>NC_138974.1:137592388-138177755 GCF_055761805.1 Camellia sinensis | reverse complement strand
TCTGGCATCATGCAAGAGGTTCTGAATAAGTGTCGAAGTGTTTAAACCCTAATGAATGAGAAATGGCAAGTAAACACCATAATTACATATCTGCCATCATGCAAAAGGGTCCGAATAAGTGTCCGAGTGCTCGAATCCTAAGGCTCGAGAAATGGAAACTAAACACTAGAATTACATACCTGCCATCACGCAATAGGGTCCAAACAAATGTCTGTGTGTTCGAATCCTAATGCTCAAGAAACGGAAAGTAAACACCATAATTACATATATGCCATCATGCAAGAGGGTCCGAATAAGTGTCTGAGTGTTCGAATCCTAATGATTGAGAAATGGAAAGTAAACACCATATTTACAAATCTGCCATCATGCAAGAGGGTCCGAATACGTGTCCGAGTGTTCGAATCCTAATGCTCGAGAAATGGCTAGTAAACACCATAATTACATATCTGCCATCATGCAAGATGCTCCGAATCAGTTTCCGAGTGTTTAAACCCAAATGCATGCGAAATGGCAAGTAAACACCATAATTACATATCGCTCATCAGGCAAGAGGGTCCGAATAAGTGTCTGATTGTTCGAATCCAAATGCTCGAGAAATGGCAAGTAAACACCATAATTACATATCTGCCATCACACATGAGGGTCTGAATAAGTGTTCGAGTGTTTAAACCCTAATGCATGAGACTTGGCAAGTAAACACCATAGGTACATATCTGCAATCATGCAAGAGGGTCCGAATAAGTGTCCGAGTGTTTAAACCCTAATGTATGAGAAATGGCAGGTAAACACCATCATTACATATCTTCCACCAAGGAAGAGGGTCTGAATAAGTGTCCGATAGTTTAAACCCTAATGCACGGGATATGGAAAATAAACACCATACTTACATATCCGCTATCACGCAGGAGGGTCCGAATAAGTGTCCGAGTGTTTAAAACCTGATGCATGAGAAATGGCAAGTAAACACCATAATGACATATCTGCCATCATGCAATAGGATCCGAATAAGTGTTCGAATTTTCGAATCCTAATGCTCGAGAAATGGCAAGTAAACACCGTAATCACATATCTGACAACATGCAAGAGGATCCGAACAAGTGTCTGAATTTCGAATCCTAATGCTCGAGAAATGGCAAGTAAACACCGTAATCACATATCTGCCATCACGGTGGAGGGTCCGAATAAGGTCCGAGTGTTTAAACCCTAATGCATGAGAAATGGAAAATAAACACCAAAATTACATATCTGCTATCATGCAAGTGGGTCCGAATAAGTGTCCAAGTGTTCGAATCCTAATGCTCAAGAAATGGCAAGTAAACACCACAATTGCATATCTGCCATCATGCAAGAGGGTCTGAATAAGTGTCCGAGTGTTTAAAGGCTAATGAATGAGAAATGGCAAGTAAACACCATAATTACATATCTGCCATCATGCAAGAGGGTCCGAATAAGTGTCCGAGTGTTCGAATCCTAATGCTCGAGAAATGGAAAGTAAACACCATAATTACATATCGGCCATCATGCAAGGGGGTCTGAATCAGTGTCCGAGTGTTTAAACCCTAATGTATGAGAAATGGCAAGTAAACACCACAATTACATATCTGTCATCACGTAAGAGGATCAGAATAAGTGTCTGAGGGTTCGAATCCTAATGCTCGAGAAATGGAAAGTAAACACCATAATTACATATCTGCCATCATGTAAGGGGGTCTGAATTAGTGTCCGAGTGTTTAAACCTTATTGAATGAGAAACGGCCAGTAAACACCATAATTACATATCTGTCATCACGTAAGAGGGTCCGAATAAGTGACCGAGTGTTCGAATCCTATTGCTCGAGAAATGGCCAGTAAACACCATAATTACATATCTGTCATCATGCGAGAGGGTCTGAATAAGTGTCCGAGTGTTTAAACCCTAATGCATGAGAAATGGAAAGTAAACACCATAATTACCTATTAGCCAACATGCAAGAGGGTCCGAATAAGTGTCCGAGTGTTTAAACCCTAACGCATGAGACATGGCAAGTAAACACCGTAATCACATATCTGCCATCATCCAGGAGGGTCCGAATAAGTGTCCGAGTGTTTAAATCCTAATGCATGAGAAATGGCAAGTAAACACCATAATTGCATATCTATCATCACGCAAGAGGGTCCGAATAAGTGTTTGAGTTTTCGAATCCAAATGCTCGAGAAATGGAAAGTAAACACCATAATTACATATCTGCCATCATGCAAGAGGGTCCGAATAAGAGTATGAGTGTTCGGATCCAAATGCTCGAGAAATGGCAAGTATACACCAGAATTACATATCTGCCATCATGCAAGATGTTCTGAATAAGTGTCCGAGTGTATAAACCCTAATGAATGAGAAATGTCAAGTAAACACCATAATTACATATATGCTATCTCGCAAGAGGGTCCGAATAAGTGTCCGAGTGTTTAAACCCTAATGCATGAGAAATGGCAAGTAAACACCAGAATTACGTATCTGCCATCACGCAGGAGGGTCCGAATAAGTGTCCGAGTGTTTAGACCCTAATGCATGAGAAATGGCAAATAAACACCAAAATTACATATCTGCCATCATGCAAGACGGTCCGAATAAGTGTCCGAGTGTTTAAACCCTAATGCATGAGAAATGGCAAATAAACACCATAATTACGTACATGCCATCATCCAAGAGTGTCCAAATAAGTGTCTGAGTGTTTATACCCTATTTCATGAGAAATGGCAAACAAAGACCATAATTACATATCCGCCATCATGCAAGAGGGTCGGAATAAGTGTCGAGCGTATAAACCCTAATGCATGAGAAATAGCAAGTAAACACCAGAATTACATATCTGCCATCATGCAAGAGGGTTCGAATAAGTGTCTGAGTGTTCGAATCCTAATGCCCGAGAAATGGAACGTAAACACCATAATTACATATCCGCCATCATGCAAGAGGGTCTGACTACATGTCCGAGTGTTCGAATCCTAATGCTCGAGAAATGCAAGTAAACACCACAATTACATATCTGCCATCACGCAAGAGAGTTCGAATATGTGTCCGAGGGTTTAAACCCTAATGCATGAGAAATGGCAAGTAAACACCATAATTCCATGTCTGCTATCATGCAACAGGGTCCGAATAAGTGTCTGATTGTTCGAACCTATTGCTCGAGAAATGGAAAGTATAGACCATAATTACATAGCTGCCATCATGCAAGAGGGTCTGAATAAGTGTCTGAGTTTTTAAACCCTAATGCATGAGAAATGGAAAGTAAACACCGTAATTACATGTCTGCCATCATGTAAGAGGGTCCGAATACGTGTCCGAGTCTTTAAACCCTAATGCATGAGAAATGGAAAAGTAAACACCATAATTACATATCTGTCATCACGCAAGAGGGTCCGAATAAGTGTCTGAGTTTTCGAATCCTAATGCTGGAGAAATGGAAAGTAAACACGATAATTACATATCTGCCATCGTGCAAGAGGGTTCGAATAAGTGTTCGAGTGTTCGAATCCTAATACTCAAGAAATGGCAAGTAAACACCATAATCACATATCCGCCATTATGCAAGAGGCTCCGAATCAGTTTTCGAGTGTTTAAACCCAAATGCATGAAAATGGCAAGTAAACACCCTAATAACATATCTGTCATCAGGCAAGAGGGTCCGAATCAGTCTCCGAGTGTTTAAACCCTAATGCATGAGAAATGGAAAATAAACACCATAGTTACCTATCAGCCAACATGCAAGAGGGTCCGAATAAGTGTCCGAGTGTTTAGACCCAAATGCATGAGAAATGGCAGGTAAACACCATAATTACATATCTGCCATCATGCAAGAGGATCCGAATAAGTGTCCGAGTGTTTAAACCCTAATGCATGAGAAATGGTAGGTAAACGCCATAATTACATATCTGCCATCATGGAAGAGGGTCTGAATAAGTGTCCGACTGTTTAAACCCTAATGCATGGGAAAGGGCAAGTAAACACCATAATTACATATCGCCTATCACGCAAGAGGGTCCGAATAAGTGTCCGAGTGTTTCAAACCTGATGCCTGAGAAATGGCAAGTAAACACCATAATTACATATCTGCCATCATGCAAGAGGATACGAATAATTGTCCAAATTTTTGAATCCTAATGCTCGAGAAATGGGAAGTAAACACCGTAATCACATATCTGCCATCATGCAAGAGGATCCGAATAAGTGTCCGAATTTTCGAATCCTATTGCTCGAGAAATGGCAAGTAAACATCGTAATCACATATCTGCCATCATGCAGGAGGGTCCAAATAATTGTCCGAGTGTTTAAACCCTAACGCATGAGAAATGGCAAATAAACACCAAAATTTCATATCTGCCATCCTGCAAGAGAGTCCGAATAAGTGTCCGAGTGTTTGAACCCTAATGCATGAGAATTGGCAAATAAACATCATAATTACCTATTAGCCAACATGCAAGGGGGTCCGAAAAAGTGTCCGAGTGTTTAAACCCAAATGCATGAGACATGGCAAATAAACACCATAGGTACATATCTGCCATCATGCAAGAGGGTCCAAATAAGTGTCCAAGTGTTTAAACCCTAATGATAAGAAATAGCAAGTAAGCACCATAATTACATATCTGCCATCTTGCAAGAGGGTCGGAATAAGTGTCGAGTGTATAAAGCCTAATGCATTAGAAATGGAAAGTAAACACCACAATTACATATCTGCCATCATGCAAGAGGGTCCGAATAAGTGTCCGAGGGTTCGAATCCTAATGCTCGAGAAATGGAAAGTAAACACCATAATTACATATCTGCCATCATGCAAGGAGGTCTGAATTAGTGTCCAAGTGTTTGAACCCTAATGCAAGAGAAATGGCAGGTAAACACCATAATTACATATCTGTCATCACGTAAGAGGGTCCGAATAAGTGTCTGAGTGTTCGAATCCTAATGCTCGAGAAATGGAAAGTGAACACCAGTATTACATATCTGCCATCAGGCAAGAGGGTCCGAATAAGTGTCCGAGTGTTCGAATCCTAATGCTCGAGAAATGGCAAGTAAACAACATAATTACATATCAACCATCATGCAAGAGCCTCCGAATCAGTTTCCGAGTGTTTAAACCCAAATGCATGAGAAATGGCAAGTAAACACCATAATTACATATCTGTCATCAGGAAAGAGGGTCCAAATAAGTTTCCGAGAATTTAAAGCTTAATGCATGAGAATTGGCAAATAAACATCATAATTACCTATTAGCCAACATGCAAGGGGGTCCGAATAAGTGTCCGAGTGTTTAAACCCAAATGCATGAGACATGGCAAATAAACACCATAGGTACATATCTGCCATCATGCAAGAGGGTTCGAATAAGTGTCCGAGTGTTTAAACACGAACGCATCAGAAATGGCAGGTAAACACCATAATTACATATCTGCCACCATGGATGAGGGTCTGAATAAGTGTCCGACAGTTTAAACCCTAATGCATGGGAAATGTCAAGTAAACACCATAATTACATATCCGCTATCACGCAGGAGGGTCCGAATAAGTGTCTGAGTGTTTAAAACCTGAAGCATGAGAAATGGCAGGTAAACACCGTAATCACATATCTACCGTCACGCAGGAGGGTCCAAATAAGTGTTCGAGTGTTTAAACCCTAATGCATGAGAAATGGCAAATAAACACCAAAATTACATATCTGCCATCCAGCAAGAGGGTCCGAATAAGTGTCCCAATGTTTGAACCCTAATGCATGAGAAATGGGAAATAAACACCATAATTACATATCTGCCATCATGCAAGAGGGTCAAAATAAATGTTCGAGTGTTTCAACCCTATTGCATGAGAAATGGCAAATAAACACCATAATTACATATCTGCGATGATACAAGAGGGTCCGAATAAATGTCCAAGTGTTCGAAACCTAATGCTCGAGAAATGGCAAGTAAACACCATAATTACATATCTGCCATCATGCAAGAGGGTCTGAATAAGTGTCCGAGTGTTTAAAGCCTAATGAATGAGAAATGGCAAGTAAACACCATAATTACATATCTGCCATCATGCAAGAGGGTCCGAATAAGTGTCCGAGTGTTCGAATCCTAATGCTCGAGAAATGAAAGTAAACACCATAATTACATATCTGCCATCATGCAAGGTGGTCTGAATTAGTGTCCGACTGTTTAAACCCTAATGCATGAGAAATGGCAAGTAAACACCATAATTACATACCGGTCATCACGTAAGATGGTCCGAGTAAGTGTCTGAGTGTTCGAATCCTAATGCTCGAGAAATGGAAAGTAAACACCATTATTACATATCTGCCATCTTGCAAGAGGGTCCGAATAAGTGTCCGAGTGTTCGAATACTAGTGCTCGAGAAATGGCAAGTAAACACCATAATTACATATCTGCCAACACGCAAGAGGGTCCGAGTAAGTGTCCGAGTGTTCGAATCCTAATGCTCGAGAAATGGAAAGTAAACACCATAATTACATATCTGCCATCATGCAAGAGGGTCCGAATAAGTGTCCGCGTGTTCGAATCCTAATGCTCGATAAATGGCAAGTAAACACCGTAATCACATATCAGCCATCATGCAGGAGGGTCCGAATAAGTGTCCGAGTGTTTAAACCCTAATGCATGAGAAATGGCAAGTAAACACCATAATTGTATATCTGTCATAACGCAAGAGGGTCCGAATATGTGTTTGAGTGTTCGAATCCAAATGCCCGACAAATGGAAAGTAAACACCATAATTACATTTCTGCCATGATGCAAGAGGGTCCGAATAAGTGTCCGAGTGTTCGGATCCTAATGCTCGAGAAATAGCAAGTATACACCCTAATTACATATCTGCCATCATGCAAGATGTTCTTTATAAGTGTCCGAGTGTTTAAACCCTAATGCATGAGAAATGGCAAGTAAACACCATAATTACATATCTGCCATCACGCAGGAGGGTCCGAATAAGTGTCCGAGTGTTTAAACCCTAATGCATGAGAAATGGCAAATAAACACCAAAATTACATATCTACCATCATGCAAGACAGTCCGAATAAGTGTCCGAGTGTTTAAACCCTAATGCATGAAAAATTGCAAATAAACACCATAATTACGTGTATGCCATCATGCAAGAGGGTCCAAATTAGTGTCTGAGTGTTTAAACCCTATTTAATGAGAAATGGCAAACAAACACCATAATTACATATCTGCCATCATGCAAGAGAGGTGGAATAACTGTTGAGCGTATAAACCCTAATTCATGAGAAATAGCAAGTAAACACCAGAATTACATTTCTGCCACCACGCAAGATGGTTCGAATAAGTGTCTGAGTTTTCGAATCCTAATGCTCGAGAAATGGAAAGTAAACACCATAATTACATATCCGCCATCATGCAAGAGGGTCTGACTAAATGTCTGAGTGTTCGAATCCTAATGCTCGAGAAATGCAAGTAAAAACCATAATTACATATCTGCCATCATGCAAGAGAGTCTGAATATGTGTCCGATTGTTTAAACCCTAATGCATGAGAAATGGCAAGTAAACACCATAATTACATATCTGCTCCAAGAAAGAGGGTCCGAATAAGTGTTTGAGTGTTCAAATCCTACTGCTCGAGAAATGGAAATTAAACACCATAATTACATATCTGCCATCATGCAAGCGGGTCCGAATAAGTGTCCGAGTTTTTAAACCCTAATGCATCGGAAATGGCAAGTAAATACCATAATTACATATCTGCTATCATGCAAGTGGGTCCGAATAAGTGTCCGAGTGTTCGAATCCTAATGCTCGGGAAATGGAAAGTAAACACCATAATTACATATCTGCCATCATGCAAGAGGCTCCGAATCCGTTTCCGAGTGTTTAAACCCAAATGCATGAGAAATGGCAAGTAAACACCCTAATTACAGATCTGTCATTAGGCAAGAGGGTCCGAATAAGTGTCCGAGTGTTTAAACCCTAATACGTGAGAAATGGAAATAAACCCCATAATTACCTATCAGCCAACATGCAAGAGGGTCCGAATAAGTGTCCGACTGTTTACACCCTAATGCATGAGAAATGGCAAGTAAACACCATAGGTACATATTTGCCATCATGCAAGAGGGTCCGAATAAGGGTCCGAGTGTTTAAACCCTAATCCATGAGAAGTGGCAGGTAAACACCATAATTACATATCTGTCATCATGGAAGAGGGTCCGAATAATTGTCCGATAGTTTAAACCCTAATGCATGGGAATTGGCAAGTAAACACCATAATTACATATCCCCTATCACGCAAGAGGGTCCGAATAAGTGTCCGAGTGTTCAAATCCAAATGCTCGAGAAATGGCAAGTAAACATGATAATTACATATCTGCCATCCTGCAAGAGGGTCCGAATAAGTGTCCGAGTGTTTGAATCCTAATGCTCGAGAAATGGAAAGTAAACACCATAAATACATATCTGCCATCATGCAAGAGTGTCCGAAAAAGTGTCCGGGTTTTTAAACCCTAATGCACGAGAAATGGTAAGTAAACACCATAATTACATATCTGCCATCATGCAAGAGGGTCCGAATAAGTGTCCGAGTGTTCGAATCCTAATGCTCGAGAAATGGCAAGTAAAATCCATAATTACATATCTGCCATCATGCAAGAGGGTCCAAATATGTGTCCGAGTGTTTAAACCATAATGCATGAGAAATGGCAAGTAAACTCCATAATTGCATATCTGTCATCACGCAAGAGGGTCCGAATAAGTGTTTGAGTGTTCGAATCCTAATGCTCGAGAAATGGAAAGTAAACACCGTAATTACATATCTGCCATCATGCAAGAGGGTCCGTACAAGTTTCCGAGTGTTCGGATCCTAATGCTCGAGAAATGGCAAGTATACACCATAATTACATGTCTGCCATCATGCAAGAGGTTCTGAATAAGTGTCCGAGTGTTTAAACCCTAATGCATGAGAAATGGCAAGTAAACACCATAATTACATATATGCTATCACGCAAGAGGGTCCGAATAAGTGTCCGAGTGTTTAAACCCTAATGCAAGAGAAATGGAATGTAAACACCATAATTACATATTTGCCATCACTCAGGAGGGTCCGAATATGTGTCCGAGTGTTTAAACCCAAATGCATGAGAAATGGCAAATAAACAACAAAATTACATATTTGTCATCATGCAAGAGGGTCCGAATAAGCGTCCGAGTGTTTAAACCTTAATGCATGAGAAATTGCAAATAAACACCATAATTACGTATATGGCATCATGCAAGAGGGTCCTAATAAGTGTCCGAGTGTTTAAACCCTATTTCTTGAGAAATGGCAAATAAACACCATAATTACATATCTGCTATCATGCAAGAGGGTCGGAATAAGTGTCGAGCGTATAAACCCTAATGCATGAGAAATGGTAAGTAAACAATATAATTACATATCTGCCATCACGCAAGAGGGTCCGAATAAGTGTCCGAGTGTTCGAATCCTATGGCTCGAGAAATGGAAAGTAAACACCAGAATTACATATCTGCCATCACGCAAGAGGGTCCGAATAAGTGTCTGAGTGTTCGAATCCTATTGCTCGAGAAATGGAAAGGAAACACCGTAATTACATATCTACCATCATGCAAGAGGGTCCGAATAAGTGTCTTAGTTTTTAAATCGTAATGCATACGAAATGGAAAGTAAACACCGTAATTACATGTCTGCCATCATGTAAGAGGGTCCGAATATGTGTCCGAGTGTTTAAACCCTAATGCAAGAGAAATGGCAAGTACACACCATAATTACATATCTGTCATCACGCAAGAGAGTCCGAATAAGTGTCTGAGTGTTTGAATCCTAATGCTCGAGAAATGGCAAATAAACACCATAATTACATATCTGCCATCATGCAAGTGGCTCCGAATCAGTTTCCGAGTGTTTAAACCCAAATGCATGAGAAATGGCAAGTAAACATCGTAATTACACATCTGTCATCAGGCAAGAGTGTCCGAATAAGTGTCGCAGTGTTTAAACCCGAATGCATGAGAAATGGCAAATAAACACCATAATTACCTATCAGCCAACATGAAGAGGGTCCAAATAAGTGTCCGAGTGTTTAAACCCTAATGCATGAGAAATGGCAAATAAACACCATAGGTACATATCAGCCATCATGCAAGAGGGTCCGAATAAGTGTCCGAGTGTTTAAACCCTAATGCATGAGAAATGGCAAGTAAACACCATAATTACGTATCTGTCATCACGTTAGAGGGTCTGAATAAGAGTCTGAGTGTTCGAATCCTAATGCTCGAGAAATGGAAAGTAAACACCATAAATACATATCTGCCAGCATGGAAAAGAGTCTGAATAAGTGTCCAACAGTTTAAACCCTAATGCATGGGAAATGGCAAGTAACCACCATAATCACATATCTACTATCACGCAAGAGGGTCCGAATTAGTGTCCGTGTGTTTAAACCCTGATGCATGAGAAATGGCAAGTAAACACCATAATTACATATCTGCCATCATGCAAGAGGATCCGAATAAGTGTTCGAATTTTCGAACCCTAATGCTCAAGAAATGGCAACTAAACACCGAAATCACATATCTGCCATCATGCAGGAGGGTCCGAATAAGTGTCCGAGTGTTTAAACCCTAATGCATGAGAAATGGCAAGCAAACACCATAATTGCATATCTGTCATCACGCAAGAGGGTCCGAATAAGTGTTTGAGTGTTCGAATCCTAATGCTCGAGAAATGGAACGTAAACACCATAATTACATATCTGCCATCATGCAAGAGGGTCCGAATAAGTGTCCGAGTGTTCGGATCCTAATGCTCGAGAAATGGCAAGTATACACGATAATTACATATCTGTCGTCATGCAAGAGGTTCTGAATAAGTGTCCAATTGTTTAAACCCTAATGCATGAGAAATGGCATGTAAACACCATAATTACATATATGCTATCACGCAAGAGGGTCCGAATAAGTGTCCGAGTGTTTAAACCCTAACGCATGAGAAATGGCAAGTAAACACCATAATTACATATCTGCCATCACGCAAGAGGGTCCGAATAAGTGTCCGAGTGTTTAAACCCTAATGCATGAGAAATGGCAAATAAACAAAAAAATTACCTATCCGTCATCATGCAAGAGGGTCCGAATAAGTGTCCGAGTGTTTAAACCCTAATGCATGAGAAATGGCAAATAAACACCATAATTACGGATATGCCATCACGCAAGAGGGTCCAAATAAGTGTCCGAGTGTTTAAACCCTATTTCATGAGAAATGGCAAATAAACACCATAATTACATATCTGCCATCTTGCAAGACGGTCCGAATAAGTGTCGAGCGTACAAACCCTAATGCATGAGAAATGGCAAGTAAACACTATAATTACATAGCTGCCATCATGCAAGAGTGTCGGAATAAGTGTCCGAGTGTTCGAATCCTATGGCTCGAGAAATGGAAACTAAACACCAGAATTACATATCTGCCATCACGCAAGAGGGTCCAAATAAGTGTCAGAGTGTTCGAATCCTAATGATCGAGAAATGGAAAGTAAACACCATAATTACATATCCGCCATCATGCAAGAGAGGCTGACTAAATGTCCGAGTGTTCGAATCCTAATGCTCGAGAAATGCAAGTAAACACCGTAATTACATGTCTGCCATCGTGTAAGAGGGTCCGAATTAGTGTCCGAGTGTTTAAACCCTAATGCATGAGAAATGGCAAGTGAACACCATAATTACATATCTGTCATCATGCAAGAGGGTCCGAATAAGTGTCTGAGTGTTCGAATCCTAATTCTCGAGAAATGGAAAGTAAACACCATAATTACATATCAGCCAACATGCAAGATGGTCCAAATAAGTGTCTGAGTGTTTAAACCCTAATGCATGAGAAATGGCAAGTAAACACCGTAGGTACATATCTTCCATCATGCTAGAGGGTCCGAATAAGTGTCCAAGTGTTTAAACCCTAATTCGTGAGAAATGGCAGGTAAATAACATAATTACATATTTGTCATCATGGAAGAGGGTCTGAATAAGTGTCCAAAAGTTTAAACCCTAATGCATGGGAAATGGCAAGTAAACACCATAAGTACATATCTGCTATGACGCAAGAGGGTCCGAATAAGTGTCCAGGTGTTTAAACCCTGATGCATGACAAATGGCTTGTAAACACCATAATTACATATCTGCCATCATGTAAGTGGATCCAATAAACGTCCGAATTTTCGAATCCTAATGCTCGAGAAATGGCAAGTAAACACCGTAATCACATATCTGTCATCATGCAGGAGGGTCCGAATCAGTGTCTGAGTGTTTAAACCCTAATGCATGAGAAATGGAAAATAAACACCAAAATTAAATATCTGCCATCCTGCAAGAGGGTCCGAATAAGTGTCCGAGCGTTTAAACCCTAATGCATGAGAAATGGAAAATAAACACCAAAATTACATATCTGCCATCCTGGAAGAGGGTCCGAATAAGTGTCCGAGTGTTTGAACCCTAATGCCCGAGAAATGGCAAGTGAACACCATAATTATATATCTATCATCATGTAAGAGGGTCTGAATAAGTGTCTGAGTGTTCGAATACTAATGCTCGAGAAATGGAAAGTAAACACCATTATTACATATCTGCCATCATGCAAGAGGGTCTGAATAATTGTCCGAGTATTCGAATCCTAATGCTCGAGAAATGGCAAGTAAACACCATAATTACATATCTGCCAACACGCAAGAGGGCCCGATTAAGTGTCCGAGTGTTCGAATCCTAATGCTCAAGAAATGGCAAGTAAACACCATAATTACATATCCGCCATCGTGCAAGAGGGTCCGAATAAGTGTCCGAGTGTTCAAATCCTAATGCTCGAGAAATGGCAAGTAAACACCATAATTACATATCTGCCATCATGCAAGCGGGTTCGAATAAGTGTCCGAGTGTTTGAATCCAAATGCTCGAGAAATGGAAAGTAAACACCATAAATACATATCTGCCATCATGCAAGAGTGTTCGAAAAAGTGTCCGGATTTTTAAACCCTAATGCATGAGAAATGCCAAGTAAACACCATATTTACATATCTGCCGTCATGCAAGACGGTCTGAATAAGTGTCCGAGTGTTTAAACCCTAATGCATGAGAAATGGTGAATAAACACCATAATTACATATCTGCTATCATGCAAGAGGGTCCAAATAAGTGTCCTAGTGTTCGAATCCTAATGCTCGAGAAACGGCAAGTAAACCCCATAATTACATATCTGTCATCATGCAAGAGGGTCCGAATATGTGTCCGAGTGTTTAAACCCTAATGCATGAGAAATGGCAAGTAAACGCCATAATTGCATATCTGTCATCACGCAAGAGGGTCCGAATAAGTGTTTGAGTGTTCGAATCCTAATGCTCGAGAAATGGAAAGTAAACACCGTAATTACATATCTGCCATCATGCCAGCGGGTCCAAATAAGTGTCCCCGTGTTCGGATACTAATGCTCGAGAAATGGCAAGTAAACACCATAATTACATATCTGCCATCATGCAGGAGGTTCTGAATAAGTGTCCGAGTGTTTAAACACCAATCCATGAGAAATGGCAAGTAAACAGCATAATTACATATATGCTATCACGCAAGAGGGTCCGAATAAGTGTCCGAGTGTTCAAACCCTAATGCATGAGAAATGGCAAGTAAACACCTTAATTACATATCTTCCATCACGCAGGAGGGTCCGAATAAGTGTCCGAGTGTTTAAAACCTAATGCATGAGAAATGGAAAATAAACACAAAAATTAAATATCTGTCATCATGCAAGACGGTCCGAATAAGTGTCCGAGTGTTTAAACCCTAATGCATGAGAAATGGCAAATAAACACCATAATTACGTATATGCCATCATGCAAGAGGGTCAAAATAAGTGTCCGAGTGTTTAAACCCTATTGCATGAGAAATGGCAAAGAAACACCATAATTACATATCTGCGATCATGCAAGAGGGTCAGATTAAGTGTCGAGCGTATAAACCCTAATGCTTGAGAAATGGCAAGTAAACACCCAAATTACATATTAGCCCTCATGCAGGAGGGTCCGAATAAGTGTCCGAGTGTTTAAACCCTAATGCATGAGAAATGGCTAGTAAACACCAAAATTAGATATCTGTCATCACGCAAGGGGTCCGATTAAGTGTCTGAGTGTTCGAATCCTAATGCTCGAGGAATTGCAACTAAACACTATAATTACATATCTGTTATCATGCAAGAGGGTTCGAATAAGTTTCCGAGTATTCGAATCCTAATGCTCGAGAAGTGGCATGTAAACACCATAATTACATATCTGCCATCCTGCAAGAGGTCCGAATAAGTTTCCGAGTGTTTAAACCCCAATGCAAGAAAAATGGCAAATAAACACCATAATTACATATCTGCTATCATGCAAGTGGGTCCGAATAAGTGTCTGAGTGTTCGAGTCCTAACGCTCAAGAAATGGCAAGTAAACACTATAATTACATATCTGCCATTATGCATGAGGGTCTGAATAAGTGTTCGAGTGTTTAAACCCTAATGCATGAGAAATGGCAAGTAAACACCATAATTACATATCTGCCATCATGCAAGAGGGTCCGAATAAGTGTCCGAGTGTTTGAATCCTAATGCTCGAGAAATGGAAAGTTAACACCATAATTACATATCTGCCATCAGGCAAGAGTGTCTGAATAAGTGTCCGAGTGTTTAAACCCTAATGCATGAGAAATGGCAAATAAACACCATAATTACCTATCAGCCGACATGCAAGAGGGTCCGAATAAGTGTCCGAGTGTTTAAACCCTAATGCATGAGAAATGGCAAGTAAACACCATAGGTACATATCTGCGATCATGCAAGAGGGTCCGAATAAGTGTCCGAGTGTTTAAACCCTAATGCATGAGAAATGGCAGGTAAACACCATAATTACATATTTGCCATCATGGAAGAGGGTCTGAATAAGTGTCCGACAGTTTAAACCCTAATGCATGGGAAATGGCTTGTAAGCACCATAATTACATATCTGCTATCACGCAAGAGGATCCGAATAAGTGTTCGAGTGTTTAAACCCTGATGCATGAGAAATGGCAAGTAAACACCATAATTACATATCTGCCATCATGCAAGAGGATCCGAATAAGTGTCCGAATTTTTGAATGCTAATGCTCGAGAAATGGCAAGTAAACAGCGTAATTACATATCTGCCATCACGTAGGATGGTCTGAATAAGTGTCCAAGAGTTTAGACCCTAATGCATGAGAAATGGCAAATAAACACCACAATTACATATCTGCCATCATGCAAGACGGTCTGAATAAGTGTCCGAGAGTTTGAACCCTAATGTATGAGAAATGGCAAATAAACACCAAAATTACATATCTGACATAATGCAAGTGGGTCAAAATTAGTGTCCGAGTGTTTCAGCCCAATTGCATGACAAATAGAAAATAAACACCGTAACTACATATCTACCATCATGCAACAGGTTCTGAATAAGTGTCCGAGTGTTAAAACCCTAATGCATGAGAAATGGCAAGTAAACACCATAATTACATATATGCTATCACACAAGAGGGTCCGAATAAGTGTCCGAGGGTTTAAACCCTAATGACAAGAAATGGCAAGTAAACACCATAATTACATATCTGCCATCATCTAAGAGGATCGGAATAAGTGTCGAGTGTATAAAGCCTAATGCATGAGAAATGGCAAGTAAACACCATAATTACATATCTGCCATCATGCAAGAGGGTCCTAATAAGTGTCCGAGTGTTCGAATCGTAATGCTCGGGAAATGGAAAGTAAACACCGTAAATACATTTCTGCGATCACGCAAGGGGGTCTGAATTAGTGTCCGAGTGTTTAAACCCTAATGCATGAGAAATGGCAAGTAAACACCATAATTACATATCTGCCATCATGCAAGATGGTCCGAAAAAGTGTCCGAGTGTTCGAATCCTGATGGACGAGAAATGGAAAGTAAACACCATAATTACATATCGGCCATCATGCAAGAGGGTCCGAATTAGTGTCCGAGTGTTCGAATCCTAATGCTCGAGAAATGGAAAGTAAACACCATAATTACATATCTGCCATCATGCAAGATGGTCCGAATAAGTGTCCGAGTGTTCGAATCCTGATGCTCGAGAAATGGAAAGTAAACACCATGATTACATATCCGCCGTCACGCAAGAGGGTTCGAATAAGTGTCTGAGTGTTCGAATCCTAATACTCAAGAAATGGCAAGTAAACACCATAATAACATATCTACCATCATGGAAGAGGGTCCGTATAAGTGTCCGAGTGTTTGAATCCTAATGCTCGAGAAATGGAAAGTTAACACCATAATTACATATCTGCCATCAGGCAAGAGTGTCCGAATAAGTGTCCGAGTGTTTAAACCCTAATGCATGAGAAATGGCAAATAAACACCATAATTACCTATCAACCGACATGCAAGAGGGTCCGAATAAGTGTCCGAGTGTTTAAACCCTAATACATGAGAAATGGCAAGTAAACACCATAGGTACATATCTGCGATCATGCAAGAGGGTCCGAATAAGTGTCCGAGTGTTTAAACCCTAATGCATGAGAAATGGCAGGTAAAGACCATAATTACATATTTGCCATCATGGAAGAGGGTCTGAATAAGTGTCCGACAGTTTAAACCCTAATGCATGGGAAATGGCTTGTAAGCACCATAATTACATAACTGCTATCACGCAAGAGGATCCGAATAAGTGTTCGAGTGTTTAAACCCTGATGCATGAGAAATGGCAAGTAAACACCATAATTACATATCTGCCATCATGCAAGAGGATCCGAATAAGTGTCCGAAATTTTGAATACTAATGCTCGAGAAATGGCAAGTAAACAGCGTAATTACATATCTGCCATCACGTAGGATGGTCTGAATAAGTGTCCAAGAGTTTAAACCCTAATGCATGAGAAATGGCAAATAAACACCACAATTACATATCTGCCATCATGCAAGACGGTCTGAATAAGTGTCCGAGAGTTTGAACCCTAATGCATGAGAAATGGCAAATAAACACCAAAATTACATATCTGACATAATGCAAGTGGGTCAAAATTAGTGTCCGAGTGTTTCAGCCCTATTGCATGACAAATGGAAAATAAACACCGTAACTACATATCTGCCATCATGCAACAGGTTCTGAATAAGTGTCCAAGTGTTAAAACCCTAATGCATGTGAAATGGCAAGTAAACACCATAATTACATATATGCTATCACACAAGAGGGTCCGAATAAGTGTCCGAGGGTTTAAACCCTAATGACAAGAAATGGCAAGTAAACACCATAATTACATATCTGCCATCATCTAAGAGGATCGGAATAAGTGTCGAGTGTATAAAGCCTAATGCATGAGAAATGGCAAGTAAACACCATAATTACATATCTGCCATCATGCAAGAGGGTCCGAATAAGTGTCCGAGTGTTCGAATCGTAATGCTCGAGAATTGGAAAGTAAACACCGTAAATACATATCTGCGATCACGCAAGGGGGTCTGAATTAGTGTCCGAGTGTTTAAAACCTAATGCATGAGAAATGGCAAGTAAACACCATAATTACATATCTGCCATCATGCAAGATGGTCCGAAAAAGTGTCCGAGTGTTCGAATCCTGATGGACGAGAAATGGAAAGTAAACACCATAATTACATATCGGCCATCATGCAAGAGGGTCCGAATTAGTGTCCGAGTGTTCGAATCCTAATGCTCGAGAAATGGAAAGTAAACACCATAATTACATATCTGCCATCATGCAAGATGGTCCGAATAAGTGTCCGAGTGTTCGAATCCTGATGCTTGAGAAATGGAAAGTAAACACCATGATTACATATCTGCCGTCACGCAAGAGGGTT
Source organism: Camellia sinensis (assembly GCF_055761805.1). Lineage (NCBI taxonomy): Eukaryota > Viridiplantae > Streptophyta > Magnoliopsida > Ericales > Theaceae > Camellia > Camellia sinensis. The sequence continues at coordinate 138,159,868 of NC_138974.1, read as the reverse complement.
CGAATAAGTGTCCGAGTGTTCGAATCCTAATGCTCAAGAAATGGAAAGTAAACACCATAATAACATATCTGCCACCATGCAAGAGGGTCTGAATAAGTATCCGAGTGTTTAAACCTTGATGCATGAGAAATGGCAGGTAAACACCAAAATAACATATCTGCCATCATGCAAGAGGGTCCGAATAAGTGTCCGAGTGTTCAAATCCTAATGCTCGAGAAATGGAAAGTAAACACCATAATTACATATCTGCTGTCGTGCAAGAGGCTCCGAATAAGTGTCTGGGTGTTCGAATCCTAATGTTCGAGAAGTGGAAAGTAAACACCATAATTACATATCTGCCATCAGGCAAGAGGGTCTGAATAAGTGTCCGAGTGTTCGAATCCTAATGCTCGAGAAATGGCAAGTAAACACCATAATTAGATATCTGCTATCAAGCATGAGGGTCCGAATAAGTTTCCGAGTGTTGAATCCCTAATGCATGAGAAATGGCAAGTAAAACCAAAATTATATATCTGCTGTCATGCAAGACGGTCTGAATAAGTGTCCGACAGTTTAAACCCTAATGCATGAAAAATGGAAAATAAACACCATAATTACATATTTGCTATCATGCAAGAGGGTCCGAATAAATGTCCAAGTGTTCGAATCCCAATGCTCAAGAAATGGCAAGCAAACACCATAATTACTTATCTACCATTGTGCATGAGGGTCTGAATAAGTGTCCGAGTGTTTAAACCCTAATGCATGAGAAATGGCAAGTAAACACCATAATTACATATCTGCCATCACGCAAGAGGGTCCGAATAAGTGTCTGAGGGTTCGAATCCTAATGCTCGAGAAATGGAAAGTAAATACCATAATTACATATCTGCTGTCATGCAAGAGGGTCCGAATAAGTGTCTAAGTTTTCGAATCCAAATGTTCGAGAAATGGAAAGTAAACACCATAATTGCATATCTGCCATCAGGCAAGAGGGTCCGAATAAGTGTCCGCGTGTTCGAATCCTAATGCTCGAGAAATGGCAAGTAAACACTAAAACTACATATCGGTTGTCACGCAAGGGGGTCCGAATATGTGTCTGAGTGTTTAAACCCTAATGCATGAGAAATGGCAAGTAAACACCATAATTACGTATCTGCTATCATGCAAGAGGGTCCGAATAAGTGTCCGAGTGTTCGAATCCTAATGCTCGAGAAATGGAAAGTAAACACCATAATTACATATCTGCCATCATGCAAGGGGGTCCGAATAATTGTTTGACTGTTTGAATCCTAATAATATCTGCCATCATGCAAGATGGTTCGAATAAGTGTCTGAGTTTTCGGATCCTAATGCTCGAGAAATGGCAAGGAAACACCATAGTTACATATCTGCCTTCATGCAAGAGGTTCTGAATAAGTGTCCGAGTGGTTTGACCGTAATGCATAAGAAATGGCAAGTAAACACCATAATTACATATATGCTATCATGCAAGAGGGTCCGAATAAGTGTCTGAGTGTTTAAACACTAATGCATGAGAAATGGCAAGAAAACACCTTAATTACATATCTGCCATCACACAGGAGGGTCCGAATAAGTGTCCGAGTGTTTAAACCCGAATGCATGAGAAATGGAAAATAAACACCAAAATTACATATCCGCCACCATGCAAGAGAGTCCGAATAAGTGTCCGAGTGTTTAAACCGTAATGCATGAGTAATGGCAAATAAACACCATAATTACGTATAAGCCATCATCCAAGAGCGTCCAAATAAGTGTCCGTGTGTTTAAACTCTATTGCATGACAAATGGCAAATAAACACCATAATTACATATATGCCATCATGCAAGAGGGTCAGAGTAGGTGTCGAGCGTATAAACCCTAACGCATGAGAAATGGCAAGTAAACACGATAATTACATATCTGCCATCATGCGAGAGGGTTCGAATAAGTGTCCGAGTGTTCAAACCCTAATGCATGAGAAATGGCAAGTAATCACCATAATTACATATCTGCCATCACGCAAGGGGTCCGATTAAGTGTCTGAGGGTTCGAATCCTAATGCTCGGGAAATGGCTGGTAAACACCATAATTACATATCTTCCATCAGGCAAGAGTGTCCGAATAAGTGTCCGAGTGTTTAAACCCTAATGCATGAGAAATGGCAAATAAACACCATAATTACCTATCAGCCAACATGCAAGAGGGTCCGAATAAGTGTCCGAGTGTTTAAACCCTAATGCATGAGAAATGGCCAGCAAGCACCATAGGTACATATCGGCCGTCATGCAAAAGGGTCCGAATAAGTGTCCGTGTGGTTAAAGCCTAATGCATGAGAAATGGCAGGTAAACACCATAATTACATATCTGCCATCATGGAAGAGGGTCTGAATAAGTGTCCGACAGTTTAATTCCTAATGCATGGAAAATGGCAAATAAACACCAAAATTACATATCTGCTATCACGCAACAGGGTCCGAATAAGTGTCCGGGTGTTTAAACCCTGATGCGTGAGAAATGGCAAGCAAACACCATAATTACATATCTGTCATCATGCATGAGGGTCCAAATAAGTGTCCGAGTGTTTAAACCCTAATGCATGAGAAATGGCAAGTAAACACCATAATTACATATCTGCCATCATGCAAGAGGGTCGGAACAAGTGTCCGAGTGTTTAAACCCTAATGCTTGAGAAATGGCAAGTAAACACCATAATTACGTATATGCCATCATACAAGCGGGTCTGAATAAGTGTCCGAGTGTTTAAATCCTAATGCATGAAAAATGGCAACTAAACACCATAATTACATATCTGCCATCACGCAAGATGGTCCAAATAAGTGTCCGAGTGTTTAAACCCTAATGCTCGAGAAATGGCAAGTAAACACCGTAATTACATATCTGTCGTCATGCAAGAGGGTCCGAATAAGTGTCTGAGTGTTCGAATCCAAATGCTCGAGAAATGGCAACTAAACACCATAATTATATATATGCCATCATGCAAGATGGTCCGAATCAGTTTCCGAGTGTTTAAACCCTAATGCATGAGAAATGGAAAATAAACACCATAATTACCTATCAGCCAACATACAAGAGGGTCCGAATAAGTGTCCGAGTGTTTGAAACCCAATGCGTGAGAAATGGCAAGCAAACACCATAATTACATATTTGCCATCATGCAAAAGGGTCTGAATAAGTGTCCGAGTGTTCGAATCCTAAGGCTCGAGAAATGGAAATTAAACACCATAATTACATATCTGCCATCATGCAAGAGGGTCCGAATAAGATTCTGGGTGTTCGAATCCTAATGCTCTAGAAATGGAAAGTAAACACCATAATTACATATCAGCCATCATGCAAGAGGGTCCGAATAAGTATCCGAGTGTTTAAACCCAAATGCATGAGAAATGGAAAGTAAACCCCATAATTACATATCTGTCATCAGGCAAGAGGGTCCGAATAGGTGTCCGAGTGTTTAAACCCTAATGCATGAGAAATGGCAAATAAACACCATAGGAACATATCTGCCATGATGCAAAAGGGTCCGAATAAGTGTCCGTGTGGTTAAACCCTAATGCATGAGAAATGGCAGGTAAACCCCATAATTACATATCTGCCATCATGGAAGAGGGTCTGAATAAGTGTCCGATAGTTTACACCCTAATTCATGGGAAATGGCAAGTAAACACCATAATTACATATCTGCTATCACGCATGAGGGTCCGAATAAGTGTCCGGGGGTTTAAACACTGATGCGTGAGAAATGGCAAGCAAACACCATAATTACATATCTGCTATCACGCATGAGGGTCCGAATAAGTGTCCGGGGGTTTAAACACTGATGCGTGAGAAATGGCAAGCAAACACCATAATTACATATCTGCCATCATGCAAGAGGATCCGAATAAGTGTCCGAATTTTCGAATCCCAGTGCTCTAGAAATGGCAAGTAAACACCGTAATTACATATCTGCCAACATGCAGGAGGGTCCGAATAAGTGTCCGAGTGTTTAAACCCTAATGCATGAGAAATGGAAAATAAACACCATAATTACATATCTGCCATCATGCAAGAGGGTTGGAACAAGTGTCTGAGTGTTTAAACCCTAATGCATGAGAAACTGCAAGCAAACACCATAATTACGTATATGCCATCATACAAGAGGGTCTGAATAAGTGTCCGAATGTTTAAATCCTAATGCATGAAAAATGGCAACTAAACACCATAATTACATATCTACCATCACGCAAGATGGTCCGAATAAGTGTCCGAGTGTTTAAACCCAAATGCTCAAGAAATGGCAAGTAAACACCGTAATTACATATCTGCCATCATGCAAGAGGGTCCGAATAAGTGTCCGATTGTTCGAATCCTAATGCTCGAGAAATGGCAAGTAAACACCATAATTAGATATCTGCTATCAAGCATGAGGGTCCGAATAAGTTTCCGAGTGTTGAATCCCTAATGCATGAGAAATGGCAAGTAAAACCAAAATTATATATCTGCTATCATGCAAGACGGTCTGAATAAGTGTCCGACAGTTTAAACCCTAATGCATGAAAAATGGAAAATAAACACCATAATTACATATTTGCTATCATGCAAGAGGGTCCGAATAAATGTCCAAGTGTTCGAATCCCAATGCTCAAGAAATGGCAAGCAAACACCATAATTACTTATCTACCATTGTGCATGAGGGTCTGAATAAGTGTCCGAGTGTTTAAACCCTAATGCATGAGAAATGGCAAGTAAACACCATAATTACATATCTGCCATCACGCAAGAGGGTCCGAATAAGTGTCTGAGGGTTCGAATCCTAATGCTCGAGAAATGGAAAGTAAATACCATAATTACATATCTGCTGTCATGCAAGAGGGTCCGAATAAGTGTCTAAGTTTTCGAATCCAAATGTTCGAGAAATGGAAAGTAAACACCATAATTGCATATCTGCCATCAGGCAAGAGGGTCCGAATAAGTGTCCGCGTGTTCGAATCCTAATGCTCGAGAAATGGCAAGTAAACACTAAAACTACATATCGGTTGTCACGCAAGGGGGTCCGAATATGTGTCTGAGTGTTTAAACCCTAATGCATGAGAAATGGCAAGTAAACACCATAATTACGTATCTGCTATCATGCAAGAGGGTCCGAATAAGTGTCCGAGTGTTCGAATCCTAATGCTCGAGAAATGGAAAGTAAACACCATAATTACATATCTGCCATCATGCAAGGGGGTCCGAATAATTGTTTGACTGTTTGAATCCTAATAATATCTGCCATCATGCAAGATGGTTCGAATAAGTGTCTGAGTTTTCGGATCCTAATGCTCGAGAAATGGCAAGGAAACACCATAGTTACATATCTGCCTTCATGCAAGAGGTTCTGAATAAGTGTCCGAGTGGTTTGACCGTAATGCATAAGAAATGGCAAGTAAACACCATAATTACATATATGCTATCATGCAAGAGGGTCCGAATAAGTGTCTGAGTGTTTAAACACTAATGCATGAGAAATGGCAAGAAAACACCTTAATTACATATCTGCCATCACACAGGAGGGTCCGAATAAGTGTCCGAGTGTTTAAACCCGAATGCATGAGAAATGGAAAATAAACACCAAAATTACATATCCGCCACCATGCAAGAGAGTCCGAATAAGTGTCCGAGTGTTTAAACCGTAATGCATGAGTAATGGCAAATAAACACCATAATTACGTATAAGCCATCATCCAAGAGCGTCCAAATAAGTGTCCGTGTGTTTAAACTCTATTGCATGACAAATGGCAAATAAACACCATAATTACATATATGCCATCATGCAAGAGGGTCAGAGTAGGTGTCGAGCGTATAAACCCTAACGCATGAGAAATGGCAAGTAAACACGATAATTACATATCTGCCATCATGCGAGAGGGTTCGAATAAGTGTCCGAGTGTTCAAACCCTAATGCATGAGAAATGGCAAGTAATCACCATAATTACATATCTGCCATCACGCAAGGGGTCCGATTAAGTGTCTGAGGGTTCGAATCCTAATGCTCGGGAAATGGCTGGTAAACACCATAATTACATATCTTCCATCAGGCAAGAGTGTCCGAATAAGTGTCCGAGTGTTTAAACCCTAATGCATGAGAAATGGCAAATAAACACCATAATTACCTATCAGCCAACATGCAAGAGGGTCCGAATAAGTGTCCGAGTGTTTAAACCCTAATACATGAGAAATGGCCAGCAAGCACCATAGGTACATATCGGCCATCATGCAAAAGGGTCCGAATAAGTGTCCGTGTGGTTAAAGCCTAATGCATGAGAAATGGCAGGTAAACACCATAATTACATATCTGCCATCATGGAAGAGGGTCTGAATAAGTGTCCGACAGTTTAATTCCTAATGCATGGAAAATGGCAAATAAACACCAAAATTACATATCTGCTATCACGCAACAGGGTCCGAATAAGTGTCCGGGTGTTTAAACCCTGATGCGTGAGAAATGGCAAGCAAACACCATAATTACATATCTGTCATCATGCATGAGGGTCCAAATAAGTGTCCGAGTGTTTAAACCCTAATGCATGAGAAATGGCAAGTAAACACCATAATTACATATCTGCCATCATGCAAGAGGGTCGGAACAAGTGTCCGAGTGTTTAAACCCTAATGCTTGAGAAATGGCAAGTAAACACCATAATTACGTATATGCCATCATACAAGCGGGTCTGAATAAGTGTCCGAGTGTTTAAATCCTAATGCATGAAAAATGGCAACTAAACACCATAATTACATATCTGCCATCACGCAAGATGGTCCAAATAAGTGTCCGAGTGTTTAAACCCTAATGCTCGAGAAATGGCAAGTAAACACCGTAATTACATATCTGTCGTCATGCAAGAGGGTCCGAATAAGTGTCTGAGTGTTCGAATCCAAATGCTCGAGAAACGGCAACTAAACACCATAATTATATATATGCCATCATGCAAGATGGTCCGAATCAGTTTCCGAGTGTTTAAACCCTAATGCATGAGAAATGGAAAATAAACACCATAATTACCTATCAGCCAACATACAAGAGGGTCCGAATAAGTGTCCGAGTGTTTGAAACCCAATGCGTGAGAAATGGCAAGCAAACACCATAATTACATATTTGCCATCATGCAAAAGGGTCTGAATAAGTGTCCGAGTGTTCGAATCCTAAGGCTCGAGAAATGGAAATTAAACACCATAATTACATATCTGCCATCATGCAAGAGGGTCCGAATAAGATTCTGGGTGTTCGAATCCTAATGCTCTAGAAATGGAAAGTAAACACCATAATTACATATCAGCCATCATGCAAGAGGGTCCGAATAAGTATCCGAGTGTTTAAACCCAAATGCATGAGAAATGGAAAGTAAACCCCATAATTACATATCTGTCATCAGGCAAGAGGGTCCGAATAGGTGTCCGAGTGTTTAAACCCTAATGCATGAGAAATGGCAAATAAACACCATAGGAACATATCTGCCATGATGCAAAAGGGTCCGAATAAGTGTCCGTGTGGTTAAACCCTAATGCATGAGAAATGGCAGGTAAACCCCATAATTACATATCTGCCATCATGGAAGAGGGTCTGAATAAGTGTCCGATAGTTTACACCCTAATTCATGGGAAATGGCAAGTAAACACCATAATTACATATCTGCTATCACGCATGAGGGTCCGAATAAGTGTCCGGGGGTTTAAACACTGATGCGTGAGAAATGGCAAGCAAACACCATAATTACATATCTGCTATCACGCATGAGGGTCCGAATAAGTGTCCGGGGGTTTAAACACTGATGCGTGAGAAATGGCAAGCAAACACCATAATTACATATCTGCCATCATGCAAGAGGATCCGAATAAGTGTCCGAATTTTCGAATCCCAGTGCTCTAGAAATGGCAAGTAAACACCGTAATTACATATCTGCCAACATGCAGGAGGGTCCGAATAAGTGTCCGAGTGTTTAAACCCTAATGCATGAGAAATGGAAAATAAACACCATAATTACATATCTGCCATCATGCAAGAGGGTTGGAACAAGTGTCTGAGTGTTTAAACCCTAATGCATGAGAAACTGCAAGCAAACACCATAATTACGTATATGCCATCATACAAGAGGGTCTGAATAAGTGTCCGAATGTTTAAATCCTAATGCATGAAAAATGGCAACTAAACACCATAATTACATATCTACCATCACGCAAGATGGTCCGAATAAGTGTCCGAGTGTTTAAACCCAAATGCTCAAGAAATGGCAAGTAAACACCGTAATTACATATCTGCCATCATGCAAGAGGGTCCGAATAAGTGTCCGATTGTTCGAATCCTAATGCTCGAGAAATGGCAAGTAAATACGATAATTACATATCTGCCATCATGCAAGATGGTCCGAATCAGTTTCCGAGTGTTTAAACCCTAATGCATAAGAAATGGCAAGTAAACAACATAATTACATATTTGTCATCAGGCAAGAGGGTCCGAATAAGTGTCCGAGTGTTTAAACCCTAATGCATGAGAAATGGCAAATAAACACCATAATTACATATCTGCCAACATGCAAGAGGGTCCGAATAAGTCTCCGAGTGTTTAAACCCTAATGCATGAGAAATGGAAAGTAAACACCATAATTACAAATCTGCCATCATGCAAGACGGTCGGAATAAATGTCCGAGTGTTTAAACCCTGAGGCATGAGAAATGGTAACTAAACACCATAATTACATATCTGCCAACGTACAAGAGTGTCCGAATACGTGTCCGAGTGTTTAAACCCTAATGCTTGAGAAATGGAAAGTAAACACCATAATTACACATCTGTTATCATACAAGAGAGTCCGAATAAGTGTCTGAGTGTTCGAATCCTAACGCTCGAGAAATGGAAAGTAAATACCATAATTACATATCTGCCATCATGCAACAAAGTCCGAATAAGTGTCCGAATGTTTAAACCCAAATGCATGAGAAATGGAAAATAAACATCATAATTACATATCTGTCATCGGGCAAGAGTGTCCGAATAAGTGTCCGAGTGATTAAACCCTAATGCATGAGAAATGGCAAGTAAACACCATAATTACATATATGCCATCATACAAGAGGGTCTGAATAAATGTCCGAGTGTTTAAATCCTAATGCATGAAAAATAACAACTAAACACCGTAATTAAATATCTGCCATTACGCATGATGGTCCGAATAAGTGTCCGAGTGTTTAAACCCTAATGCTCGAGAAATGGCAAGTAAACACCGTAATTACATATCTGCCATCATGCAAGAGGGTCCGAATAAGTGTCTGAGTGTTCGAATCCTAATCCTCGACAAATGGCAACTAAACACCGTAATTACATATCTACCATCATGCAAGATGGTCAGAATCAGTTTCTGAATGTTTAAACCCTAATGCATGAGAAATGGGAATTAAACACCATAATTACGTATCTGTCATCAAGCAAGAGGGTCCGAATAAGTGTCCGAGGGTTTAAACCCTAATGCATGAGAAATGGAAAATAAACACCATAATTACATATCTGCCATCATGCAAGAGGGTCGGAATAAACGTCCGAGTGTTTAAACCCTAATGCTTGAGAAACGGCAAGTAAACGCCATAATTACATATCTGGCAACATGCAAGAGTGTCCGAATAAGTGTCCGAGTGTTTAAACCCTAATGCATGAGAAATGGAAAATAAACACCATAATTACGTATATGTCATCCTGTAAGAGGGTCCGAACAAGTGTCCAAGTGTTCGAATCCTAATGCTCGAGAAATGGAAAGTAAACACCATAATTACATATCTGCCATCATACAAGAGGGTCCGAATAAGTGTCTGAGTGTTCGAATCCTAATGCTCGAGAAATGGAAAGTAAACACCACAATTACATATCTGCCATCATGCAAGAGAGTCCGAATAAGTGTTCGAGTGTTTAAACCCAAATGCATGAGAAATGGCAAATAAACACCATAATTACATATCTGTCATCAAACAAGAGGGTCCGAATAAGTGTCCGAGTGTTTAAACCCTAATGCGTGAGAAATGGCAAATAAACACCGTAATTACCTATCAGCCAACATGCAAGAGGGTCCGAATTAGTGTCCGAGTGTTTAAACCCTAATGCATGAGAAATGGCAAGTAAACACCATAATTACATATCTGCCATCATGCAAAAGGGTCCAAATAAGTATTGGAGTGTTAGAATCCTAATGCTCTAGAAATGCAAAGTAAACACCATAATTATATATCTGTCATCATGCAAGAGGGTCCGAATAAGTGTCCGAGTGTTTAAACCCAAATGCATGAGAAATGGCAAGTAAACACCATAATTACATATCTCTCATCAGGCAAGAGGGACCGAATAAGTGTCTGAGTGTTTAAACCCTAATGCATGAGAAATGGAAAATAAACACTATAATTACCTATTAGCCAACATGCAAGAGGGTCCGAATAAGTGTCCGTGTGTTTAAACCCTAATGCATGAGAAATGGCAAGTAAACACCATAATTACAAATCTGTCACCAAGCAAGAGGGACCGAATAAGTGTCTGAGTGTTTAAACCCTAATGCATGAGAAATGACAAATAAACACCATAATTTCCTATCAGCCAACATGCAAGAGGGACCGAATAAGTTTCCGAGTGGTTAAACCCTAATGCATGAGAAATGGCCAGTAAACACCATAGGTACATATTTGCCATCATGCAAAAGGGTTCGAAAAAATATGTCCGTGTGTTTAAACCCTAATGCATGAGAAATGGCAGGTAAACACCATAATTACATATCTGCCATCATGGAAGAGTGTCTGAAAAAGTGTCCGACTGTTCAAACCCTAATGCATGGGAAATGGCAAGTAAACACCATAATTACATATCTGCTATCACGCAATAGGGTCCGAATAAGTGTCTGGGTGTTTAAACCCTGATGCGTGAGATATGGCAAGCAAACACCATAATTACATATCTGCCATCATGCAAGAGGATCCGAATAAGTGTCCGAATTTGGGAATCCCAGTGCTCGAGAAATGGCAAGTAAACACCGTAATTACATATCTGCAAACATGCAAGAGGGTCCGAATAAGTGTCCGAGTGTTTAAACCCTAATGCATGAGAAATGGCAACTAAACACACAATTACATATCTGCCATCATGCAAGAGGGCCAAAATAAGTGTCCGAGTGTTTAAACCCTAATGCATAAGAAATGGCAAGTAAACACCATAATTACATATATGCCATCATACAAGAGGATCTGAATAAGTGTCCGAGTGTTTAAATCCTTATACATGAAAAATGGCAACTGAACACCATAATTACATGTCTGCCATCACGCAAGATGGTCCGAATAAGTGTCCGAGTGTTTAAACCCTAATGCTCGAGAAATAGCAAGTAAACACCGTAATTACATATCTGTCATCATGCAAGAGGGTCCGAATAAGTGTCTGAGTGTTCGAATCCTAATGCTCGAGAAATGGCAAGTAAACACCATAATTACATATCTGCCATCATACAAGATGGTCCGAATCATTTTCCGGGTGTTTAAATCCTAATGCATGAGAAATGGTAAGTAAACACCATAATTACATATCTGTCATCAAGCAAGAGGGTCCGAATAAGTGTCCAAGTGTTAAAACCCTATTGCATGAGAAATGGCAAATAAACACCATAATTACATATCTGCAACATGCAAGAGGGTCCGAATAAGTGTCCGAGTGTTTAAACCCTAATGCATGAGAAATGGCAAGTAAACACCAAAATTACAAATCTGCCATCATGCAAGGGCGTCGGAATAAATGTCCGAGCGTTTAAACCCTGATGCATGAGAAATGGCAACTAAACACCATAATTACGTATCTGTCAACATGCAAGAGTGTCCAAATAACTGTCCGAGTGTTTAAACGCTAATGCATGAGAAATTTCAAATAAACACCATAATTACATATATGCCATCATGCCAGAGGGACTGAATGAGTGTCCAAGTGTTCCAATCCGAATGCTCGAGAAATGGCAAGTAAACACCATAATTACATATCTGCCATCATACAAGAGGGTCCGAATAAGTGTTTGAGTGTTCGAATCCTAATGCTCGAGAAATGGAAAGTAAATACCATAATTACATATCTGTCATCATGTAAGAGAGTCCGAATAAGTGTCCGAGTGTTTAAACCCAAATGCATGAGAAATGGCAAATACACACCATAATTACATATCTGTCATCAGGCAAGAGGGTCTGAATAAGTGTCCGAGTGTTTAAACCCTAATGCATGAGAAATGGCAAGTAAACCCAATAATTACATATCTGTCATCATGCAAGGAGTCCGAATAAGTGTCCGAGTGTTTAAACCCAAATGCATGAGAAATGGCAAATAAACACCATAATTACCTATCAGCCAACATGCAAGAGGGTCCGAATAAGTGTCCGAGTGTTCGAATCCTAAGGCTCGAGAAATGGAAAGTAAACACCATAATTACATATCTGCCATCATGCAAGATGGTCCGAATAAGTGTCTTAGTGTTCGAATCCTAATGCTCGAGAAATGGAAAGTAAACACCATAATTACACATCTGCCATCATGAAAGAGGATCCGAATAAGTGTCCGAGTGTTTAAACCCAAATGCACGAGAAATGGCAAGCAAACACCATAATTACATATCTGCCATCATGCAAAAGAGTCCGAATAAGCGTCTGAGTGTTTAAACCCAAATGCATGAGAAATGTTAAACAAACACCATAATTACCTATCAGCCAACATGCAAGAGGGCCCGAATAAGTGTCCGAGTGTTTAAACCCTAATGCATGAGAAATGGCCAGTAAACACCATAGGTACATATCTGCCATCATGCAAAAGGGTCCGAATTAGTGTCCAAGTCTTCAAACCTAATGCATTAGAAATGGCAGGTAGACACCACAATTACATATCGGCCATCATGGAAGAGGGTCTGAATAACTGTCCGAATGTTTGAACCCTAATGCATGTGAAATGGCAAATAAACACCATAATTACATATCTGCCGTCATGCAGGAGGATACGATTAAGTGTCCGAGTGTTTGAACCCTAGTGTATGTGAAATGGAAAATAAACACCATAATTACGTTTCTGCCTTCATGCAAGAGGGTCAAAATAAGTGTCCAAATGTTTAAACCCTAATGCATAAGAAATGGCAACTAAACACACAATTACATATCTGCCATCATGTAAGAGGATCGGAACAAGTGTCCGAGTGTTTAAACCCTAATGCATGAGAAATGGCAAGTAAACACCACAATTGCATATATACCGTCATACAAGAGGGTCTGCATAACTGTCCGACTGTTTAAATGCTAATGCATGAAAAATGGCAACTAAACACCATAATTACATATCTACCATCACGCCAGATGGTCCGAATAAATGTCCGAGTGTTTAAACCCTAATGCTTGAGAAATGGCAAGTAAACACCGTAATGACATATCTGCCATCATGCAAGAGTTCCCGAATAAGTGTCCGATTGTTGGAATCCTAATGCTCGAGAAATGGAAAGTAAACACCATAATTACATATCTGCCATCATGCAAGAGGGTCCGAATCAGTTTCCGAGTGTTTATACCCTAATGCATGAGAAATGCCAAGTAAACACCATAATTACATATCTGTCATCAGGCAAGAGGGTCCGAATAAGTGTCCGAGTGTTTAAACCCTAATGCATGAGAAATGGCAAATAAACACCATAATTACATATCTGCCAACATGCAAGAGGGTCCGAATAAGTGTCCGAGTGTTTAAACCCTAATGCATGAGAAATGGCAAACAAGCACCATAATTACATATCTGCCAACATGCCAGCGGGTCCGAATAAGTGTCCGAGTGTTTAAACCCCAATGCATGAGAAATGGCAAATAAACACCATAATTACATATCTGCCAACATGCAAGAGGGTCCGAATAAGTGTCCGAGTTTTTAAACCCTAATGCATGAGAAATGGCAAATAAACACCATAATTACATATCTGCCAACATGCAAGAGGGTCCGAATAAGTGTCCGAGTGTTTAAACCCTAATGCATGAGAAATGGCAAGTAAACCCCATAATTACATATATGTCATCATGCAAGGGGTCCGAATAACTGTCCGAGTGTTAAAACCCTCATGCAAGAGAAATGACAAATAAACACCAAAATTACATATCTACCATCATGCAAGAGGGTCCGAATAAGTGTCTGAGTGTTCGAATCCTAATGCTCGAGAAATGGAAAGTAAACACCATAATTACATATCTGCCGTCATGCATGAGGGTCCAAATAAGTGTCCGAGTGTTTAAACCCAAATACATGAGAAATGGCAAGTAAACACCATAATTACATATCTGTCATCAGGCAAGAGTGTCCGAATAAGTGTCCGAGTGTTTAAACCCTAATGCATGAGAAATGGCAAATAAAAACCATAATTACCTATCAGCCAACATTCAAGCGGGTCCGAATAAGTGTCCGATTGTTTAAACCCTAATGCATGAGAAATGTCCAGTAAACACCACAGGTACATATCTGCCATCACGCAAAAGGGTCGGAATAAGTGTCCGAGTGTTTAAACCCCAATGCATGAGAAATGGCAGGTAAACACCATAATTACATATGTGCCATCACGGAAGAGGGTCTGAATAAGTGTCCGACAGTTTAAACCCAAATGCATGGGAAATGGCAAGTGAATACCATAATTACATATCTGCTATCACGCAAGAGGGTCCGAATAAGTGTCTGAGTGTTTAAACCCTGATGCATGAGAAATGGCAAGTAAACACCATAATTACATATCTGCCATCATGCAAGAGGATCCGAATAAGCGTCCGAATTTTCGAATCCTAATGCTCGAGAAATGGCAAGTAAACACTGTAATTACATATCTGCCATCATGTAGGAGCGTCTGAATAAGTGTCCGCGTATTTAAACCCTAATGCATGAGAAATGGCCAGTAAACACCATAGGTACATATCTGCCATCATGCAAATGGGTCCGAATAAGTGTCCGAGTGTTAAAACCCTAATGCAAGAGAAATGACAAATAAACACCAAAATTACATATCTACCATCATGTAAGAGGGTCCGAATATGTGTCTGAGTGTTCGAATCCTAATGCTCGAGAAATTGAAAGTAAACACCATAATTACATATCTGCCGTCATGCATGAGGGTCCGAATAAGTGTCCGAGTGTTTAAACCCAAATACATGAGAAATGGCAAGTAAACACCATAATTACATATCTGTCATCAGGCATTAGTGTCCGAATAAGTGTCCGAGTGTTTAAACCCTAATGCATGAGAAATGGCAAATAAAAACCATAATTACCTATCAGCCAACATTCAAGCGGGTCCGAATAAGTGTCCGATTGTTTAAACCCTAATGCATGAGAAATGTCCAGTAAACACCATAGGTACATATCTGCCATCACGCAAAAGGGTCGGAATAAGTGTCCGAGTGTTTAAACCCAAATGCATGAGAAATGGCAGGTAAACACCATAATTACATATGTGCCATCAAGTTTAAACCCAAATGCATGGGAAATGGCAAGTGAATACCATAATTACATATCTGCTATCACGCAAGAGGGTCTGAATAAGTGTCCGAGTGTTTAAACCTTGATGCAGGAGAAATGGCAAGTAAACACCATAATTACATATCTGCCATCATGCAAGAGGATCCGAATAAGCGTCCGAATTTTCGAACCCTAATGCTCGAGAAATGGCAAGTAAACACTGTAATTACATATCTGCCATCATGCAGGAGCGTCTGAATAAGTGTCCAAGTATTTAAACCCTAATGCATGAGAAATGGCCAGTAAACACCATAGGTACATATCTGCCATCATGCAAATGGGTCCGAATAAGTGTCCGATTGTTAAAACCCTAATGCAAGAGAAATGACAAATAAACACCAAAATTACATATCTACCATCATTCAAGAGGGTCCGAATAAGTGTCCGAGTGTTTAAACCCTAATGCATGAGAAATGGCAAATAAAAACCATAATTACCTATCAGCCAACATTCAAGCGGGTCCGAATAAGTGTCCGATTGTTTAAACCCTAATGCATGAGAAATGTCCAGTAAACACCACAGGTACATATCTGCCATCACGCAAAAGGGTCGGAATAAGTGTCCGAGTGTTTAAACCCTAATGCATGAGAAATGGCAGGTAAACACCATAATTACATATGTGCTATCACGGAAGAGGGTCTGAATAAGTGTCCGACAGTTTAAACCCAAATGCATGGGAAATGGCAAGTGAATACCATAATTACATATCTGCTATCACGCAAGAGGGTCCGAATACGTGTCCGAGCGTTTAAACCCTAATGCATGAGAAATGGCAGGTACACACATTAATTACATATCTGCCATCATGCAAGAGGATCCGAATAAGCGTCCGAATTTTTGAACCCTAATGCTCGAGAAATGGCAAGTAAACACTGTAATTACATATCTGCCATCATGCAGGAGCATCTGAATAAGTGTCCGAGTAATTAAACCCTAATGCATGAGAAATGGCCAGTAAACACCATAGGTACATATCTGCCATCATGCAAAAGGATTCGAAAAAATATGTCTGTGTGTTTAAACCCTAATACATGAGAAATGGCAGGTAAACACCATAATTACATATCTGCCATCATAGAAGAGGGTCTGAATAAGTGTCCGACTGTTCAAACCCTAATGCATGGGAAATGGCAAGTAAACACCATAATTACATATCTGCTATCACGCAAGAAGGTCCGAATAAGTGTCTGGGTGTTTAAACCCTGATGCGTAACAAATGGCAAGCAAACACCATAATTACATATCTGCCACCATGCAAGAGGATCCGAATAAGTGTCTGAATTTAGGAATCCCAGTGCTCGAGAAATGCCAAGTAAATACCGTAATTACATACCTGCAAACATGCAGGTGGGTCCGAATAAGTGTCCGAGTGTTTAAACCCTAATGCATGAGAAATGGAAACTAAACACACAATTACATATCTGCCATCATGCAAGAGGGCCAGAATTAGTGTCCGAGTGTTTAAACCCTAATGCATAAGAAATGGCAAGTAAACACCAAAATTACATATATGCCATCATATAAGAGGGTCTGAATAAGTGTCCAAGTGTTTAAATCCTTATGCATGAAAAATGGCAACTGAACACCATAATTACATGTCTGCCATCACGCAAGATGGTCCGAATAAGTGTCCGAGTGTTTAAACCCTAATGCTTGAGAAATGGCAAGTAAACACCGTTATTACATATCTGTCATCATGCAAGAGGGTCCGAATAAGTGTCTAAGTGTTCGAATCCTAATGCTCGAGAAATGGCAAGTAAACACCATAATTACATATCTGCCATCACACAAGATGGTCCGAATCAGTTTCCGAGTGTTTAAACCCTAATGCATGAGAAATGGTAAGTAAACACCATAATTACATATCTGTCATCAGGCAAGAGGGTCCGAATAAGTTTCCAAGTGTTTAAACCCTATTGCATGAGAAATGGCAAATAAACACCATAATTACATATCTGCCAATATGCAAGGGGGTCCGAATATGTGTCCGAGTGTTTAAACCCTAATGCATGAGAAATGGCAAGTAAACACAAAAATTACAAATCTGCCATCATGCAAGGGCGTCGGAATAAATGTCCGAGTGTTTAAACCCTGATGCATGAGAAATGGCAACTAAACACCATAATTACGTATCTGCCAACATGCAAGAGTGTCCAAATAACTGTCCGAGTGTTTAAACGCTAATGCATGAGAAATTTCAAATAAACACCATAATTACATATATGCCATCATGCCAGAGGGACTGAATGAGTGTCCAAGTGTTCCAATCCGAATGCTCGAAAATGGCAAGTAAACACCATAATTACATATCTGCCATCATACAAGAGGGTCCGAATAAGTGTCTGAGTGTTTGAATCCTAATGCTCGAGAAATGGAAAGTAAATACCATAATTACATATCTGTCATCATGTAAGAGAGTCCGAATAAGTGTCCGAGTGTTTAAACCCAAATGCATGAGAAATGGAAAATAAACACCATAATTACATATCTATCATCAGGCAAGAGGGTCTGAATAAGTGTCCGAGTGTTTAAACCCTAATTCATGAGAAATGGCAAGTAAACCCCACAATTACATATCTGTCATCATGCAAGGAGTCCGAATAAGTGTCCGAGTGTTTAAACCCAAATGCATGAGAAATGGCAAATAAACACCATAATTACCTATCAGCCAACATGCAAGAGGGTCCGAATAAGTGTTCGAGTGTTTAAACCCTAATGCATGAGAAATGGAAAGTAAACACCATAATTACATATCTGCCATCATGCAAGAGGGTCTGAATAAGTTTCCAAGAGTTTGAATCCTAAGGCTCGAGAAATGGAAAGTAAACACCATCATTACATATCTGCCATCATGCAAGAGGGTCCGAATAAGTGTCTTAGTGTTCGAATCCTAATGCTCGAGAAATGGAAAGTAAACACCATAATTACATATCTGCCATCATGAAAGAGGATCCGAATAAGTGTCCGAGTGTTTAAACCCAAATGCACAAGAAATGGCAAGCAAACACCATAATTACATATCTGTCATCATGCAAGAGAGTCCGAATAAGCGTCTGAGTGTTTAAACCCAAATGCATGAGAAATGGCAAATAAACACCATAATTACCTATCAGCCAACATGCAAGAGGGCCCGAATAAGTGTCCGAGTGTTTAAACCCTAATGCATGAGAAATGGCCAGTAAACACCATAGGTACATATCTGCCATCATGCAAAAGGGTCCGAATTAGTGTCCGAGTGTTCAAACCTAATGCATGAGAAATGGCAGGTAAACACCACAATTATATATCGGCCATCATGAAAGAGGGTCTGAATAACTGTCCGAATGTTTGAACCCTAATCCGTGAGAAATGGCAATTAAACACCATAATTACATATCTGCCGTCTTGTAGGAGGATACGATTAAGTGTCCGAGTGTTTGAACCCTAATGCATGTGAAATGGAAAATAAACACCATAATTACGTTTCTGCCTTCATGCAAGAGGGTCAAAATAAGTGTCCAAATGTTTAAACCCTAATGCATAAGAAATGGCAACTAAACACACAATTACATATCTGCCATCATGTAAGAGGGTCGGAACAAGTGTCCGAGTGTTTAAACTCTAATGCATGAGAAATGGCAAGTAAACACCATAATTGCATATATACCATCATACAAGAGGGTCTGCATAACTGTCCGACTGTTTAAATCCTAATGCATGAAAAATGGCAACTAAACACCATAATTACATATCTACCATCACGCAAGATGGTCCAAATAAATGTCCGACTGTTTAAACCCTAATACTCGAGAAATGGCAAGTAAACACCGTAATGACATATCTGCCATCATGCAAGAGTGCCCGAATAAGTGTCCGATTGTTCGAATCCTAATGCTCGAGAAATGGAAAGTAAACACCATAATTACATATCTGCCATCATGCAAGAGGGTCCGAATCAGTTTCCGAGTGTTTATACCCGAATGCATGAGAAATGGCACGTAAACACCATAATTACATATCTATCATCAGGCAAGAGGGTCCGAATAAGTGTCCGAGTGTTTAAACCCTAATGCATGAGAAATGGCAAATAAACACCATAATTACATATCTACCAACATGCAAGAGGGTCCGAATAAGTGTCCGAGTGTTTAAACCCTAATGCATGAGAAATGGCAAATAAACACCATAATTACATATCTGCCAACATGCAAGAGGGTCCGAATAAGTGTCCGAGTGTTTAAACCCTAATGCATCAGAAATGGCAAGTAAACCCCATAATTACATATCTGTCATCATGCAAGGGGTACGAATAAGTGTCCGAGTGTTAAAACCCTAATGCAAGAGAAATGACAAATAAACACCAAAATTACATATCTACCATCATGCAAGAGGGTCCGAATAAGTGTCTGAGTGTTCGAATCCTAATGCTCGAGAAATGGAAAGTAAACACCATAATTACATATCTGCCGTCATGCATTAGGGTCCGAATAAGTGTCCGAGTGTTTAAACCCAAATACATGAGAAATGGCAAGTAAACCCCATAATTACATATCTGTCATCAAGCAAGAGTGTCCGAATAACTGTCCGAGTGTTTAAACCCTAATGCATGAGAAATGGCAAATAAAAACCATAATTACCTATCAGCCAACATTCAAGCGGGTCTGAATAAGTGTCCGATTGTTTAAACCCTAATGCATGAGAAATGTCCAGTAAACACCACAGGTACATATCTGCCATCACGCAAAAGGGTCGGAATAAGTGTCCGAGTGTTTAAACCCTAATGCATGAGAAATGGCAGGTAAACACCATAATTACATATGTGCCATCACGGAAGAGGGTCTGAATAAGTGTCCGACAGTTTAAACCCAAATGCATGGGAAATGGCAAGTGAATACCATAATTACATATCTGCCATCATGCAAGAGGGTCCGAATAAGTGTCCGAGTGTTTAAACCCTAATGCATGAGAAATGGCAAGTAAACACCATAATTACATATCTGCCAACATGCAAGAGTGTCTGAATAGGTGTCCGAGTGCTTAAACCCTAATGCATGAGAAATGGCAAGTAAATCCCATAATTACATATCTGTCATCATGCAAGGGGTCTGAATAAGTGTCCGAGTGTTAGAACCCTAATGCAAGAGAAATGACAAATAACCACCAAAATTACATATCTACCATCATGCAAGAGGGTCCGAATAAGTGTCCGAGTGTTCGAATCCTAATGCTTTAGAAATGGAAAGTAAACACCATAATTACATATCTGCCATCATGCAAGAGGGTCCGAATAAGTGTCCGAGTGTTTAAACCCAAATGCATGAGAAATGGCAAGTGAACACCATAATTACATATCTGTCATCAGGCAAGTGGCTCCAAATAAGTGTTCGAGTGTTTAAACCCTAATGCATGAGAAATGGCAAATAAAAACCATAATTTCCTATCAGCCAACTTGCAAGAGGGTCCGAATAAGTGTCCGAGTGTTTAAACCCTAATGCATAAGAAATGGCCAGTAAACACCATAGGTACATATTTGCCATCATGCAAGAGGGTGCGAATAAGTGTCCTAGTGTTTAAACCCTAATGCATGAGAAATGGCAAGTAAACACCATAATTACAAATCTGCCATCATGGAAGAGGGTCTGAATGAGTGTCCGACAGTTTAACCCCTAATGCACGGGAAATGGCAAGTAAACACCATAATTACATATCTGCTTTCACGCAAGAGGGTCCGAATAAGTGTCCGAGTGTTTAAACCCTGATGCATGAGAAATGGCATGTAAACACCATAATTACATATCTGCCATCATGCAAGAGGATCCGAATAAGTGTCCGAATCTTTGAATCCTAATGCTCGAGAAATGGCAAGTAAACGCCGTAATTACATATCTACCATCTTGGAGGAGGGTCCGAATAAGTGTCCGAGTGTTTAAACCCTAATGCGTGAGAAATGTCAAATAAACACCAAAATTACATATCGGCCATCATGCAAGAGGGTCCGAATAAGTGTCCGTGTGTTTGAACCCTAATGCATGAGAAATGGCAAACAAACACCATAATTACATATCTTCCATCATGCAAAAGGGTAAAAATAAGTGTCCAAACGTTTAAACCCAAATGCATAAGAAATGGCAACTAAACACACAATTACATATCTGCCACCATGCAAGAGGGTCGGAACAAGTGTCCGAGTGCTTAAACCCTAATGCACGAGAAATGGCAAGTAAACACCATAATTACATATATGCCATCATACAAGAGGGTCTGAATAAGTGTTCGAGTGTTTAAATCCTTATGCATGAAAAATGACTACTAAACACCATAATTACATATCTGTCATCACGCAAGATGGTCCAAATAAATGTCTGAGTGTTTAAACCCTAATGCTCGAGAAATGGCAAGTAAACACTGTAATTACATATCTGCCCTCATGCAAGAGGGCCCAAATAAGTGTCCGAGTATTCGAATCGTAATGCTCAAGATATGGAAAGTAAACACCATAATTAAATATCTGCCAGCATGCAAGACGGTCCGAATCAGTTTCTGAGTGTTTAAACCCTAACGCATGAGAAATGGCAAGTAAACACCATAATTACATATCTGTCATCAGGCAAAAGGGTCCAAATAAGTGTCCGAGTGTTTAAACCCAAATGCATAAGAAATGGCAAATAAATACCATAATTACATATCTACCAACATGCAAGAGGGTCCGAATAAGTGTCCGAGTGTTGAAACCCTAATGCATGAGAAATGGCAAGTAAACACCATAATTACATATCTGTCATCATGCAAGAGGGTCCGAGTAAGTGTTCGAGTGTATAAACCCTAATGCATGGGAAATGGCAAGTAAATACCGTAATTACATATCTGCCAACATGCAAGAGTGTCCAAATAAGTGTCCAAGTGCTTAAACCCTAATGCAAGAGAAATGGCAAGTAAATCCCATAATTACATATCTGCCATCATGCAAGGGGTCCGAATAAGTGTCCGAGTGTTAAAACCCTAATGCTAGAGAAATGGAAAATAAACACCAAAATTACATATCTACCATCAAGCAAAAGGGTCCGAATAAGTGTCTGAGTGTTCGAATCCTAATGCTCGAGAAATGGAAAGTAAACACCATAACTACATATATGCCATCATGCAAGAGGGTCCGAATAAGTGTCCGAGTGTTTAAAGCCCAATGCATGAGAAATGGCAAGTAAACACCATAATTACATATCTGTCATCAGGCAAGTGGGTCCGAACAAGTGTCCAAGTGTTTAAACCCTAATGCATGAGAAATGGCAAATAAAAACCATAATTACCTCTCAGCCAACATGCAAGAGGGTCATAATAAGTGTCCGAGTGTTTAAACCCAAATGCATGAGAAATGGCCAGTAAACACCATAATTACATATCTGCCAACATGCAAGAGTGTCCGAATAAGTGTCCGAGTGCTTAAACCCTAATGCATGAGAAATGGCAAGTAAATCCCATAATTAAATATATGCCATCATGCAAGGGGTCCGAATAAGTGTCCGAGTGTTAAAACCCTAATGCAAGAGAAATTGCAAATAAAAACCCAAATTAAATATCGACCATCAAGCAATATGGTCCGAATAAGTGTCTGAGTGTTCGAATCCTAATGCTCGAGAAATGGAAAGTAAACACCATAATTACATATCAGCCATCATGCAAGAGGGTTCGAATAAGTGTCCGAATTTTTGAATCCTAATGCTCAAGAAATGGCAAGTAAACACTGTAATTACATATCTGCCATCATGCAGGAGGGTCCGAATAAGTCTCCGAGTGTTTAAACCCTAATGCATGAGAAATGGCAACTAAACACCAAAATTACATATATGCCATCATGCAAGAGGGTCCGAATAAGTGTCCGAGTGTTCGAATCCTAATGCTCGAGAAATGGCAGGTAAACACCATAATTACATTTCTGCCGTCATGTAAGAGGGTCAGAATATGTGTCCGAGTGTTTAAACCGAAATGCATGAGAAATTGCAAGTAAACACCATAATTGCATATCTGTCATCACGCCAGAGCGTCCGAATAAGTGTTTGAGTGTTCGAATCCTAATGCTTGAGAAGTGGAAAGTAAACACCAGAATTACAAATCTGCCATCATGCAACGGCGTCAGAATAAGTGTCCGAGTGTTCGGATCCTAATGCTCGAGAAATGGCAAGTGAACACCATAATTACATATCTGCCATCATGCAAATGGTTCTGAATAAGTGCCCGAGTGTTTCAACCCTAATGCATGAGAAATGCCAAGTAAACACCATAATTACATATATGCTATCACGCAAGAGGGTCCGAATAAGTGTCCGAGTGTTTAAACCCTAATGCATGAGAAATGGCAAGTAAACACCATAATTATATATCTGCCATCACGCTAGATGGTCCGAATAAGTGTCCGAGTAATGCATGAGAAATGGCAAATAAACACCAAAATTACATATCTGCCATCATGCAAGAGGGTCCGAATAAGTGTCCGAGTGTTTAAACCCGAATGCATGAGAAATGGAAAACAAACGCCATAATTACGTATTTGCCATCATGCAAGAGGGTCCAAATTAGTGTCTGAGTGTTTAAACTCTATTGCATGAGAAATGGAAAATAAACACCATAATTACATATCTGCCATCATGCAAGAGGGTAAGAATAAGTGTCGAGCGTATAAACCCTAAAGCATGAGAAATGGCAAGTATACACCACAATGAAATGGCAAGTATGCAAGAGGGTCCGAGTGTTTAAACCATAATGCATGAGCAATGGCAAGTAAACACCATAATGAAATATCTATCATCACGCAAGGGGATCCGATTAAGTGTCTGAGTGTTCGAATCCTAATGCTCGAGAAATGCCAAGTAAACACCAGAATTACATATATGCAATCACGCAAAAGGGTCCGAATAAGTGTCCGAGTGTTTAAACCCTAACGCATGAGAAATGGCAAGTAAACACCTTAATTTCTTATCTGCCATCACACAGGATGGTCCGAATCAGTGTCCAAGTGTTTAAACCCTAATGCATGAGAAATGGCAAACAAACACCAAAATTGCATATCTGCCATCATGCAAGAGGGTCCGAATATGTGTCCGAGTGTTTAAACCGTAATGCATGAGAAATGACAAATAAACACCATAATTACGTACATGCCATCATGCAAGAGGGTCCGAACAAGTGTCCAAGTGTTCGAATCCTAATGCTCGAGAAATGGCAAGTAAACACCATAATTACGTATCTGCCATCATGCAAGAGGTTCTGAATAAGTGTCCGAGTGTTTAAACCCTAATGCATGAGAAATGGCAACTAAACACCATAGTTACATATCTGCCATCATGCTAGAGGGTTCGAATAAGTGTCAGAGTGTTTAAACCCTGATACATGGGAAATGGCAAGTAAGCACCATAATTACATATCTGCCATCATGCAAGAGGATCCGAATAAGTGTCCGAATTTTCGAATACTAATGCCCGAGAAATGGCAAGTAAACACCGTAATTACATATCTGCCATCATGCAGGAGGGTCCGAATAAGTGTCCGCGTGTTTAAATCCTAATGCATGAGAAATGTCAAATAAACACCAAAATTACATATCTTCCATCTTGCAAGAGGGTCCGAATAACTGACCGAGTGTTTGAACCCTAATGCATGAGAAATGGAAAATAAACACCGTAATTACATTTCTTCCATCATGCAAGAGGGTCAAAATAAGTGTCCAAATGTTTAAACCCTAATGCATAAGAAATGGCAACTAAACACACAATTACATATCTGCCATCATGCAAGAGGGTCGGAACAAGTGTCCGAGTGTTTAAACCCTAATGCATGAGAAATGGCAAGTAAACACCATAATTACATATATGCCATCATACAAGAGGGTCCGAATAAGTGTCCGAGTGTTTAAATCCTAATGCATGAAAAATGGCAACTAAACACCATAATTACATATCTGCCATCATGCAAGATGGTCCGAATAAATGTCTGAGTGTTTAAACCCTAATGCTCGAGAAATGGCAAGTAAACACCGTAATTACATATCTACCCTCATGCAAGAGGGCCCAAATAAGTGTCCGAGTGTTCGAATCCTAATGCTCGAGAAATGGAAAGTAAACACCATAATTAAATATCTGCCAGCATGCAAGAGGGTGCAAATCAGTTTCTGAGTGTTTAAACCCTAATGCATGAGAAACGGCAACTAAACTCCATAATTACATATCTGTCATCAGGCAAGAGGGTCCGAATAATTGTCCGAGTGTTTAAACCCTAATGCATAAGAAAAGCGAAATAAACACCATAATTACATATCTGCCAACATGCAAGAGGGTCCGAATAAATGTCCGAGTGTTTAAATCCTAGTACATGAGAAATGGCAAGTAAACACCATAAATACATATCTGCCATCATGCAAGAGGGTCTGAATAAGTGTCCGAGTGTTTAAACCCTAATGCTTGAGAAATGGAACGTAAACACCATAATTACATATCTGCCATCATGCAAGAGGGTCTGAATAAGTTTCCATGTGTTCGAATCCTAAGGCTCGAGAAATGGAAAGTAAACACCATCATTACATATCTGCCATCATGCAAGAGGGTCCGAATAAGTGTCTTAGTGTTCGAATCCTAATGCTCGAGAAATGGAAAGTAAACACCATAATTACATATCTGCCATCATGAAAGAGGATCCGAATAAGTGTCCGAGTGTTTAAACCCAAATGCACGAGAAATGGCAAGCAAACACCATAATTACATATCTGCCATCATGCAAGAGAGTCCGAATAAGCGTCTGAGTGTTTAAACCCAAATGCATGAGAAATGGCAAATAAACACCATAATTACCTATCAGCCAACATGCAAGAGGGCCCGAATAAGTGTCCGAGTGTTTAAACCCTAATGCATGAGAAATGGCCAGTAAACACCATAGGTACATATCTGCCATCATGCAAAAGGGTCCGAATTAGTGTCCGAGTGTTCAAACCTAATGCATGAGAAATGGCAGGTAAACACCACAATTATATATCGGCCATCATGAAAGAGGGTCTGAATAACTGTCCGAATGTTTGAACCCTAATCCATGAGAAATGGCAAATAAACACCATAATTACAAATCTGCCGTCTTGCAGGAGGATACGATTAAGTGTCCGAGTGTTTGAACCCTAATGCATGTGAAATGGAAAATAAACACCATAATTACGTTTCTGCCTTCATGCAAGAGGGTCAAAATAAGTGTCCAAATGTTTAAACCCTAATGCATAAGAAATGGCAACTAAACACACAATTACATATCTGCCATCATGTAAGAGGGTCGGAACAAGTGTCCGAGTGTTTAAACCCTAATGCATGAGAAATGGCAAGTAAACACCATAATTGCATATATACCATCATACAAGAGGGTCTGCATAACTGTCCGACTGTTTAAATCCTAATGCATGAAAAATGGCAACTAAACACCATAATTACATATCTACCATCACGCAAGATGGTCCAAATAAATGTCCGACTGTTTAAACCCTAATGCTCGAGAAATGGCAAGTAAACACCGTAATGACATATCTGCCATCATGCAAGAGTGCACGAATAAGTGTCCGATTGTTCGAATCCTAATGCTCGAGAAATGGAAAGTAAACACCATAATTACATATCTGCCATCATGCAAGAGGGTCCGAATCAGTTTCCGAGTGTTTATACCCGAATGCATGAGAAATGGCAAGTAAACACCATAATTACATATCTATCATCAGGCAAGAGGGTCCGAATAAGTGTCCGAGTGTTTAAACCCTAATGCATGAGAAATGGCAAATAAACACCATAATTACATATCTGCCAACATGCAAGAGGGTCCGAATAAGTGTCCGAGTGTTTAAACCCTAATGCATGAGAAATGGCAAATAAACACGATAATTACATATCTGCCAACATGCAAGAGGGTCCGAATAAGTGTCCGAGTGTTTAAACCCTAATGCATGAGAAATGGCAAGTAAACCCCATAATTACATATCTGTCATCATGCAAGGGGTCCGAATAAGTGTCCGAGTGTTAAAACCCTAATGCAAGAGAAATGACAAATAAACACCAAAATTACATATCTATCATCATGCAAGAGGGTCCGAATAAGTGTCTGAGTGTTCGAATCCTAATGCTCGAGAAATGGAAAGTAAACACCATAATTACATATCTGCCGTCATGCATGAGGGTCCGAATAAGTGTCCGAGTGTCTAAACCCAAATACATGAGAAATGGCAAGTAAACCCCATAATTACATATCTGTCATCAAGCAAGAGTGTCCGAATAACTGTCCGAGTGTTTAAACCCTAATGCATGAGAAATGGCAAATAAAAACCATAATTACCTATCAGCCAACATTCAAGCGGGTCCGAATAAGTGTCCGATTGTTTAAACCCTAATGCATGAGAAATGTCCAGTAAACACCACAGGTACATATCTGCCATCACGCAAAAGGGTCGGAATAAGTGTCCGAGTGTTTAAACCCTAATGCATGAGAAATGGCAGGTAAACACCATAATTACATTTGTGCCATCACGGAAGAGGGTCTGAATAAGTGTCCGACAGTTTAAACCCAAATGCATGGGAAATGGCAAGTGAATACCATAATTACATATCTGCCATCATGCAAGAGGGTCCGAATAAGTGTCCGAGTGTTTAAACCCTAATGCATGAGAAATGGCAAGTAAACACCATAATTACATATCTGCCAACATGCAAGAGTGTCCGAATAGGTGTCCGAGTGCTTAAACCCTAATGCATGAGAAATGGCAAGTAAATCCCATAATTACATATCTGTCATCATGCAAGGGGTCTGAATGAGTGTCCGAGTGTTAAAACCCTAATGCAAGAGAAATGACAAATAACCACCAAAATTACATATCTACCATCATGCAAGGGGGTTCGAATAAGTGTCTGAGTGTTCGAATCCTAATGCTTTAGAAATGGAAAGTAAACACCATAATTACATATCTGCCATCATGCAAGAGGGTCCGAATAAGTGTCCGAGTGTTTAAACCCAAATGCATGAGAAATCGCAAGTGAACACCATAATTACATATCTGTCATCAAGCAAGTGGCTCCGAATAAGTGTTCGAGTGTTTAAACCCTAATGCATGAGAAATGGCAAACAAAAATCATAATTTCCTATCAGCCAACATGCAAGAGGGTCCGAATAAGTGTCCGAGTGTTTAAACCCTAATGCATGAGAAATGGCCAGTAAACACCATAGGTACATATTTGCCATCATGCAAGAGGGTCCGAATAAGTGTCCGAGTGTTTAAACCCTAATGCATGAGAAATGGCAAGTAAACACCATAATTACAAATCTGCCATCATGGAAGAGGGTCTGAATGAGTGTCCGACAGTTTAACCCCTAATGCATGGGAAATGGCAAGTAAACACCATAATTACATATTTGCTTTCACGCAAGAGGGTCCGAATAAGTGTCCGAGTGTTTAAACCCTGATGCATGAGAAATGGCATGTAAACACCATAATTACATATCTGCCATCATGCAAGAGGATCCGAATAAGTGTCCGAATCTTTGAATCCTAATGCTCGAGAAATGGCAAGTAAACACCGTAATTACATATCTGCCATCTTGCAGGAGGGTCCGAATAAGTGTCCGAGTGTTTAAACTCTAATGCGTGAGAAATGTCAAATAAACACCAAAATTACATATCTGCCATCATGCAAGAGGGTCCGAATAAGTGTCCGTGTGTTTGAACCCTAATGCATGAGAAATGGCAAACAAACACCATAATTACATATCTGCCATCATGCAAAAGGGTAAAAATAAGTGTCCAAACGTTTAAACCCAAATGCATAAGAAATGGCAACTAAACACACAATTACATATCTGCCACCATGCAAGAGGGTCGGAACAAGTGTCCGAGTGCTTAAACCCTAATGCACGAGAAATGGCAAGTAAACACCATAATTACATATATGCCATCATACAAGAGGGTCTGAATAAGTGTCCGAGTGTTTAAATCCTAATGCATGAAAAATGACTACTAAACACCATAATTACATATCTGTCATCACGCAAGATGGTCCAAATAAATGTCCGAGTGTTTAAACCCTAATGCTCGAGAAATGGCAAGTAAACACTGTAATTACATATCTGCCCTCATGCAAGAGGGCCCAAATAAGTGTCCGAGTATTCGAATCGTAATGCTCAAGATATGGAAAGTAAACACCATAATTAAATATTTGCCAGCATGCAAGAGGGTCCGAATCAGTTTCTGAGTGTTTAAACCCTAACGCATGAGAAATGGCAAGTAAACACCATAATTACATATATGTCATCAGGCAAAAGGGTCCAAATAAGTGTCCGAGTGTTTAAACCCAAATGCATAAGAAATGGCAAATAAACACCATAATTACATATCTACCAACATGCAAGAGGGTCCGAATAAGTGTCCGAGTGTTGAAACCCTAATGCATGAGAAATGGCAAGTAAACACCATAATTACATATCTGTCATCATGCAAGAGGGTCCGAGTAAGTGTTCGAGTGTATAAACCCTAATGCATGGGAAATGGCAAGTAAATACCATAATTACATATCTGCCAACATGCAAGAGTGTCCAAATAAGTGTCCAAGTGCTTAAACCCTAATGCATGAGAAATGGCAAGTAAATCCCATAATTACATATCTGCCATCATGCAAGGGGTCCGAATAAGTGTCCGAGTGTTAAAACCCTAATGCTAGAGAAATGGAAAATAAACACCAAAATTACATATCTACCATCAAGCAAAAGGGTCCGAATAAGTGTCTGAGTGTTCGAATCCTAATGCTCGAGAAATGGAAAGTAAACACCATAATTACATATCTGCCATCATGCAAGAGGGTCCGAATAAGTGTCCGAGTGTTTAAAGCCCAATGCATGAGAAATGGCAAGTAAACACCATAATTACATATCTGTCATCAGGCAAGTGGGTCCGAACAAGTGTCCGAGTGTTTAAACCCTAATGCATGAGAAATGGAAAATAAAAACCATAATTACCTCTCAGCCAACATGCAAGAGGTTCTGAATAAGTGTCCGAGTGTTTAAACCCAAATGCATGAGAAATGGCCAGTAAACACCATAATTACATATCTGCCAACATGCAAGAGTGTCCGAATAAGTGTCCGAGTGCTTAAACCCTAATGCATGAGAAATGGCAAGTAAATCCTATAATTAAATATCTGCCATCATGCAAGGGGTCCGAATAAGTGTCCGAGTGTTAAAACCCTAATGCAAGAGAAATTGCAAATAAACACCCAAATTAAATATCGACCATCAAGCAATATGGTCCGAATAAGTGTCTGAGTGTTCGAATCCTAATGCTCGAGAAATGGAAAGTAAAAACCACAATTACATATCTGCCATCATGCAAGAGGCTTCGAATAAGTGTCCGAATTTTTGAATCCTAATGCTCAAGATATGGCAAGTAAACACCGTAATTACATATCTGCCATCATGCAGGAGGGTCCGAATAAGTGTCCGAGTGTTTAAACCCTAATGCATGAGAAATGGCAACTAAACACCAAAATTACATATATGCCATCATGCAAGAGGGTCCGAATAAGTGTCCGAGTGTTCGAATCCTAATGCTCGAGAAATGGCAGGTAAACACCATAATTACATTTCTGCCGTCATGTAAGAGGGTCAGAATATGTGTCCGAGTGTTTAAACCGAAATGCATGAGAAATTGCAAGTAAACACCATAATTGCATATCTGTCATCACGCCAGAGCGTCCGAATAAGTGTTTGAGTGTTCGAATCCTAATGCTTGAGAAGTGGAAAGTAAACACCAGAATTACAAATCTGCCATCATGCAACAGCGTCCGAATAAGTGTCCGAGTGTTCGGATCCTAATGCTCTAGAAATGGCAAGTGAACACCATAATTACATATCTGCCATCATGCAAATGGTTCTGAATAAGTGCCCGAGTGTTTCAACCCTAATGCATGAGAAATGCCAAGTAAACACCATAATTACATATATGCTATCACGCAAGAGGGTCCGAATAAGTGTCCGAGTGTTTAAACCCTAACGCATGAGAAATGGCAAGCAAACACCATAATTACATATCTGCCATCACGCTAGATGGTCCGAATAAGTGTCCGAGTGTTTAAACCGTAATGCATGAGAAATGGCAAATAAACACCAAAATTATATATCTGCCATCATGCAAGAGGGTCCGAATAAGTGTCCGAGTGTTTAAACCCGAATGCATGAGAAATGGAAAACAAACACCATAATTACGTATTTGCCATCATGCAAGAGGGTCCAAATTAGTGTGCGAGTGTTTAAACTCTATTGCATGAGAAATGGAAAATAAACACCATAATTACATATCTGCCATCATGCAAGAGGGTAAGAATAAGTGTCGAGCGTATAAACCCTAAAGCATGAGAAATGGCAAGTATACACCACAATGAAATGGCAAGTATGCAAGAGGGTCCGAGTGTTTAAACCATAATGCATGAGCAATGGCAAGTAAACACCATAATGAAATATCTATCATCACGCAAGGGGATCCGATTAAGTGTCTGAGTGTTCGAATCCTAATGCTCGAGAAATGCCAAGTAAACACCAGAATTACATATATGCAATCACGCAAAAGGGTCCGAATAAGTGTCCGAGTGTTTAAACCCTAACGCATGAGAAATGGCAAGTAAACACCTTAATTTCTTATCTGCCATCACGCAGGATGGTCCGAACCAGTGTCCGAGTGTTTAAACCCTAATGCATGAGAAATGGCAAACAAACACCAAAATTGCATATCTGCCATCATGCAAGAGGGTCCGAATATGTGTCCGAGTGTTTAAACCGTAATGCATGAGAAATGACAAATAAACACCATAATTACGTACATGCCATCATGCAAGAGGGTCCGAACAAGTGTCCAAGTGTTCGAATCCTAATGCTCGAGAAATGGCAAGTAAACACCATAATTACGTATCTGCCATCATGCAAGAGGTTCTGAATAAGTGTCCGAGTGTTTGAACCCTAATGCATGAGAAATGGAAAATAAACACCGTAATTACATTTCTTCCATCATCCAAGAGGGTCAAAATAAGTGTCCAAATGTTTAAACCCTAATGCATAAGAAATGGCAACTAAACACACAATTACATATCTGCCATCATGCAAGAGGGTCGGAACAAGTGTCCGAGTGTTTAAACCCTAATGCATGAGAAATGGCAAGTAAACACCATAATTACATATATGCCATCATACAAGAGGGTCCGAATAAGTGTCCGAGTGTTTAAATCCTAATGCATGAAAAATGGCAACTAAACACCATAATTACATATCTGCCATCATGCAAGATGGTCCGAATAAATGTCTGAGCGTTTAAACCCTAATGCTCGAGAAATGGCAAGTAAACACCGTAATTACATATCTGCCCTCATGCAAGAGAGCCCAAATAAGTGTCCGAGTGTTCGAATCCTAATGCTCGAGAAATGGAAAGTAAACACCATAATTAAATATCTGCCAGCATGCAAGAGGGTGCGAATCAGTTTCTGAGTGTTTAAACCCTAATGCATGAGAAACGGCAACTAAACACCATAATTACATATCTGTCATCAGGCAAGAGGGTCCGAATAATTATCCGAGTGTTTAAACCCTAATGCATAAGAAAAGCGAAATAAACACCATAATTACATATCTGCCAACATGCAAGAGGGTCCGAATAAGTGTCCGAGTGTTTAAACCCTAGTACATGAGAAATGGCAAGTAAACACCATAATTACATATCTGCCATCATGCAAGAGGGTCCGAATAAGTGTCCGAGTGTTTAAACCCTAATGCATGAGAAATGGCAAGTAAACACCATAATTACATATCTGCCAACATGCAAGAGTGTCCGAATAGGTGTCCGAGTGCTTAAACCCTAATGCATGAGAAATGGCAAGTAAATCCCATAATTATATATCTGTCATCATGCAAGGGGTCTGAATAAGTGTCCGAGTGTTAAAACACTAATGCAAGAGAAATGACGAATAAACACCAAAATTAC
Organism: Camellia sinensis; assembly: GCF_055761805.1. NCBI lineage: Eukaryota > Viridiplantae > Streptophyta > Magnoliopsida > Ericales > Theaceae > Camellia > Camellia sinensis. The sequence continues at coordinate 138,126,325 of NC_138974.1, read as the reverse complement.
ATATCTACCATCATGCAAGAGGGTCCGAATAAGTGTCTGAGTGTTCGAATCCTAATGCTCGAGAAATGGAAAGTAAACACCATAATTACATATCTGCCATCAGGCAAGAGGGTCCGAATAAGTGTCCGAGTGTTTAAACACAAATGCATGAGAAATGGCAAGTGAACCCCATAATTACATATCTGTCATCAGTCAAGTGGCTCCGAATAAGTGTTCGAGTGTTTAAACCCTAATGCATGAGAAATGGCAAATAAAAACCATAATTTCCTATCAGCCAACATGCAAGAGGGTCCGAATAAGTGTCCGAGTGTTTAAACCCTAATGCATGAGAAATGGCCAGTAAACACCATAGGTACATATCTGCCATCATGCAAGAGGGTCCAAATAAGTGTCCGAGTGTTTAAACCCTAATGCATGAGAAATGGCAAGTAAACACCATAATTACAAATCTGCCATCATGGAAGAGGGTCTGAATGAGTGTCCGACAATGTAAACCCTAATGCATGGGAAATGGCAAGTAAACACCATAATTACATATCTGCTTTCACGCAAGAGGGTCCGAATAAGTGTCCGAGTGTTTAAACACTGATGCATGAGAAATGGCAAGTAAACACCATAATTACATATCTGCCATCATGCAAGAGTATCCGAATAAGTGTCCGAATCTTTGAATCCTAATGCTCGAGAAATGGCAAGTAAACACCGTAATTACATATCTGCCATCTTGCAGGAGGGTCCGAATAAGTGTCCGAGTGTTTAAACCCTAATGCATGAGAAATGGCAAATAAACACCAAAATTACATATCTGCCATCATGCAAGAGGGTCCGAGTAAGTGTCCGTGTGTTTGAACCCTAATGCATGAGAAATAGCAAACAAACACCATAATTACATATCTGCCATCATGCAAACGGGTCAAAATAAGTGTCCAAACGTTTAAACCCAAATGGAAAAGAAATGGCAACTAAACACACAATTACATATCTGCCACCATGCAAGAGGGTCGGAACAAGTGTCCGAGTGTTTAAACCCTAATGCATGAGAAATGGCAAATAAACACCATAATTACGTATATGCCATCATACAAGAGGGTCTGAATAAGTGTCCGAGTGTTTAAATCCTAATGCATGAAAAATGACTACTAAACACCATAATTACATATCTACCATCACGCAAGATGGTCCAAATAAATGTCCGAGTGTCTAAACCCTAATGCTCGAGAAATGGCAAGTAAACACTGTAATTACATATCTGCCCTCATATCTGCCCTCATGCAAGAGGGCCCAAATAAGTGTCCGAGTATTCGAATCCTAATGCTCAAGATATGGAAAGTAAACACCATAATGAAATCTCTGCCAGCATGCAAGAGGGTCCAAATCAGTTTCTGAGTGTTTAAACCCTAACGCATGAGAAATGGCAAGTAAACACCATAATTACATATCTGTCATCTGCCAAGAGGGTCCAAATAAGTGTCCGAGTGTTTAAACCCAAATGCATAAGAAATGGCAAATAAACACCATAATTACATATCTACCAACATGCAAGAGGGTCCGAATAAGTGTCCGAGTGTTGAAACCCTAATGCATGAGAAATGGCGAGTGAACACCATAATTACATATCTGTCATCATGCAAGAGGGTCCGAGTAAGTGTTCGAGTGTATAAACCCTAATGCATGGGAAATGGCAAGTAAATACCAGAATTACATATCTACCAACATGCAAGAGTGTCCGAATAAGTGTCCAAGTGCTTAAACCCTAATGCATGAGAAATGGCAAGTAAATCCCATAATTACATATCTGCCATCATGCACGGGGTCTGAATAAGTGTCCGAGTGTTAAAACCCTAATGCTAGAGAAATGGAAAATAAACACGAAAATTACATATCTACCATCAAGCAAGAGGGTCCGAATAAGTGTCTGAGTGTTCGAATCCTAATGCTCGAGAAATAGAAAGTAAACACCATAATTACATATCTGCCATCATGCAAGAGGGTCCGAATAAGTGTCCGAGTGTTTAAAGCCAAATGCATGAGAAATGGAAAGTAAACACCATAATTACATATCTGTCATCAGGCAAGTGGGTCCGAACAAGTGTCCGAGTGGTTAAACCCTAATACATGAGAAATGGCAAATAAAAACCATAATTACCTCTCAGCCAACATGCATGAGGGTCCGAATAAGTGTCCGAGTGTTTAAACCCAAATGCATGAGAAATGGCCAGTAAACACCATAATTACATATCTGCCAACATGCAAGAGTGTCCGAATAAGTGTCCGAGTGCTTAAACCCTAATGCATGAGAAATGGCAAGTAAATCCCATAATTAAATATCTGCCATCATGCAAGGGGTCCGAATAAGTGTCCGAGTGTTAAAACCCTAATGCAATAGAAATTGCAGATAAACACCCAAATTACATATCGACCATCATGCAGTATGGTCCGAATAAGTGTCTGCGTGTTCGAATCCTAATGCTCGAGAAATGGAAAGTAAACACCACAATTACATATCTGCCATCATGCAAGAGGGTTCGAATAAGTGTCCGAATTTTTGAATCCTAATGCTCGAGAAATGGCAAGTTGTAGACACCCCATTTTTGACCGACTTTAAGACTCAGACGTCACCGATTGAGCGCTTGGTGATGTTGCATAATGTGCTTGTTCAGAAGTTTCAGAGTTGCGGCCGTGAGCCCTGGCTCCGGACTCCCGAACCCTCTTTCGTACCTTGCCTCGGTTTGCGAACCAGACTCGGTTTTCTTTGTTTCTTTTCCTGAGGGAAGGGAGAGGTCCCATAGGCCATCTCTCAAAGTCCGTAGGCTACATTTGGTGGCCGTAGGCCATTTTCCTATTTCGGAGTCCGGTTTCCGATTTTCGGAGCCGTCAGGCCGTGTGCCTCGGTTCGGGACCGCTTAACCATCTCCTATTGCTCTGATTTTTGGCATACATCTTATTTTCTCCCTTTTGAGGGACACTGGGGTCTGAGAAACCCACTTCGTGGTCGAATGCCACTTTCGGTGCTTAACAGCCCATTTTCGGGACCCCGAACTGCGTGTTTTGGTCCCCAAGCATTCGTTTTGCAACGGTTTTCGTTCATTTTTGGCAGGTACCTCTGTTTTATCACTGGAGAGGTCACTGAAGGGTGGGAGGCCAGCAATTGTTGCAGCAACCAGTTATCTCTCCTCCGGAGCCTCCCGGCGCCCGTTTTTCCAACTTCCGGGCTAATGTTGAACACCCTAGGGTTAGTGTTGCCAACTTTCAACCACATATTTGTGATGTACACACATGAGAGGACCCTAAAAGTTCATGGCCGGCCATTAATTCAACTTGACCCTTTTGACCCCCTCCTTCCGGGCTAATGTTGAACCCCTTGGACCCTTTTTCTTGAACTTTGAACCACATATTTGTGATGTAAACACATGAGAGGACCCTAAAAGTTCATGGCCGGCCATTAATTCAACTTGACCCTTTTGACCCCCTCCTTCCGGGCTAATGTTGAACCCCTTGGACCCTTTTTCTTGAACTTTGAACCACATGGTTGTGTTGTACACACATAGGAGTACCCCACCAGTTGGTGGCCGGCCAGAAAATATGATTGAACCTTTTGACCCCTAGCCGGCCGGCTAGGGGGTGTGGCCGGCCGGCCACCTGGAGCAAAAGTAATAGGCCGGCCGTGTTCCTTGCATTGTGGGGGAATTTTGCTCTCCTTTTCCCCCACCTTTACACCCCCTTTTGAACCCTTATAACCAGCTGGTGGCTTCACTTACAAGGGTTAGAAAAATTGTTCTTCAAGTCTCCATACACAACTCCATCTCCATAGCTCTCATTTCTTTAAAAAACCCTAAGTCCCTAACCATCATTCCTTCTACACCACCAAGCTCTACCACCACCACCTCATTTCCAGCAACAAGGAAGGTTTCTCAAAGGCCAAAGAAGCTGCAAATTCATCCAAGAAGCAACAAAAGTTTGAGTCTTCAAGGGTAAGTAATACTTTTACCCTTTTGACCATTTTTCTTGATTTATTTGTAAGCCCCACTTGCTTTTTGTTTCAAGCTCCGGTACTAACTGAAAAGGGCCCTATTTTGAGCTCATCTTCACTTTTCATTAAGGGCTCAACCCTGTTTGAGCCCTCCATAATACACTTGCTTCATTGATCCTCTTATATGTCATGATTTTGCATGCTATTTTTGGCCCATGATAAATTTATTTTCGAGCATGTTGTAAACTGACATTAGGCTTATTTTGAGCCCCTCTTCAACATTGGAGAAGGGCTCAACATTTTTTGGTGCCTCCATGTGTCACTTGTAGTTATATCCCTTATTTGGCCCCATTTTTGCATAAATTGGCAGCACCCTTTGCTTCTGTTTTTGGACCTTGGTCCGAACTGAAAGTGGCCTTATTTTGGCCTATAATTCATGTTTCATTAACACTTTTTTTCTGTTTGGTGATTATTTTGTATACTTCATGTTATAGCACCTTTTGAGCCTTGTTTTGCATCACATTTTTATCATGTTTGTATACTGATTTTGAGGCTGCCATAAACTGTGAATATCCATAATTTTGGTCCCTCTTCAGTGTTGTAGAAGGAAATTTTTCATTTTGAGTTTTTCTTATATCACTTGCTTCATTACCCCTCTTTTGGCCCCTATTCTTGCATGCTATTTTTCCCCTACCTATGCTTGCTGTTTGGCCATGTTTATAACTGTGAAAGTGCCTTTTTTGGGACTGTCTAGCTTCTGTCTTTGCATTGCATGTCCATGTTGTGCATATTTGGCATAGCTATAGGCCATTTCGGGTGCCTAAATTCGCATTTCGGGACAATTCCATGCATTTCATGTCATTTCGCCTCATTTCGGGACTGTTTTCCCCCATATTTTACTGCTGAAATTCCATTAGAATGATTGCTATCATTTCCATGTCATTTCATCATATTTTGTCATCGCCTCGGTTTGCGTGCCCGTGTGCACGCATTTCGAGGCACTCCATTTTTATCCGCCGGCATCCTATGTGAGTGTGGCTGAGGCTCACTCATGTTGGTATATGCCCATTCGTCATTTCCATGTCATTTCATCATATTTTGTCATCGCCTCGGTTTGCGTGCCCGTGTGCACGCATTTCGAGGCACTCCATTTTTATCCGCCGGCATCCTATGTGAGTGTGGCTGAGGCTCACTCATGTTGGTATAAGCCCATTCGTCATTTCCATGTCATTACATTGCATTCCGTTACCGCCTCGGTTTGCGTGCCCGTGTGCACGCATTTCGAGGCACTTCATTTTCATCCGCCGGCATCCTATGTGAGTGTGGCTGAGGCTCACTCATGTTGGTATAAGCCCATATCATATTTTCATATCATTTCATCACATTCTGTCACCGCCTCGGTTTGCGTGCCCGTGTGCACGCATTTCGAGACATCTCATTTTCATTACATAACATTTTGCCATCGCCTCGGTTTGCGTGCCCGTGTGCACGCATTTCGAGGCACCTCATTTTCATTGCATTCTGCCATTTTCTCGGTTTGCGTGCCCGTGTGCACGCATTTCGAGGCATATCGTTTTCATAGCATTATGCGTACTAGGTTGTATCTTAGATTGCATTCTGCCATTTTCTCGGTTTGCGTGCCTGCGTGCACGTATTTCGAGGCATGTCATTCCATAGCATTGAGTATGTTAGGATTATATCTTAGTTGCATTTCATGCATACCATGCATATTGCATCATGTTCGGAATAGGAGTTAGCCCGGGCACGGGAAACGAGGTACATTTCGTACTCCGAGTGACGGAATGTGTCTCAATTCCCCAGTCACCGACACTCCGGATTACCCATGATGGAGTTAGGTTTTAGTTGTAGTTTCATGTGCATTCATCCTATATTGAGTTGTGCATTTTGACTTCTCGGCCATCATGCCTCGATATGCGTGATTGGTGGCACGAGGATCGAGACATGCATATATCTGTGCAAATACATTGCTATGCCCCTTTCCTGCTCTCTGTTGCAGCAAAATGAGGAATCAGCAACTTTTCGGGGCTTGGCACGCATTTCAAGAACAGGTGTAAACAGAGGCTAATTGGGGCATTCCGGTGGATTTCCGCGCAAGACAACCCGGACATGCATCGTCCACCAAAAGCAAGGCAGTCCCTGGCTTGCATGCCAGTTTTATTTGCTTTCTTAGTTAATTTGTTAATTAATTAGGATTTTGTAATATTTTGAACTATAATATTCTTTTATTCGGGACTGTAATATTGGGACTGTATATTTATTCGGACCCTCCGAGTGAGGGCACAACTGTAATAAGTGTGCGTGAGTGTGATGTATGTCTTCCAACCCCACGTCTTTCTCCCTTTTATTTATCCGCTTATGATGGTTAGATTAGGGCATATTTAAATTAGCATACAGTATGACAGCATGTTTGCATTCATTCATCTGTATCGCATGCACCGGGCTCGGCGCATCATACTAACTGCATTGTACTTTCGATTCTAAATTGAATACATGATAGTTGTAGTATTTCATATACCATCTTAGGACAGCCGAGCCTGCTATAGTTGCATTTTGCATGTGCTGCATTAGGCATTTCTGTATACTTAGGATCATGCATGATTTCTAATGGATTCCTATTTTGGCTTGGAGTACTCGGTAAGCTTTATGCTTTAGCATCCTTGCATGCGTGTGAGTGACTGCCATGAATAGCATGCTTACCATGAGGCTATGTGCTTACATGATATATCTGCCTGAATGCCTGTGGGTGAAGGTTGGGTTACTTAAATTGGAATAAATCATCAAATGTTTTAAAGCCTACATGCGGGTAGCAAAACACTTTCAAAAACAAGCATGAAATGTTTCGTTCCAATTCAGGCAACTCAGTCTATATTTGTATGCTGTGCGCATCACATAGTAACCTAGGCTAATAAACCGGAATAAGAACTCACAATGTTTTTTAAAAATTGATATCATGGTTAGTAGAGGCCGGTCTACGACCGGGCGAGCGGGGGTGCTCACGAAGTGACCTTCCCCAATCATACCCAAGTTCCCGAGCCGAGGCAACTTTGGTGATAACGGACACGTGGCCTTTTGGCACCGAGTCAGGGTTTCCTAAATTTCCCAAAACAAAATATTTAGGTGGCGACTCTGTATCTGGCAAAGCAGTCCATGTTTGGCACTACTTTTTCAAAAATCAGTTTCTCAAAACGATTTGCCGGATTTGGACTCTTTGGTTTAGATTAAGAACCGCGACATTTAAGAGTCCGAGCTGTAGTGACCCCAAATGAACAGAACGGGAGCTTAACCCTCCCGGGGCGTTCGGGGACGTCTACACAAGTAAACACCGTAATTACATATCTGCCATCATGTAGGAGGGTCCGAATAAGTGTCCGAGTGTTTAAACCCTAATGCATGAGAAATGGCAAATAAACACCAAAATTACATATATGCCATCATGCAAGAGGGTCCGAATAAGTGTCCGAGTGTTCGAATCCTAATGCTCGAGAAATGGCAAGTAAACACCATAATTACATTTCTGCCGTCATGCAAGAGGGTCGGTGTAATAACCCGACCCTCGTACATGTTCTTTGTTATATTTTCGGATCCGATTTTGTGATTTTAAATGCTTACTGTGGAATCCTATGGGAAATTTAAATTAAGTAAGTAAACCATGTGATTCAAGATGTCTATCTGTTCAATAAGGAAAGTATATGTTACATGAGAACGCTTAGATCAGAAATTTGAAGCCTTAGAGGCTTAAGTATCTGAAATTGATTTCACATATGTGATCAGCATAATTTTTAAGTAATATTAAGAATGTTTGTGCAATTTCAATTTAGGATGATTAAACTGAATGATTTTCGTTTTATTCACCTATGATATGCTTATATAGAAGGATATATTCATGTTCATATCCTATAACTTAGAAGAGTTTCTTCAAGCTATTTCCTAAGAGAGAAAGGATGAGAGAGAGAGTGGAGGTTTGAGAGGAATTCAACAAGGTGAAGGTAGAGAATCTAAGGAGCTCAAGCTTAAGGTAAATCTAATTATTTCCTACAACCTTTCTCTTAGCTTTGAGTAAGATTTTCCCTTGGTTATGGTATTTGAAGATAGTAATTGTAACCTTATGTATGTGTAGAAGTTAGTGGGTAGAATATTCTTACTTGGTTGCTTGATTCACTTTGAATTAACCATGGAGAAGTTGTATTTGAGCTTTTACTTTGAATTCAAATGTGGATATATGTTCATGGATGTGTAAAGTTAGAATTCTCATGGATATGTGTATGTTGTGAGCTCAAGAATGATGAACTAAATTAAATTGATGTAATTGCCATCATCTTGACATGATTTTGGACCATGTATTATCAAGTAAGAATGTTAATTTGAGCCTTGTAAATATGTACCAAAAGATGGGATTTTGTAAGAAATTTTCGGACAATTTAAGCAGAATCGCTGCACGTGCGGGGGTCATAGCCGCACGTGCGGGAGGTGCTGCCACACGTGTGGGAGTCATGGCCGCACGTGCGGGAAATGGTGAAAAAACAGGGGCTGGGACACTGTCAAAAGGGCACGTGCGGGACATTATGGCCGCACGTGCGGGAGAGCTTGCCGCACCTGCAGGGCTCACAGCCGCACGTGCGGCCCATGCTGAAAAACATGGATTGCTCCGTTTTGCGTGTAGAACCCTCCAATGTTGTCGGAATATGTATTTGATGCCTTTTAATATGTATGAATTCCCTCGAAGTAAAACGAAACAGAAAGTGATCTAATGTGGAAAGGAAACTAAATTGTGTAAGGTTGAATGTGTGCAGGGCACACTCCGGGAAGAACAAGCACATCATCGCAACACTGTGAGTAGTAATATCATTATCTTCTTTACATATGGCTAATGATTTTCATTAGCATTTCATTTACACGACTGTGTTAATGTGTCAAGTACGCAACTATGATTAATGTTTCAAGTATGTATGAGTCATGTATGCATGTTAATACTCAAGTATGTCCCAAATATGTAAAGAAGGAAATGGGAAGGATAAAATACCTTTATTCTATAAGACTTCGGGCCTACGGCCACTCAATATAAGCTATTATGATACGAAACAAAGTGCTACACGGAACTAAGTGCTACAAGGTGAGCCACCTCTAGAATCCGTGTGAGACACCTCTTGAGTTCGTATAAGTACACTTTCAAGGGCTTTATGCCACTTTCAAGGGCTTCAATGCCAACAAGTTACAAGGGCCTTGTGCCACACTTTCAAGGGCCTTAGTGCCATATGTTACAAGGGCTTTGTGCCACCATGTTTAAGGGCCTTGTGCCACTATGTTCAAGGGCATTATGCCACCATGTTTAAGGGCTTCAAGCCGTTATGAATTAAGAATGTGATATATCAAGCTTTTATGTTCAAGATTGGGCCTAAGGCCGTTATAAGATGAATACAGAATCAGGCTAACTTTGTAACCTCTGCATTTACACATATATTGATATATGTCATGTTTCAAGTTGAGCATTGCGTCATTATGTATTACTATTCACTGAGCCCGGCTCACTCTCTGTTATGTCTGTTTCTGTAGGCAACCAACCAGGTGGTCAATCCTAACCTATGATGCCCGGTTCCTTTTGACAACCTTCGTGTGTCCAAGCACTCACAAGGCCACCCATTTTGTGAAGTCTACTAAGATAATTGGCTTATTTCTTGGCTACCCTTCCAAGGTTGATTGTGTATAACTCCAATAGTTTTTGTTACATGCCCAACTACAGGGCTGGGTCTGTATATGTATTTGTATATATGTACTGTCAAGAAATATTTTTGGATTCTATCAACCTCTTATGGTGCATGTAATGTATGAGATCCTGGCATGTTAGAAATAGCTCAATGGGATTTGCTTAATTTTGTATTCTTGTATGTTTTGTGCTTCCATGAAGGCCCCATAGACTATATATATATCAGGTCATATGTCTGTTTGTGATCAGGTCATGCCTGAACTGTTAGGGGCAAGTTCGGGGTGTGACAGTGGTATCAGAGCACGAGTTGCTATCTCACACACGGGTCCATTGAGCTTTAGGGTGTCTAGAAAAGCTTTAGGCATCTTGCATGACATTCTGAAAGTATATGAAAAAGCGATGGCAACGATAAGTCTACTCTGATAATGTTAACACTTTTGAAATATGTCTATTATGTATAAATGATTATTGTGTAGGCAATGGTGAGGACAAGGACAGAAGATACAGAAGATGCTACTTCTACACGGCTGGATAGAATGGAGAGAATGATTATGGAAATGGCGGAGACCCTACGGCAACAACAGCAACAGCCACAACAACCACCCCCACCACCGGTACCTCCACCGGCAGTACAAGATTTCCATGTTGAAGACCGGACTATCACCCTTACTAAGGAGTTTAAAAAGATGAAACCGCCATCCTTCAAAGGAGGAATAGAACCAATGAAAGCTGAAGCATGGGTGTTGGGAATAGAGAAGTTATTCGAAGTCTTTCCTTGCACAGTAGCTTAGAAGGTGCAATTGGCTGCCTTTACTCTTGAGGATGAGGCACGCAGATGGTGGATGCTTACAAGAACTGTACATCAAGGGTTGACATGGGACAGATTTTTGGAATTGTTTTATGACAAGTACTTCCCTCAAAGTATGCGAGATAAGAAGGTAACGGAATTCGAAACTCTCAGGCAAGGGAACAAAACCGTTGCGGAATACGAAGCCCAATTTGCAGAATTAGCTCGGTTTGCACCCCATATGGTGGATACGGATTATAAGAAGGCGCGCAATTTTGAAGGGGGATTGCGGAGCGCTATCCTGGATAAGGTCAACATGTTGAAGTTACCTACTTACGTTGATGTGTTGGAGAGAGCCGTTATAGCGGAAGGGAATCTCGCTACTCAGAGTCGAATCTCAGAATGGAAAGGGAAGAGGCAAAATACTCAATGGTCGAAGGGATCGCCTGCTCCACCAAACAAGAAGCAGATTTTAGGGAGTTCAAATACTTCTACCCCTAGTCAGGATTCAATACCGACTTGTCCGGAATGTGGGAAGAAGCATCGTGGAACGTGCTATCGGAAGTCTGGAGCCTGTTTTCAGTGTGGTAAGACGGGTCATTTGATCAAGGACTGCCCTCAAAGAAACCAACAAAATAATAATAGAACCACTACAAGTTCAGCAGGGTCTGCACCAACTTCCAATACCAAGGCAACTGTTAAACCCACTAATAATAAAGACACTGCGAGACAAGGCAGGGTGTTCGCATTAGTTCCGGGAGATGTGCAAAACGCGGCAACAGTGGTGTCAGGTACATTTATCGTTCACGGTCATTTCGCTCATGTATTATTTGATTCTGGCTCCACCCACTCTTTTGTGTCGAAACTATTTGCTCCTAATTTAGATAAAACAAAAGAAAAACTGTCTTATATGTTGTGTGTATCTTCACCTTTGGGAGGTCCTGTGATTTGTACTTCTATATATGTTGCTTGTGAACTCCAACTTGGGGATATCCGGGTGTATGCCAATCTGTTACCTCTTGATATGGCCTATTTTGATATTATTCTGGGAATGGACTGGTTAGGTGAATATGGTGCAACTATAGATTGTTTGACTAAACAAATCAGTTTCTACCCTCCGGGACAATCAGAGTCTACTTTTCAGGGACATGGAGTGACTCCTCCACCTTATTTAATTTCCGCAACAAGGGCTTGTAAATTAATTCAGAAAGGGTGTCAGGGGTACTTATGCAGTGTGCTAGAGGAGCAAGTGGTGAGTGGGAATACCGACATGATCCCAGTTGTCTGTGAATTTCCGGACGTCTTTCCAGAAGAATTACCAGGACAGTTAGTAGACCGTGAAATTGAGTTTACAATTGAAGTAGCACCGGGAACTCAACCCATTTCTAAGACTCCGTATAGAATGTCGCCAATTGAGATGAAAGAATTGAAAATGCAGTTGCAAGATTTACTGGACAAAAGATTTATCCGTCCGAGTGTATCTCCGTGGGGAGCACCAGTTTTGTTCGTAAAGAAGAAGGATGGAACACTCCGGCTTTGTATTGATTACAGAGAGCTTAATAAAGTCACAATCAAGAACAAGTATCCATTGCCAAGAATCAATGACCTATTTGATCAGCTTCAAGGGGCACAGGTCTTTTCTAAGATTGATCTATGGTCTGGATACCACCAATTAAAAGTCAAGGCTGATGATGTTGAGAAGACAGCCTTTCGAACCCGGTACGGTCACTATGAATTTTTGGTTATGCCCTTTGGAGTTACTAACGCCCCAGCAGCCTTTATGGATTTGATGAACCGCGTTTTTAAGTCCTATCTGGATGAATTTGTGGTGGTCTTTATTGATGATATCCTCATTTATTCAAAAAATACGGAAGCTCATGAGACCCATCTTCGCTTAATTCTTCAAACCCTCCGGGAAAAGAAATTGTATGCAAAGCTAAAGAAATGTGAATTTTGGCTACTCGAGGTGGCATTTCTGGGACATATTATCACAAAGGAAGGAGTTTCTGTTGATCCACACAAGATTGAGGCGATTGTGAAATGGCCGACTCCTACCAATGTGACTGAAGTGCGTAGCTTTATGGGGTTAGTTGGTTATTACAGGAGATTCGTTCAAGATTTTTCTAAGATTGCTGGGCCACTTACACAATTGACTCGAAAGGGAGTTGCATTCGAATGGTCAAAAGAACAGGAATCTGCTTTCCAGGAATTAAAAATGAAATTAACCATAGCTCCAGTTTTGGCTTTACCGTCTGGCACTGCAGGGTTTGTAATTTACAGTGATGCGTCCCATAAAGGATTAGGGTGTGTGCTTATGCAAGGTGGTAGGGTTATCGCTTATGCTTCACGACAGCTTAAACCCCATGAAAAGAATTATCCCACGCATGATCTTGAGCTCGCGGCGGTGGTTTTTTCTTTAAAGATATGGCGGCACTATTTGTATGGTACTACCTGCGAAGTTTACACCGACCACAAAAGCCTTAAGTACCTTTTTACCCAGAAGGAATTGAACATGCGGCAGCGTCGGTGGTTAGAGTTAATTAAAGACTATGATTTACAGATCCATTATCATCCTGGTAAGGCCAACACGGTTGCAGATGCTCTTAGTCGGAAAAATATGGGAGATTTGGCCAACCTGTTTACGGAGCAAAGGGAATTGGTAAATGAATTGGATAAAATGAGGGTGGAATTCAAGATACCAGGACAGGAAACAGTACTGGCAGCAGTAATGGCTCAACCGACTTTGCTTGAAGATATTAAGTCACATCAAATGGAGGATGACGTTTTAAAGAAGGTATGTGATGAATTGGAAACCAAGCCACAATCGGGGTTCAGTTTAATGGATTCGGTACTCAAATTTCAAGACCGAGTATGTGTTCCCAATGTGTTGGAACTTAAACGTAAATTGATGGAAGAAGCACATGCCTCAAGATTTTCCATGTATCCGGGAAGTACTAAAATGTATCAGGATTTGAAACAAAATTTTTGGTGGCCAAACATGAAAAAGGAGATTGCAGACTTCGTCTCTAAGTGCTTGCAGTGTCAGCAAGTGAAAGCGGAGCATCAAAGACCAGCGGGATTATTACAACCCCTTCCAATCCCGGAATGGAAGTGGGAGCATTTAACCATGGATTTCGTAGTGGGATTACCACGGACACCTCGGGGTATGAATTCTATATGGGTCATTGTCGACCGATTAACTAAGTCTGCTCACTTTCTGCCAGTGAAGACTCAGTACAATGCAGATAAACTGGCGGTCCTTTATGTGAATGAAATTGTAAGACTGCATGGTGTACCGGTCTCAATTGTATCGGATAGGGATCCAAAGTTCGTTTCCAGATTCTGGCAAAGTTTACAAGAAGCCATGGGTACAGAATTAAAATTCAGCACAGCTTTCCATCCTCAGACTGATGGTCAATCCGAGAGAACAATACAAACTCTGGAAGATATGCTCCGGATGTGTGTGCTAGAGTTTCAAGAAAGTTGGGAAGCCCATTTACCACTGGTAGAGTTCGCATATAACAATAGTTACCACTCAAGTATTGCAATGGCACCCTATGAAGCTTTGTATGGAAGACCGTGTCGTTCTCCCGTATGTTGGGCTGAAATTGGAGATAAATCCTTGCTAGGGCCTGAAATTGTTCAGTTGACAACTGAAAAAGTCAAAGTTATTCGGGAAAGATTAAAAACGGCTCAAAGTAGACAAAAGAGTTATGCGGATAACCGACGGAGAGATTTGGAATTTGACGTGGACAGTCACGTTTTTATAAAAGTTACTCCGATGAAAGGCCATCCAAGATTCGGGAAAAGGGGTAAGTTAACACCCCGTTATGTTGGTCCCTTTCAAATTTTGGAAAAAGTAGGTCCGGTGGCTTACCAGGTTGCCCTCCCGCCACATATGAGTCAAGTACATAATGTGTTTCATGTCTCTATGCTTCGGGGGTACCTTGCGAATCCGTCTCATGTTATTGATCATCACCAAATTGAATTAGATGATAAGTTAACGTATGAGGAGAGACCAATCCGCATTTTGGATCGGCAAGTGAAACAATTACGAAACCGAGAAATTCCAATGGTAAAAGTAGAATGGCAGGAACATTACGGAACCGACGCAACCTGGGAAAAAGAAGAGGAAATGCAACATCAGTATCCACATCTGTTTCTACTCTAAGGTAAAACAAGTTTGGAGGACCAAACTTATTTAAGGGGGGGAGAGTGTAATAACCCGACCCTCGTACATGTTCTTTGTTATATTTTCGGATCCTATTTTGTGATTTTAAATGCTTACTGTGGAATCCTATGGGAAATTTAAATTAAGTAAGTAAACCATGTGATTCAAGATGTCTATCTGTTCAATAAGGAAAGTATCTGTTACATGAGAACGCTTAGATCAGAAATTTGAAGCCTTAGAGGCTTAATTATCTGAAATTGATTTCACATATGTGATCAGCATAATTTTTAAGTAATATTAAGTATGTTTATGCAATTTCAATTTAGGATGATTAAACTGAATGATTTTCGTTTTATTCACCTATGATATGCTTATATAGAAGGATATATTCATGTTCATATCCTATAACTTAGAAGAGTTTCTTCAAGCTATTTCCTAAGAGAGAAAGGATGAGAGAGAGAGTGGAGGTTTGAGAGGAATTCAACAAGGTGAAGGTAGAGAATCTAAGGAGCTCAAGCTTAAGGTAAATCTAATTATTTCCTACAACCTTTCTCTTAGCTTTGAGTAAGATTTTCCCTTGGTTATGGTATTTGAAGATAGTAATTGTAACCTTATGTATGTGTAGAAGTTAGTGGGTAGAATATTCTTACTTGGTTGCTTGATTCACTTTGAATTAACCATGGAGAAGTTGTATTTGAGCTTTTACTTTGAATTCAAATGTGGATATATGTTCATGGATGTGTAAAGTTAGAATTCTCATGGATATGTGTATGTTGTGAGCTCAAGAATGATGAACTAAATTAAATTGATGTAATTGCCATCATCTTGACATGATTTTGGACCATGTATTATCAAGTAAGAATGTTAATTTGAGCCTTGTAAATATGTACCAAAAGATGGGATTTTGTAAGAAATTTTCGGACAATTTAAGCAGAATCGCCGCACGTGTGGGGGTCATAGCCGCACGTGCGGGAGGTGCTGCCACACGTGCGGGAGTCATGGCCGCACGTGCGGGAAATGGTGAAAAAACAGGGGCTGGGACACTGTCAAAAAGGCACGTGCGGGACATTTTGGCCGCACGTGCGGGAGAGCTTGCCGCACGTGCGGGGCTCACAGCCGTACGTGCAGCCCATGCTGAAAAACATGGATTGCTCCGTTTTGCGTGTAGAACCCTCCAATGTTGTCGGAATATGTATTTGATGCCTTTTAATATGTATGAATTCCCTCGAAGTAAAACGAAACAGAAAGTGATCTAATGTGGAAAGGAAACTAAATTGTGTAAGGTTGAATGTGTGCAGGGCACACTCCGGGAAGAACAAGCACATCATCGCAACACTGTGAGTAGTAATATCATTATCTTCTTTACATATGGCTAATGATTTTCATTAGCATTTCGTTTACACGACTGTGTTAATGTCTCAAGTACGCAACTATGATTAATGTTTCAAGTATGTATGAGTCATGTATGCATGTTAATACTCAAGTATGTCCCAAATATGTAAAGAAGGAAATGGGAAGGATAAAATACCTTTATTCTATAAGACTCCGGGCCTACGGCCACTCAATATAAGCTATTATGATACGAAACAAAGTGCTACACGGAACTAAGTGCTACGAGGTGAGCCACCTCTAGAATCCGTGTGAGACACCTCTTGAGTTCGTATAAGTACACTTTCAAGGGCTTTATGCCACTTTCAAGGGCTTCAATGCCAACAAGTTACAAGGGCCTTGTGCCACACTTTCAAGGGCCTTAGTGCCATATGTTACAAGGGCTTTGTGCCACCATGTTTAAGGGCCTTGTGCCACTATGTTCAAGGGCATTATGCCACCATGTTTAAGGGCTTCAAGCCGTTATGAATTAAGAATGTGATATATCAAGCTTTTATGTTCAAGATTGGGCCTAAGGCCGTTATAAGATGAATACAGAATCAGGCTAACTTTGTAACCTCTGCATTTACACATATATTGATATATGTCATGTTTCAAGTTGAGCATTGCTTCATTATGTATTACTATTCACTGAGCCCGGCTCACTCTCTGTTATGTCTGTTTCTGTAGGCAACCAACCAGGTGGTCAATCCTAACCTATGATGCCCGGTTCCTTTTGACAACCTTCGTGTGTCCAAGCACTCACAAGGCCACCCATTTTGTGAAGTCTACTAAGATAATTGGCTTATTTCTTGGCTACCCTTCCAAGGTTGATTGTGTATAACTCCAATAGTTTTTGTTACATGCCCGACTACAGGGCTGGGTCTGTATATGTATTTGTATATATGTACTGTCAAGAAATATTTTTGGATTCTATCAACCTCTTATGGTGCATGTAATGTATGAGATCCTGGCATGTTAGAAATAGCTCAATGGGATTTGCTTAATTTTGTATTCTTGTATGTTTTGTGCTTCCGTCAAGGCCCCATAGACTATATATATATATCAGGTCATATGTCTGTTTGTGATCAGGTCATGCCTGAACTGTTGGGGCAAGTTCGGGGTGTGACAGTCGGAATATGTGTCCGAGTGTTTAAACCGAAATGCATGAGAAATTGCAAGTAAACACCATAATTGTATATCTGTCATCACGCCAGAGGGTCCGAATAAGTGTTTGAGTGTTCGAATCCTAATGCTCGAGAAGTGGAAAGTAAACACCAGAATTACATATCTGCCATCATGCAACAGGGTCCAAATAAGTGTCCGAGTGTTCGGATCCTAATGCTCGAGAAATGGCAAGTAAACACCATAATTACATATCTGCCATCATGCAAATGGTTCTGAATAAGTGCCCGAGTGTTTCAACCCTAATGCATGAGAAATGCCAAGTAAACACCATAATTACATATATGCTATCACGCAAGAGGGTCCAAATAAGTGTCTGAGTGTTTAAACCCTAATGCATGAGAAATGGCAAGTAAACACCATAATTACATATCTGCCATCATGCAAGATGGTCCGAATAAGTGTCCGAGTGTTTAAACCGTAATGCATGAGAAATGGCAAATAAACACCAAAATTACATATCTGCCATCATGCAAGAGGGTCCGAATAAGTGTCCGAGTGTTTAAACCCTAATGCATGAGAAATGGAAAATAAACACCATAATTACGTATTTGCCATCATGAAGAGGGTCCAAATAAGTGTCCGAGTGTTTAAACTCTATTGCATGAGAAATGGCAAATAAACACCATAATTACATATCTGCCATCATGCAAGAGGGTCGGAATAAGTGTCGAGCGTATAAACCCTAAAGAATGAGAAATGGCAAGTATACACCACAATGAAATGGCAAGTATGCAAGAGGGTCCGAGTGTTTAAACCATAATGCCTGAGCAATGGCAAGTAAACACCGTAATGAAATATCTATCATCACGCAAGGGGGTCCGATTAAGTGTCTGAGTGTTCGAATCCTAATGCTCGAGAAATGCCAAGTAAACACCATAATTACATATATATCACGCAAGAGGGTCCGAATAAGTGTCCGAGTGTTTAAACCCTAACGCATGAGAAATGGCAAGTAAACACCTTAATTTCATATCTTCCATCACGCAGGATGGTCCGAATAAGTGTCCGAGTGTTTAAACCCTAATGCATGAGAAATGGCAAACAAACACCAAAATTGCATATCTGCCATCATGCAAGAGGGTCCGAATATGTGTCCGAGTGTTTAAACCCTAATGCATGAGAAATGACAAATAAACACCATAATTACGTACATGCCATCATGCAAGAGGGTCCGAATAAGTGTCCAAGTGTTCGAATCCTAATGCTCGAGAAATGGCAAGTAAACACCATAATTACGTATCTGCCATCATGCAAGAGGTTCTGAATAAGTGTCCGAGTGTTTAAACCCTAATGCATGAGAAATGGCAACTAAACACCATAGTTACATATCTGCCATCATGCTAGAGGGTTCGATTAAGTGTCAGAGTGTTTAAACCCTGATACATGGGAAATGGCAAGTAAGCACCATAATTACATATCTGCCATCATGCAAGAGGATCCGAATAAGTGTCCGAATTTTCGAATACTAATGCCCGAGAAATGGCAAGTAAACACCGTAATTACATATCTGCCATCATCCAGGAGGGTCCGAATAAGTGTCCAAGTGTTTAAACCCTAATGCATGAGAAATGTCAAATAAACACCAGAATTACATATCTTCCATCTTGCAAGAGGGTCCGAATAAGTGTCCGATTGTTTGAACCCTAATGCATGAGAAATGGAAAATAAACACCGTAATTACATTTCTTCCATCATGAAAGAGGGTCAAAATAAGTGTCCAAATGTTTAAACCCTAATGCATAAGAAATGGCAACTAAACACACAATTACATATCTGCCATCATGCAAGAGGGTCGGAACAAGTGTCCGAGTGTTTAAACCCTAATGCATGAGAAATGGCAAGTAAACACCATAATTACATATATGCCATCATACAAGAGGGTCTGAATAAGTGTCCGAGTGTTTAAATCCTAATGCATGAAAAATGGCAACTAAACACCATAATTACATATCTGTCATCACGCAAGATGTCCGAATAAATGTCCGAGTGTTTAAACCCTAATGCTCGAGAAATGGCAAGTAAACACCGTAATTACATATCTGCCCTCACGCAAGAGGGCCCAAATAAGTGTCCGAGTGTTCGAATCCTAATGCTCGAGAAATGGAAAGTAAACACCATAATTAAATATCTGCCAGCATGCAAGAGGGTGCGAATCAGTTTCCGAGTGTTTAAACCCTAATGCATGAGAAACGGCAAGTAAACACCATAATTACATATCTGTCATCAGGCAAGAGGGTCCGAATAAGTGTCCGAGTGTTTAAACCCTAATGCATAAGAAAAGCCAAATAAACACCATGATTACATATCTGCCAACATGCAAGAGGGTCCGAATAAGTGTCCGAGTGTTTAAACCCTACTACATGAGCAATGGCAAGTAAACACCATAATTACATATCTGTCATCATGCAAGAGGGTCTGAATAAGTGTCCGAGTGTTTAAACCCTAATGCGTGAGAAATGGCAAGTAAACACCATAATTACATATCTGCCAACATGCAAGAGTATCCGAATAGGTGTCCGAGTGCTTAAACCCTAATGCATGAGAAATGGCAAGTAAATCCCATAATTACATATCTGTCATCATGCAAGGGGTCCGAATAAGTGTCCGAGTGTTAAAACCCTAATGCAAGAGAAATGACAAATAATCACCAAAATTACATATCTACCATCATGCAAGAGGGTCCGAGTAAGTGTCTGAGCGTTCGAATCCTAAAGCTCAAGAAATGGAAAGTAAACACCATAATTACATATCTGCCATCATGCAAGAGGGTCCGAATAAGTGTCCGAGTGTTTAAACCCAAATGCATGAGAAATGGCAAGTGAACACCATAATTACATATCTGTCATTAGGCAAGTGGCTCCGAATAAGTGTTCAAGTGTTTAAACCCTAATGCGTGAGAAATGGCAAATAAAAACCATAATTTCCTATCAGCCAACATGCAAGAGGGTCCGAATAAGTATCCGAGTGTTTAAACCCTAATGCATGAGAAATGGCCAGTAAACACCATAGGTACATATCTGCCATCATGTAAGAGGGTCCGAATAAGTGTCCGAGTGTTTAAACCCTAATGCATGAGAAATGGCAAGTAAACTCCATAATTACAAATCTGCCATCTTGGAAGAGGGTCAGAATGAGTGTCCGACAGTTTAACCCCTAATGCATTGGAAATGGCAAGTAAACACCATAATTACATATCTGCTTTCACGCAAGAGGGTCCGAATAAGTGTCCGAGTGTTTAAACCCTGATGCATGAGAAATGGCAAGTAAACACCATAATTACATATCTGCCATCATGCAAGAGGATCCGAATAAGTGTCCGAATCTTTGAATCCTAATGCTCGAGAAATGGCAAGTAAACACCGTAATTACATATCTGCCATCTTGCAGGAGGGTCCGAATAAGTGTCCGAGTGTTTAAACCCTACTGCAAGAGAAATGGCAAATAAACACCAAAATTACATATCTGCCATCATGCAAGAGGGTCCGAATAAGTGTCCGTGTGTTTGAACCCTAATGCATGAGAAATAGCAAACAAACACCATAATTACATATCTGCTATCATGCAAAAGGGTCAAAATAAGTGTCCAAACATTTAAACCCAAATGCATAAGAAATGGCAACTAAACACACAATTACATATCTGCCACCATGCAAGAGGGTCGGAACAAGTGTCCGAGTGTTTAAACCCTAATGCGTGAGAAATGGCAAGTAAACACCATAATTACATATATGCCATCATACAAGAGGGTCTGAATAAGTGTCCGAGTGTTTAAATCCTAATGCATGAAAAATGACTACTAAACACCATAATTACATATCTGCCATCACGCAAGATGGTCCAAATAAATGTTCGAGTGTTTAAACCCTAATGCTCGAGAAATAGCAAGTAAACACTGTAATTACATATCTGCCCTCACGGAAGAGGGCCCAAATAAGTGTCCGAGTATTCGAATCCTAATGCTCAAGATATGGAAAGTAAACACCATAATTAAATATCTGCCAGCATGCAAGAGGGTCCGAATCAGTTTCTGAGTGTTTAAACCCTAACGCATGAGAAATGACAAGTAAACACCATAATTACATATCTGTCATCAGGCAAGAGGGTCCAAATAAGTGTCCGTGTGTTTATACCCAAATGCATAAGAAATGGCAAATAAACACCATAATTACATATCTACCAACATGCAAGAGGGTCCGAATAAGTGTCCGAGTGTTGAAACCCTAATGCATGAGAAATGGCGCGTAAACACCATAATTACATATCTGTCATCATCCAAGAGGGTCCGAGTAAGTGTTCGAGTGTATAAACCCTAATGCATGGGAAATGGCAAGTAAATACCATAATTACATATCTGCCAACATGCAAGAGTGTCCGAATAAGTGTCCAAGTGCTTAAACCCTAATGCATGAGAAATGGCAAGTAAATCCCATAATTACATATCTGCCATCATGCAAGGGGTCCGAATAAGTGTCCGAGTGTTAAAACCCTAATGCTAGAGAAATGGAAAATAAACACCAAAATTACATATCTACCATCAAGCAAGAGGGTCCGAATAAGTGTCTGACTGTTCGAAACCTAATGCTCGAGAAATGGAAAGTAAACACCATAATTACATATCTGCCATCATGCAAGATGGTCCGAATAAGTGTCCGAGTGTTTAAAGCCAAATGCATGAGAAATGGAAAGTAAACACCATAATTACATATCTGTCATCAGTCAAGTGGGTCCGAACAAGTGTCCGAGTGGTTAAACCCTAATGCATGAGAAATGGCAAATAAAAACCATAATTACCTCTCAGCCAACATGCAAGAGGGTCCGAATAAGTGTTCGAGTGCTTAAACCCTAATGCATGAGAAATGGCAAGTAAATCCCATAATTAAATATCTGCCATCATGCAAGGGGTCCGAATAAGTGTCCGAGTGTGAAAACCCTAATGCAAAAGAAATTGCAAATAAACACCCAAATTACATATCGACCATCATGCAATATGGTCCGAATAAGTGTCTGAGTGTTCGAATCCTAATGCTCGAGAAGTACAAAGTAAACACCACAATTACATATCTGCCATCATGCAAGAGGGTTCGAATAAGTGTTCGAATTTTTGAATCCTAATGCTCGAGAAATGGCAAGTAAACACCGTAATTACATATCTGCCATCATGCAGGAGGGTCCGAATAAGTGTCCGAGTGTTTAAACCCTAATGCATGAGAAATGGAAAATAAACACCAAAATTACATATATGCCATCATGCAAGAGGGTCCGAATAAGTGTCCGAGTGTTCGAATCCTAATGCTCGAGAAATGGCAAGTAAACACCATAATTACATTTCTGCCGTCATGCAAGAGGGTCAGAATATGTGTCCGAGTGTTTAAACCGAAATGCATGAGAAATTGCAAGTAAACACCATAATTGCATATCTGTCATCACGCCAGAGGGTCCGAATAAGTGTTTGAGTGTTCGAATCCTAATGCACGAGAAGTGGAAAGCAAACACCAGAATTACATATCTGCCATCATGCAACAGGGTCCGAGTAAGTGTCCGAGTGTTCGGATCCTAATGCTCGAGAAATGGCAAGTAAACACCATAATTACATATCTGCCATCATGAAAATGGTTCTGAATAAGTGCCCAAGTGTTTCAACCCTAATGCATGAGAAATGCCAAGTAAACACCATAATTACATATATGTTATCACGCAAGGGGGTCCGAATAAGTGTCTGAGTGTTTAAACCCTAATGCATGAGAAATGGCAAGTAAACACCATAATTACATATCTGCCATCACGCAAGATGGTCCGAATAAGTGTCCGAGTGTTTAAACCGTAATGCATGAGAAATGGCAAATAAACACCAAAATTACATATCTGCCATCATGCAAGAGGGTCCGAATAAGTGTCCGAGTGTTTAAACCCTAATGCATGAGAAATGGAAAATAAACACCATAATTACGTATTTTTCATCATGAAGAGGGTCCAAATAAGTGTCCGAGTGTTTAAACTCTATTGCATGAGAAATGGCAAATAAACACCATAATTACATATCTGCCATCATGCAAGAGGGTCGGAATAAGTGTCGAGCGCATAAACCCTAAAGCATGAGAAATGGCAAGTATACACCACAATGAAATGGCAAGTATGCAGGAGGGTCCGAGTGTTTAAACCATAATGCATGAGCAATGGCAAGTAAACACCATAATGAAATATCTATCATCACGCAAGGGGGTCCGATTAAGTGTCTGAGTGTTCGAATCCTAATGCTCGAGAACTGCCAAGTAAACACCATAATTACATATATGCTATCACGCAAGAGGGTCCGAATAAGTGTCCGAGTGTTTAAACCCTAACGCGTGAGAAATGGCAAGTAAACACCTTAATTTCATATCTTCCATCACGCAGGATGGTCCGAATAAGTGTCCGAGTGTTTAAACCCTAATGCATGAGAAATGGAAAATGAACACTATAATTACCTATCAGCCAACATGCAAAAGGGTCCGAATAGGTGTCCGTGTGTTTAAACCCTAATGCATGAGAATGGCAAGTAAACACCATAATTACATATATGCCATCATACAGGAGGGTCTGAATAAGTGTCCGAGTGTTTAAATCCAAATGCTTGAAAAATGGCAACTAAACACCATCATTACATATTTGCCATCACGCAAGATGGTCGAAAAAAGTGTCCGAGTGTTTAAACCATAATGCTCGGGAAATGGCAAGTAAACACCGTAATTATATATCTGTCATCATGCGAGAGGGTCCGAATAAGTGTCCGAGTGTTCGAATCCTAATGCGATCATGCAAGATGGTCCGAATCAGTTTTCGAGTGTTTAAACCCTAATGCATGAGAAATGGCAAGTAAACACCATAATTACATATCTGTCATCAGGCTAGAGGGTCCGAACAAGTGTCCGAGTCTTTAAACCCAAATGCATGAGAAATGGAAAATAAACACCATAATTACATATCTGCCAACATGCAAGAGGGTCCGAATAAGTGTCCGAGGGTTTAAGACCTAATGCATGAGAAATGGCAAGTAAACACCATAATTACATATCTGCAATCATGCAAGAGGGTCGGAATAAGTGTCCTAGTGGTTAAACCCAAATGCATGAGAAATGGCAAGTAAACACCATAATTACATATTTGCCAACATACAAGAGTGTCCGAATAAGTGTCCGAGTGTTTAAACCCTAATACATGGGAAATGGCAAGTAAACCCCATAATTACATATCTGCCATCATGCAAGGGGTCCGAATAAGTTTTCCGAGTGCTAAAACCCTAATGTGAGAGAAATGGCAAATAAACACCAAAATTACATATCTGCCATCATGCAAGCGGTTCCGAATAAGTGTCTAAGTGTTCGAATCCCAATGCTCGAGAAATGGAAAGTAAACACCATAATTACATATCTGCCATCATGCAAGAGAGTCCGAATAAGTGTCTGCGTGTTTAAACCAAAATGCATGAGAAATGGCAAGTAAACACCCTAATTATCTGTCATCAGGCAAGAGGGTCCGAATAAGTGTCCGAGTGTTTAAACCCTAATTCATGAGAAATGGCAAATAAACACCATAATTACCTATCAGCCAACATGCAAGAGGGTCCGAATAAGTGTCCGAGTGTTTAAACCCTAATGCATGAGAAATGGCAAGTAAACACCATAATTACAAATCTGCCATCATGCAAGAGGGTCTGAATAAGTGTCCGAGTGTTCGAATCCTAATGCTCGAGAAATGGAAAGTAAACACCATAATTACATATCTGCCATCTTGCAAGAGGGTCCGAATAAGTGTCTGAGTGTTCGAATCCTAATGCTCGAGAAATGGAAAGTAAACACCATAATTACATATCTGTCATCATGTAAGAGGGTCCGAATAAGTCTCCGAGTGTTTAAACCCAAGTGCATGAGAAATGGCAAGTAAACACCATAATTACCTATCAGCCAAAATGAAAGAGTGTCCGAATAAGTGTCCGAGTGTTTAAACCCTAATGCATGAGAAATGGCCAGTAAACACCAAAGGTACATATCGGCCATCATACAAGAGGATCCGAATAAGTGTCCGAGTGTTTAAACCATAATGCATGAGAAATGGCAGGTAAACACCATAATTGCATATCTGCCATCATGGAAGAGGGTCTGAATAAGTGTCCGACAGTTTACACCCTAATGCATTGAAATGGCAAGTAAACACCATAATTACATATCTACTATCACGCAAGAGGGTCCGAATAAGTGTTCGAGTGTTTAAACCCTGATGCATGAGAAATGGCAAGCAAACACCATAATTACATATTTGCCATCATGCAAGAGGGTCCGAATAAGTGTCCGAATTTTCGAATCCTAGTACTCGAGAAATGGCGAGTAAACACCGTAATTACATATCTGCCATCATGCAGGAGGGTCCGAATATGTGTCCGAGTGTTTAAACCCTAATGCATGCGAAATGGAAAATAAACTCCAAAATAACATATCTGCCATCTTGCAAGAGGGTCCGAATAAGTGTCCGAGTGTTTGAACCCTAATGCACGAGAAATGGCAAATAAACACCACAATTACATTTCTGCCTTTATGCAAGAGGGTCAAAATAAGTGTCCAAATGTTTAAACCCTAATGCATAAGAAATGGCAACTAAACACACAATTACATATATGCCATCACGCAAGAGGGTCGGAACAAGTGTCCGAGTGTTTAAACCCTCATCCATGAGAAATGGCAAGTTATCCCCATAATTACATATATGCCATCATACAAGAGGGTCTGAATAAGTGTCCGAGTGTTTAAATTATAATGCATGAAAAATGCCAAGTAAACACCATAATTACATATCTGCCATCACGCAAGATGGTCCGAATAAGTGGCCGAGTGTTTAAACCCTAATGCTCGAGAAATG
The DNA here is from genome assembly GCF_055761805.1 of Camellia sinensis. Lineage (NCBI taxonomy): Eukaryota > Viridiplantae > Streptophyta > Magnoliopsida > Ericales > Theaceae > Camellia > Camellia sinensis. The sequence continues at coordinate 138,100,230 of NC_138974.1, read as the reverse complement.
GTAGGTAAACACCGTAATTACATATCCGCCATCATGCAAGAGGGCATGAATAAGTGTCCGAGTGTTCGAATCCTAATGCTCTAGAAATGGCAAGTAAACACCATAATTACATATCTGCCATCATGCAAGAGGGTTCGAATCAGTTTCCGAGTCTTTAAACCCTAACGCATGAGAAATGGCAAGTAAACACCATAATCACATATCTATCATCAAGCAAGAGGGTCCGAATAAGTGTCCGAGTGTTTAAACCCTAATGCATAAGAAATGGCAACTAAACACCATAATTACATATCTGCCAACATGCAAGACGGTCCGAATAAGTGTCCGAGTGTTTAAACCCTAATGCATGAGAAATGGCAAGTAAACACCATAATTACATATCTGCCATCATGCAAGAGTGTCCGAATAAGTGTCCGAGTGTTTAAACCCAAATGCATGAGAAATGGCAAGTAAAAACCATAATTTCATATCTGCCAACATGCAAGAGTGTCCGAATAAGTGTCCGAGTGCTTAAACCCTAATGCATGAGAAATGGCAAGTAAACCCCATAATTACATATCTGTCATCATGCAAGGGGTCCGACTAAGTGTCCGAGTGTTAAAACCCTAGTGCAAGAGAAATGGCAATTAACCACCAAAATTACATTTCTGCCATCTTGCAAGAGGGTCCGAATAAGTGTCGGAGTGTTCGAATCCTAATGCTCGAGAAATGGAAAGTAAACACCATAATTACATATCTGCCATCACGCAAGAGGGTCTGAATAAGTGTCCGAGTGTTTAAACCCAAATGCTTGAGAAATGGCAAGTAAACACCATAATTACATATCTGTCATCAGGCAAGAAGGTCCAAATAAGTGTCCGACTGTTTAAACCCTAATGCATGAAAAATGGCAGAAAAACACCGTAATTACCTATCAGCCAACATGCAAGAGAGTCTGAATTATTGTCCGAGTGTTTAAACCCTAATGCATGAGAAATGGCCAGTAAACACCATAGGTACATATCTGCCATCATGCAAGAGGGTCCGAGTAAGTGTCCGAGTGTTTAAACCCTAATGCATGACAAATGGCAGGTAAACACCATAATTACATATCTGCCATCATGGAAGAGGTTCTGAATAAGTGTTCGATAGTTTGAACCCAAATGCATGGGAAATGGCAAATAAACACCATAATTACATATTTGCTATCACGCAAGAGGGTCCGAATAAGTGTCCGAGTGTTTAAACCCTAATGCATGAGAAATGGCAAGTAAACACCATAATTACATATCTGCCATCATGCGAGAGGATCCGAATAAGTGTCCGAATTTTCGAATCCTAATGCTCGAGAAATGGCTAGTAAACACCTTAATTACATATCAGCCATCATGCGGGAGGGTCCGAATAAGTGTCCGAGTGTTTAAACCCTAATGCATGAGAAATGGCAAATAAACACCAAAATTACATATCTGCCATCATGCAAGAGTGTCCAACTAAGTGTCCGAGTGTTTGAACCCTAATGCAGGAGAAATGGAAAATAAACACCATTATTATATTTCTGCCTTCATGCAAGAGCGTCAAAATAAGTGTCCAAACGTTTAAACCCTAATGCATAAGAAATGGCAACTAAACACACAATTACATATATGCTATCACGGAAGAGGGTCCGAATAAGTGTCCGAGTGTTTAAACCCTAATGCATGCGAAATGGCAAGTAAACACCATAATTACATATATGCCATCATACAAGAGGATCTGAATTGGTGTCCGAGTGTTTAAATTGTAATGCATGAAAAATGGCAACCAAACAGAATAATTACATATCTGCCATCACGAAAGATGGTCCAAATATATGTCCGAGTGTTTAAACCCTAATCCTCGATAAATGGTAAGTAAACACCGTAATTACATATCTGCCATCAAGCAAGAGGGCCCGAATAAGTGCCCGAGTGTTCGAATCCTAATGCTCGAGAAATGGTAAAAGTAAACATAGTAATTACATATCTGCCATCATGCAAGAGGGTCCGAATCAGTTTCTGAGTGTTTAAACCCTAATGCATGAGAAATGGCAAGTAAACACCATAATTACATATCTGCCATCAGGCAAGAGGGTCCGAATAAGTGTCCGAGTGTTTACACCCTAATGCATGAGAAATGGCAAATAAACACCATAATTACATATCTGCCAACATGCAAGACGGTCCGAATAAGTGTCCGAGTGTTTAAACCCAAATGCATGAGAAATGGCAAGTAAACACCATAATTACATATCTGCCATCTTGCAGGAAGGTCCGAACAAGTGTCCGAGTGTTTAAAACCTAATACATGAGAAATGGAAAATAAACACCAAAATTACATATCTGTCATCATGCAAGAGGGTCCGAATAAGTGTCCGAGTGTTTAAACCCTAATGCATGAGAAATCGAAAATAAACACCATAATTACGTATATGCCATCACGCAAGAGGGCCCGAATAAGTGCCCGAGTGTTCGAATCCTAATGCTCGAGAAATGGTAAAAGTAAACATAGTAATTACATATCTGCCATCATGCAAGAGGGTCCGAATCAGTTTCCGAGTGTTTAAACCCTAATGCACGAGAAATGGCAAGTAAACGCCATAATTACATATCTGCCATCATGCAAGAGGGTCCGAATAAGTGTCCGAGTGTTTAAACCCTAATGCATGAGAAATCGAAAATAAACACCATAATTACGTATATGCCATCATGCAAGAGGGTCCAAATAAGTGTCCGAGTGTTTAAACTTTATTGCACGAGAAATGGCATGTAAACACCATAATTACATATCTGCCATCATGCAAGAGGGTCCGAATAAGTGTCCTAGTGTTTAAACCCGAATACATGAGAAATGGCAAATAAACAACATAATTACATATCTGCCAACATGCAAGAGGGTCCGAATAAGTGTCCGAGTGTTTAAACCCTAATGCATGAGAAATGGCAAGTAAACACCATAATTACATATCTGCTATCATGCAAGCGGGTCCGAATAAGTGTCCGAGTGTTTAAACCCAAATGCATGAAAAGTGGCCAGTAAACTCCATACGTACATATCTGCTATCATGCAAGAGGATCCGAAGAAGTGTCCGAATTTTTGAATCCTAATGCTCGAGAAATGGCAAGTAAACACCGTAATTACATATCTACCATCAGGCAGGAGGGTCCGAATAAGTGTCCGAGTGTTTAAACCTTAATGCATGAGAAATGGCAATTAAACACCAAAATTACATATCTGGCATCATGCAAAAGGGTCCGAATAAGTGTTCGTGTGTTTGAACCCTAATGCATGAGAAATGGAAAATAAACACCATAATTACATATCTGCCATCATGCAAGAGGGTCAAAATAAGTGTCCAAATGTTTAAACCCTAATGCATAAGAAATGGCAACTAAACACACAATTACATATCTGCCATCATGCAAGAGGGTCAGAACAAGTGTCCGAGTTTTTAAACCCTAATGCATGAGAAATGGCAAGTAAACACCATAATTACATATCTGCCATCATGCAAGAGGGTCGGAATAAATGTCCGATTGTTTAAACCCTAATGCATGAGAAACGGCAAGTAAACACCATAATTACATATCTACCATCATGCAAGAGTGTCCGTATAAGTGTCTGAGTGTTTAAACCCTAATACATGAGAAATGGCAAGTAAAGCTCATAATTACATATCTGCCATCATGCAAGGGGTCCGAATAAGTGTCCGAGGGCTAAAACCCTAATGCAAGAGAAATGGCAAATAAACACCAAAATTTCAAATCTGCCATCATGCAAGCGGGTCTGAATCAGTTTCCGAGTGTTTAAACCCTAATGCATGAGCAATGGCAAGTAAACACCATAAGTACATATCTGTCATCAGGCAAGGGGGCTCCGAATAAGTGTCCGAGTGTTTAAACCCTAATGCATGAGAAATGACAAATAAACACCATAATTCGATATCTGCCAACATGCAAGAGGGTCCGAATAAGTGTCCGAGTGTTTAAACCCAGATACATGGGAAATGGCAATTAAACACCATAATTACATATCTGCCATCATGCAAGAGTGTCCAACTAAGTGTCCGAGTGTTTAAACCCTAATACATGAGAAATGGCATGTAAACACCATAATTACATATCTTCCAACATGCAAGAGTGTCCGAATAAGTGTCCGTGTGTATAAACCCTAATGCATGAGAAATGGCAAGTAAACCCCATAATTACATATCTGCCATCATGCAAGGGGTCCGAATAAGTGTCTGAGTGTTAAAACGCTAATGCAAGAGAAATGGCAAATAAACAGCAAAATTACATATCTACCATCATGCAAGAGGGTCCGCATAAGTGTCTGAGTGTTCAAATCCTAATGCTCGAGAAATGGAAAGTAAACACCATAATTACATATCTACCATCATGCAAGAGGGTCCGAATAAATGTCCGAGTGTTTAAACCCTAATGCATGAGAAATGGCAAATAAACACCATAATTACATATCTACCATCATGCAAGAGAGTCCGTATAATTGTCCGAGTGTTTAAACCCTAATGCATGAGAAATGGCAAATAAACACCATAATTACATATCTGCCAACATGCAAGAGGGTCCGAATAAGTGTCCGAGTGTTTAACCCTAATGCATGAGAATTGGAAAGTAAACACCATAATTACATATCTGCTGTCATGCAAGAGGGTCCGAATAAGTGTCCGAGTGTTTAAACCCTAATGCATGAGAAATGGCCAGTAAAAACCACAGGAACATATCTGCCAGCATGCAAGAGGGTCCGAATAAGTGTCCGAGTGTTTAAACCCTAATGCATGAGAAATGGTAGGTAAACACCATAATTACATATCTGCCATCATGGAAGAGGGTCTGAATAAGTGTCCGACAGTTCAAACCCTAATGCATGGGAAATGGCAAGTAAACACCATAATTCCATATGTGCTATCACGCAAGAGGGTCCGAATATGTGTCCGAGTGTTTAAACCCTGATGCATGAGAAATGGCAAGTAAATACGATAATTACATATCTGCCATCATGCAAGAGGATCCGAATAACTCTTCGAATTTTCTAATCCTAATACTCGAGAAATGGCAAGTAAACACCGTAATTACATATCTGCCATCATGCAAAAGAGTCCGAATAAGTGTCCGTGTGTTTGAACCCTAATGCATGAAAAATGGCAAGTAGACACCAGAATTACATATATGCCATCATGCAAGAGGGTCCGAATAAGTGTCCGAGTGTTCGAATCCTAATGCTTGAGAAATGGCAAGTAAACACTTTAATTGCATTTCTGCCATCATGCAAGAGGGTCCGAATATGTGTCCGAGTGTTTAAACCCTAATGCATGAGAAATGGCCAGTAAACACCATAATTGCATATCTGTCATCATGCAAGAGGGTCCGAATAAGTGTTTGAGTGTTCGAATCCTAATGCTCGAGAAATGGAAAGTAAACACCATAATTACCTATCTGCCATCATGCGAGGGGTCCGAATAGGTGTCAGAGTGTTCGGATCCCAATTCTCGAGAAATGGCATGTGAACACCGTAATTACATATCTGCCATCATGCAAGAGATTCTGAATAAGTGTCCGAGTGTTTAAACCCTAATGCATGAGAAATGGCAAGTAAACACCATAATTACATATATGCTATCACGCAAGAGGGTCCGAATAAGTGTCCGAGTGTTTAAACCCTAATACATGAGAAATGGCAAATAAACACCAAAATTACATATCTGCCATCATGCAAGAGGGTCCAAATAAGTGTCCGAGTGTTTAAACCCTAATGCTTGAGAAATCGAAAATAAACACCATAATTACGCATATCCCATCATGCAAGAGGGTCCAAAAAAGTGTCCGAGTGTTTAAACTCTATTGCATGAGAAACGGCATGTAAACACCATAATTACATATCTGCCATCATGCAAGACGGTCCGAATAAGTGTCCGAGTGTTTAAACCCTAATGCATGAGAAATGGCAAATAAACACCATAATTACATATCTGCTAACATGCAAGAGGGTCCGAATAAGTGTCCGAGTGTTTAAACCCTAATGCATGAGAAATGGCAAGTAAACACCATAATTACATATCTGCTATCATGCAAGCGGGTCTGAATTAGTGCCCGAGTGCTTAAACCGAAATGCTTGAGCAATCGCAATTAAACACCATAATTTCATATCTGTCATCAGGCAAGAGGGTCTGAATATGTGTCCGATTGTCTAAACACTAATGCATGAGAAATGCAAATAAACACCACAAATAACCTATCAGCCAACATGCAAGGGGGTCCGAATAAGTGTCCGAGTGTTTAAACCGTAATGCATGAGAAATGGCCAGTAAACACCATAGGTACATATCTGCCATCATGCAAGAGGGTCCGAATAAGTGTCCGAGTGTTTAAACCCTAGTGCATGAGAAATGGCAGGTAAACACCATAATTACATATCTGCCATCATGGAAGAGGGTCTGAATAAGTATCCGACAGTTTAAACCCTAATGCATGGGAAATGGCAAGTAAACACCATAATTACATATCTGCTATCACGCAAGAGGGTCTGAATAAGTGTCCGAGTGTTTAAACCCTGATGCATGAGAAATGGCAAGTAAACACCATAATTACATATCTGCCATCATGCAAGAGGATCCGAATAAGTGTCCGAATTTTCGAATCCTAATGCTCGAGAAATGGCAAGTGTCACGCCCCAAAATTTGAACAATTAAATATTAAATTAGGACTAAACCCCAATTAATAATCCATCATCCAAATCCTAGGGGTGAAACAAAAAAAAAACTAAAACGCCATCCCAAACCATCCACCATAAATTCATAACTAACAAATACCTTAACATTAAGGTAGCAACAACCAGTCAAAACAACTTAAATAAAGTACGGTTACAAAACATGCCAAATTATTCTAATACTAAAGTCATAAAAAAAATAATAATAATAATAAATACATAAACTACTAACAAGCCTAAGCTCAAAAAAAAAACAAAAAGAAATCCAAGAGATATACCCAAAAACTTTAGTTACTTCTCATCACCACCGTAGCCTCAACTAATCCTGCAAAGGAAGCTCAGTTGCGCTCAACAGAACGCACCCGAGTTGCCAAGAGACAAAACGAGTCAGTATACAGATATACTGGTATGAGTACAAGATTCAACACCCACGTGTCCACCAGACACAAACAAAAATTCGTTAAATTCTTATTACAGGACAAGACAAGTAGTTCCAACCACACCGGGATGAATGGATAGTTTCTCGAGACACGGTGGCATTTAGTTTCTTATCCGTACACAACGAAATATAAATTTATTATAAAATGAACAAAATAGGAATAGAAATATGGTGGGTCAGCCCTGCATAAAAAGTTAGTAAAACCCACCATCCTGCAAAACAAATAAAGTTAGTATAATTTAATCATAAGTAACTTGTTGAAACAAATATAAAATTACACCGTTTAATACTTAAATAATTCGAATTGGTCAAAACTCAAAGAACGAAAGTTGTACAGAATCAAATTTCCTAAAAGACAGCGTGAACGAATTTAACAGAAAGTGAACAGGTTAAGATAAAGGCTTGATCTAAAAATCTAGACGGAATTCAATCGAAAAATATGAAGCTGAAAACGAACAAAAACTGCCATAAGATGATTTTTTTCCGAAAAAGTTCAAAACATGAAAAGTGTGCAGAATAATGTTTTACTTCAGTTTACACGAAACCAATAAAAATGAACTCGTTTCGTGGTTAAAACAGCCTATAAAAATCTGCATTACCAGAGTGAATCAAACCGACAATAGCCAAGGTCATCCGATTGTAAGTTCTAATCGATCTTTTTAATAAAAAGCTACAACACAAAAGTTGTCCAAAATCACGAATACATGCTTCTGCTCAAATTTCATAATTTATCAAGATCGTTTACTATTTTTTTATCATGTACATAACAATACCATACACACTATACTAATAAATTCATAATTAAATTCTTTGTTCCTTAACTCCACCACTTCGGCTCTCCCCTTCCGGCCTACACATATATCCCATGTGCCTCTCGTATACCTAGCACCGCTCCGAAGCCAAACTTGCACGGGGATATCGTCCCGAGTTTGACTCACACTCCCCGGATGGTTAGCATATACGTACGCGCGCAAATCAAAGCACTCGTCTACTCATGAGAACGAGGCAACAATATATATATACACAACATCTCACACATGAGAATAAACATAACAATGCCAAGCCTAAGGCATTTAAATAAATCTTATAATCCTCACTTTTTTTTTTATACACTCTTTCTCCCCATCACTCAAGTAAAACAACAATCCATGGAGTCATGGTGGAGTATAAGGAATTTATCTATAGGTTCATAATTAATTTTAATTTCATATGACCATGAGTGTAATTACAACCATAAAATAAATCCCTATATAAATCATAAACATGGCATACACAACTAATCCAAATAAGTAAAATCAATCCTTCATTTACATGTAAATACAAAATCAATCCAACATCAAACAAAAATAAATAAATAAAAACAACGAATCAATCCATCCTCTAACGAATATCAATGGATTCTAAGTTTATTTTAATTTTATATAATCATGAGTGTGATTACAATCATAAAATCAATCCATATAAAAAAAAAAAAAAACCTAAACCTTGCATGCAACTAATCAAAATAATTAAAATCAAACAATCATCTAACAACCCTAAACCTTACATACACAACCAATCAAAATAATTAAAATCAATCAATCATCTGTAAACCTTAAACCTTACTTACACAACTAAACAAAACAATTAAAATTAATCAATCATCTAAAAACCCTAAACTTTACCTACACAACTAATCAAAGTAATTAAAATCAGTCAATTATCTAAGAACCCTAAACTTTACATACATCACTAGTCAAAATAATTAAAATCAATCTATCATCTTTGTGTGAATACAAAATCAAACTAATATCAAATAAATAAATAAAAACAAAGAATTAAATATAAATCATGGGAAGTGGATTTTGTACTCACAATTATTTTTGAAGATCAAAGAATCACTCAAAAAATTAATAAAGTCACCCAAAATAAAACCTTAAACCTTGCATACCCAACTAATGCAAATAATTAAAATCAATCAATCATCCAAAAAAAAAACTCTAAACCTTACATACACGTCTAATCAAAATAATTAAAAATTAGTCAATCATTTAAAAATTCTAAACCTTACATATCCAACTAATTAAAATAATTACAATCAATTAATTATCTAAAATCTTAAACCTTATATATACATCTAATCAACATAATTGAAATTAATCAATCATCTAAAAATCCAAAACCTTACATATACATCTAATCAACATAATTAAAATTAATCTATCATCTAAAAAAAATCCCAAACCTTACCTACCCAACTAATTAAAATTATTACAATCAATTAATAATCTAAAAATCATAAACCTTACATATACGTCTAATCAACATAATTAAAATTAATCAATCATCTAAAAAAATCCCAAACCTTACATACCCAACTAATTAAAATTATTACAATCAATTAATCATCTAAAAATCCTAAACCTTACATATACGTCTAATCAATATAATTAAAATTAATCAATCATCTAAAAATCCTAACCTTACATACTCAACTAATTAAAGTTATTATAATCAATTAATCATCTAAAAATCCTAAACCTTACATATATGTCTAATCAACATAATTAAACTTAATCAATCATCTAAAAAATCCCAAACCTTACATACCCAACTAATTAAAATTATTACAATGAATTAATCATCTAAAAATTCTAAACCTTCCATATACGTCTAATCAACATAATCAAAATTAATTAATCATCTAAAAAATCCTAAACCTTACATACTCAACTAATTAAAATTATTACAATCAATTAATCATCTAAAAACCTTAAACCTTATATATACATCTAATCAACATAATTAAAATTAATCAATCATCTAAAAATAATCCCAAACCTTACATACCCAACTAATTAAAATTATTATAATCAATTAATCATCTAAAAATCCTAAACCTTACATATACGTCTAATCAACATAATTAAAATTAATCAATCATCTAAAAATCCTAAACTTTACATATACATCTAATCAACATAATTAAAATTAATCAATCATCTAAAAAATCATAAACTTTACATACCCAATTAATCAAAACAATTAAAATAAATCTGTCATCTTCATATCAATACAAAAATCAAATCAATATTAAATAAATTCAAATAAATAAATATAACAAATCAAATATAAACAAAGAAAAGTGGATTTTGTACTCACAATATTTTATTGAAGATTAAAGAATATTTGAAAACTAATAGAGCCACCAAAACAAAACCTTAATATTTCTTTTTCTTTCCTCTCCTCTTTCTTCCTCTCTTTCCCGTCAGTCCCCTCTCTCTCGACAGCATCTCTATTTTGTGATTAATCTCTCTCTCTTTCTCTCTCTCTCTCTCTCTCCCTCCCGTAGCTGCTGCCCCTAGTTCTCTTTTTCCTTAAGTTTATAACCTAAACATTTATTATATAACCTAAACACTTGTGATAAATCCTAATAGTTATTATATTATATAATACAAATACAATATAAATAAAACCTAAATAAATATGATATATATATATATATATATATATATATTATGTTATCAAATAACTACCACATATATAAATATATTTTATAAAAACAATACATATAACACCCTCTCTTTTTTTTTTTTTTTGTATTCATGAATATATAAATATAAATATTCTTATTAATTATATACAATTAAATACCACATTAAATTAATTAAATATCACATTACATTAACTAAACAACACATTAAATTCTCATGTAACGATACAATTAATAAAGCCAAAAATAAGATAAGTTAATAATAGCCATAATAATAAAACAAAATAATGACTTAAGAAAATTAGGGTCGCTACAGCAAGTAAACACCGTGTCACGCCCTCAAAATAAACCCATTATATGTATATCATTGACATGCATTATTTAAAGAAAACAATTTATTCATTCATTCATCAGAGTATTACTAAATAAAAACATTACATGTAACATCAAATTAAATGCCCTATGGGCTTACATCTTTCCAAGCCATCACTTGGACACAAAATATGAGTTATAACTCAAATACAAATAAAGCCCTAGGCTTGATTATTCATCAAATAAAAGCAAACAACTAAAGCTAGTCTTCAAAATCCAAATCCTTCCAAGCTAAGTCCTGGGAGGTAGCTTATCACCTGGACCTGAAAATGATGTTCCCATAAGGGTGAGCCACAGCCCAGTAGAAATATACTAAACCAAATATAAGCATTGAATAAAGCATTAGTATTTAATAGATGGTTAACCAAGATAATCAATTACATTACTATCCAGTCTCATGACACTAATGTCTAAAACACGTTTTACTTTCCAACATTATCAATCTGGCTCAGAACCTGGCCAAACTTACAACAGTGAACTATATATATCATATTCACATTCTTCCAATGTCAACAAACAATTGAGACTCAGGCTCAAATCAAAACACTTCATACTTCCAGTTTGATACACATTTTAGTGCTGTATCAATTAAACACTTCAATAAAAATAAGCACACATAAAAGTGATGCTAATGGAGTCCATCCCCTATCTCCTCCCAAACAAAATCCGGTTTAGAGGTCCATCCCCTATCTTCCCCTAAACCGTGGAGTACATCCCCTATCTCCTCCCACACAAAACAATGTATGCACACACATAACATATACAACACACAATCAATACACATAATGTCTGTATTAATTCAGCAGTCAATATTGATGACTTAATCAATGATTAGTTTCAGTTATCCCTAATCCACATGCAGTGTCTACAACAAGCATGACTATCCTCCACCGATAGCCCACAACAGTTATTTCTAGATTTGGAAATAAATATACCATCAATTCAATAGGCGAGTGATTTACATTATCCAACTACACCATTTAACCAATAACTTTCCCAATTTCATGAATTTAACCAAATTCCCCAATTCCCTTAAATTAATTATACAAATTAATTAATTAACACAACTAGGGTTTCTCCCAAAATTATCAAAGTAACCCCAACATATCATTATACCAAAACTTAGAACAAAACTTATAAATTGGAGTAGGAAATCCCTACCTCGAAGAAAATAACCCGAATGGAGAAGACGGAGATGAAGACCAAAGACCCACGTGCTCCAAATCCCAAGTTTCTCAGATTAAAACAAAGCTCTCGCGAAGCTCTACCTTTCTTCCAAAGGAACTAGGGTAGAAGACCACCGGAAATAGATCAAATCTTGGAGAGAAGGTAAGAGGAGAGAGAGAAACTCTCAAGGGGCGGTTTTTAAAAGTTAAGAGATGAAAAGTAGGTCAAAAAGTGATCAGAAAAGTGAAATCACGGACTGATGTAGTCGACTCTACGCTCGAGCGTAGAAAGCCCCGCTCGAGCGTAAGACACAGAATCATGCTCGAGCGTGAAGAAAGCCGCTCGAGCGTCGATTGCACCCTTTCAGAAGTTTTGCAGGCGCTGCACCCGCTCGAGCGTCAAACTCCCCGCTCGAGCGGAGGAGCAAAAACAAGTGATCACGCTCGAGCGTAAAAACTACCGCTCGAGCGGAAGAACTGCAGAGCAAAATACTGGGAGATGGAAAATCCCGCTCGAGCGTCAAAACTCCCGCTCGAGCGTAGAAGCAACAACGAAGGGCCCGCTCGAGCGTTAAAACCTCCGCTCGAGCGTGAAGGCCAAAATCTGGGCATCACCTATTGGCATCAAAATTCAACCAACCTGTACCAGACCCGTCCAACACAACCTATACTTCAAATACAAAGAGATTAAAGGACAACAACAACCAATAAATAATAACAGGATCTACGGAGCCTAAGTCCGGATACAATAATCTAAAGAGAAAAGACCGGGGTCGCTATAACCTCCCCCCCTTAAAAGAATTTCGTCCCCGAAATTAAGCACAAGGTTTTAAAAACAAGTTTTCTCAAATTCCAACAATATGTTAACTCAATAATAAACAACTTGACCCAACACCGGCCATTCCATCTCTTAACTAAGAGGCATGCCACAATATGCAAAACAAACATATATTTCAACCTGCATTAACACTATGCAATTTTCTTTCAATTTCAAGGATTTTCAATATATTCAACATATACAATGTTCCATTAAACTTCCATTTCGAGACAAGTTCCAAAATATTTCCATTAACCAAAACATTCACAATGTTTTACAGCTTAAGACATATATATAAAGCTCTAAAGTTTGACAATATTACAAAATCTACATACGAGATTACAAATCGATAAGCATGTCCGGATATTTTTCGCGGACTTCCAACTCACGTTCCCAAGTGGCTTCCTCCACACCATGATGTTTCCACAAAAACTTTAACCAAAGGAATGGTCTTGCCTCGCAAGACTTGATCCCGCTTATCCAAAACTCTAACCGGTCTCTCCTCATACGAGACATCCTCGTCAACTACTAAATCGGTCCAATCCAATACATGTGATGGATCCGGTTCATACTTCCGAAGCATACTCACATGAAACACGTCATGTACTCCGGACAACTGCGGTGGTAAAGCTAAACGATAAGCAGCCTCGCCAATCCTCTCAAGGATCTCAAAAGGGCCAATAAATCGAGGGGACAACTTCCCGCTCTTCCCAAACCTCATCAATCCACGCCTTGGTGATATCTTCAGAAAAACATGATCACCCACCTCAAACATCAAAGGTCTCCTCCTACGGTCGGCATAAGATTTCTGACGACTCTGGGCTGTAACAAGTCTCTCACGGATAAGCTCAACTTTCTCCGTCGTTTCCCTCACTAATTCTGGACCCAACAAAGGTGCATCACCCACCTCGGCCCAGCAAACAGGAGATCTACATGGTCGGCCATACAAGGCCTCAAATGGTGCCATACCGATACTAGACTGGAAACTATTGTTATAGGCAAACTCCACCAAAGGCAAGTGCCTCTCCCACGACCCACCAAAGTCAAGAACACAACCCCGAAGCATATCCTCAAGGATCTGGATAGTACGCTCGAACTGCCCGTCAGTCTGAGGATGATAAGCTGTGCTAAAGGTCAACTTAGTGCCTAAGGCACTCTGCAAGCTCTGCCACAACCTGGCAGTAAAACGAGGATCTCTATCTGAAACGATCGTCACTGGAACCCCGTGTAACCTCACTATGTCCCGAATATATAAATCGGCCAGATGATCAACTGAATCTCTAACACGCATAGGAATAAAATGCGCCGACTTAGTCAACCGGTCCACAACTACCCAAATAGCATCACTACCCCGTTGAGTCCTCGGAAGACCCACAACGAAGTCCATAGTGACATGTTCCCACTTCCACTCGGCAATAGGCAAGGGTTGCAACAAACCCGCTGGCCTCTGATGTTCGGCCTTCACTTGCTGACAAGTAAGGCACTTAGATACGAAAACTGCCACATCTCTCTTCATACCCCGCCACCAGAATTGGCGACCCAAATCCCGATACATCTTAGTGCCTCCCGGATGCACCGCAAGGCGTGAATGATGGAACTCTCGGAGTACCTCCTCTCGACAAGACTCCGGCACAAACAGACGGTCTCGGTATCTCACACTCAGGTCGGGATACACTGTCAAACCTTTCTCAACCTTCCCACCAGAAATCTTCTCACGGAGGGATTCTACCTCAAGGTCGCCCCTCTGAGCCTCTAACACTCGAGTCACAAGTGTAGGCTGTGCAACAACAGAAAACAAGGCCGCAGCCTCAACAGATTCGCCCAGAAGGAAATTAAACTCTCCAAGTGCACCCAACATCTCCCATTCCCGGATGGCTATACTAGCTATGTCACCAACAGGTTTCCTGCTAAGGGCGTCGGCCACCACATTGGCCTTTCCCGGATGATAATGCAATTCAAAGTCATAATCCTCAATAAATTCCATCCACCTCCTCTGCCTCAAGTTCAAGTCTTTCTGTGTGAACAGATATTTCAGACTCTTATGATCCGAGAATACCTCGAACCTCTCACCGTAAAGATAATGTCTCCAAATCTTCAAGGCAAATATCACAGCTGCTAACTCTAAATCATGCGTAGGGTAATTCTTCTCGTGAACTTTCAACTGACGTGAGCCATAGGCAACCACTTTCCCCTCTTGCATCAACACACAACCAAGACCCTCTCGTGAGGCGTCACAATAGACTGCATAACCCAACCATCTCTCCGGAATAATCAAGACTGGAGCAGTGGTCAGTCTAACTTTCAACTCCTGGAACGACTTTTCACAAGTCTCACTCCAAGCAAATTTGACTCCCTTCCGAGTCAATCTAGTCAAAGGCGAAGCTAATCTGGAGAAATCTCTTACAAACCGGCGATAATACCCAGCTAATCCCGGAAAACTGCGGATCTCAAACACACTCTTAGGCTGTACCCAATCTTGCACTGCCTCTGTCTTGGATGTATCAACAGACACCCCTTCCCTAGAAACTACATGGCCTAAGAACTTCACCTCCTCTAGCCAGAACTCACACTTCCCAAACTTAGCATAAAGCTGATGGGCTCTAAGTAAATCAAGCACCACCCTCAAGTGTTCCTCGTGCTCTTCCTCTGAAGGTGAATAGATAAGGATGTCGTCCACGAAAACGACTACAAAACGATCTAAAAATTCCCGGAATATCCGGTTCATCAAATCCATAAATACTGCCGGTGCATTGGTGAGCCCAAATGGCATCACCAAAAACTCATAGTGGCCATACCGCGTACGGAATGCCGTCTTCGGAATATCCTCGTCCCTGACTCTCAACTGATGATAACCCGATCTCAAGTCTATCTTCGAGAAACAACGGGAACCCTTTAATTGATCGAACAGATCATCTATACGAGGCATAGGGTACTTATTCTTAACTGTAGCTCGATTCAATTTCCGATAATCTATACAAAGTCTCAAAGCACCACCTTTCTTTTTAACAAAGAGAGCCGGTGCCCCCCACGGTGAAACACTAGGACGTATAAAGCCCTTATCTAGCAACTCCTGGAGCTGAATCTTCAACTCAACTAACTCGGCTGGGGCAAAACGATAAGGTGACATAGAAATCGGCGCCGTGCCGGGCATTAGGTCAATAGAGAATTCAATCTCTCGATGCGGTGGCAAACCAACAAGATCCTCGGGAAAGACGTCCGAGTACTCACAAACCACCCTTGGCAACACAACCTGGGTCTCATCATCCTCACCAATCGAAAGGTTGGCAAGTAGACCACTAAGCTCACTCCGTCCTCGCGGAACATACCCTGATGGCAATACATTACCAACCCGGTCCCCCAGAAAATGAAAATACTCTCCGCTCACGGTACAACAAGTGACCCTCTGGCGGTAGCAATCAATAACTGCCCGGTATGACGATAGCCAGTCCATACCCAAAATAACATCGAAACCTCTCATAGGCATAACTACAAAGGAAAATGGGATTCTATGGTAATCAACTTCTATATCACAACCCCTAACACCGTGTTTCAAAATCAATTCACCCCCAAGAGGCGACACTACACAAATAGGAGATGCTAACTGTGCTAACTCCAACTCCAAAACAGATGCAAATGCAGCAGACACAAAGGAATGAGATGCACCCGTATCAATCAAAACATTAGCAACCGAGTTGCAAAACAAGAAAGTACCTCTCACAACAGATGGAGCCGGTACAAGATCCTGCGCGGTAACAGCATACACGCGCCCAGATGACCTCTGATCAACCTGCTCACCCCTAGGAGCATAAGATTGTTGCACCGACTGGGACGATGAAGCCCCCTGATTGGCCCTCGAGGCCTGACCCGACTGAGCTGGCTGCTGACCCTGAATCTGCCTCAAACCAGATGCACCAGGTGTGCCACCCAACTGCGGGCAATACCTCTTCATATGCCCTGGCTGACCACACTGATAACACGAGAGTGGCTGGCCTCTCCCCTGACTCTGGCTCTGAGATCGAGCCGAAGATGATGCTGCTCTCTGCACTCCTCCCCTCTGAGGACAAACTGGAGACTTGTGGCCCAACTGGCCACACTTGAAACAGGTAATGTCTCCCTGACTGCCTTTCCCCGAACTAGCACTCGGCACAGGAAAAGTCGATCTAGAAAAGCTACTCTGAGACTACTGAAGATTAAAACTCTTCTGTCTCCTACCATCACTCTGACCATCCTGACTCCTCTTGAAGCCCTTCTGTCCTTCCTCCTCCTCCTGCATCATGATCTCCATATGGGCTGCAGCATCAACCATACGCCCATAATCCCGAATCATAGTTCCCCCAACTCGCAGCTTGAGGCCACGCCTCAACTTCCTCTCAAACGCAATACAACGGTGTTCCTCAGACGCCACCAATTCAGGTGCAAACCTGGATAAACTAGTAAATGCAGCCTCAAACTCGGCCACTGAAGAACTCGACTGCTTAAGCTGGCAGAACTGGTCTCTCAGCTTCTCCCTAACTGCTGGAGATAAGAACTTCTCCTGGAAAGCATTCACAAAAGCCTCCCATGTACCTCCTATACGACCTTTAGTGAACTTCCACCACTGACCCGCATCCCCCTTCAACTGGAAAGATGCCAAGGTCACCTTCAACCCCTCGTCTTCGATGCCAAGCATCTCAAACATCTTCGTTGTCTGTTCGAGCCATTCATCTGCCTTAAGCGGCTCTTTAGGATCACCCACAAATTCATCCGGATTAGACCGGAAGAACTCCCTCTTCAGAAAGGAGGGTCCTGCATCTGCAACGACATCCCGAGCTTGATTCTCAGCTCTGAGAATGCCTACTGACTCCCTGAATGCCCCTGCTATCTCTCGGGCTAGAGCGCCCATAGCCTGCTGGCCTACTGGCTCGGCCACATTGGCCTGGCCAACTCCCTCCTGAACTGCTGGAATCTCCTCTGGCACAGGCACCTCCTGCCTACCCGGCCTACCACGCCTACCGCGTCCTCGTCCTCGTCCTGACATACTAATAAAGGAAACAAAGACGT
Source organism: Camellia sinensis (assembly GCF_055761805.1). Classification (NCBI taxonomy): domain Eukaryota; kingdom Viridiplantae; phylum Streptophyta; class Magnoliopsida; order Ericales; family Theaceae; genus Camellia; species Camellia sinensis. Next base: position 138,082,201 of record NC_138974.1, on the reverse strand, counting down.
TAGCACATTATTAAATGTGCCGAAACTAAACACTCGCGTCCTAATGCATGGGACAGCAATAATTCATTCCACGTAAGCACATAATCACATAAGCACCTACGAATTTCATTCCTGGATAATGATAGTCCCAATGCGTTGCTATAGTTCCGGTTGGAAGCAGCAGTGATCAGGTGCCTTTCCAACAAGACTACTAGAAACTCAAGGGTCAAATCACCATCCTAGAAACTACATTCCATACCCACATAGTCACATAAACATATTATCACGTAAGCATATAACATTACACTAAGTCTCTATCAAACGAGACGAACCCATTGTGATACTAATCACTTCCCACGTACCCAAAGTATTCAAACCCGGTACGCTCTGATACCAAGTTGTCACGCCCTCAAAATAAACCCATTATATGTATATCATTGACATGCATTATTTAAAGAAAACAATTTATTCATTCATTCATCAGAGTATTACTAAATAAAAACATTACATGTAACATCAAATTAAATGCCCTATGGGCTTACATCTTTCCAAGCCATCACTTGGACACAAAATATGAGTTCTAACTCAAATACAAATAAAGCCCTAGGCTTGATTATTCATCAAATAAAAGCAAACAACTAAAGCTAGTCTTCAAAATCCAAATCCTTCCAAGCTAAGTCCTGGGAGGTAGCTTATCACCTGGACCTGAAAATGATGTTCCCATAAGGGTGAGCCACAGCCCAGTAGAAATATACTAAACCAAATATAAGCATTGAATAAAGCATTAGTATTTAATAGATGGTTAACCAAGATAATCAATTACATTACTATCCAGTCTCATGACACTAATGTCTAAAACACGTTTTACTTTCCAACATTATCAATCTGGCTCAGAACCTGGCCAAACTTACAACAGTGAACTATATATATCATATTCACATTCTTCCAATGTCAACAAACAATTGAGACTCAGGCTCAAATCAAAACACTTCATACTTCCAGTTTGATACACATTTTAGTGCTGTATCAATTAAACACTTCAATAAAAATAAGCACACATAAAAGTGATGCTAATGGAGTCCATCCCCTATCTCCTCCCAAACAAAATCCGGTTTAGAGGTCCATCCCCTATCTTCCCCTAAACCGTGGAGTACATCCCCTATCTCCTCCCACACAAAACAATGTATGCACACACATAACATATACAACACACAATCAATACACATAATGTCTGTATTAATTCAGCAGTCAATATTGATGACTTAATCAATGATTAGTTTCAGTTATCCCTAATCCACATGCAGTGTCTACAACAAGCATGACTATCCTCCACCGATAGCCCACAACAGTTATTTCTAGATTTGGAAATAAATATACCATCAATTCAATAGGCGAGTGATTTACATTATCCAACTACACCATTTAACCAATAACTTTCCCAATTTCATGAATTTAACCAAATTCCCCAATTCCCTTAAATTAATTATACAAATTAATTAATTAACACAACTAGGGTTTCTCCCAAAATTATCAAAGTAACCCCAACATATCATTATACCAAAACTTAGAACAAAACTTATAAATTGGAGTAGGAAATCCCTACCTCGAAGAAAATAACCCGAATGGAGAAGACGGAGATGAAGACCAAAGACCCACGTGCTCCAAATCCCAAGTTTCTCAGATTAAAACAAAGCTCTCGCGAAGCTCTACCTTTCTTCCAAAGGAACTAGGGTAGAAGACCACCAGAAATAGATCAAATCTTGGAGAGAAGGTAAGAGTAGAGAGAGAAACTCTCAAGGGGCGGTTTTTAAAAGTTAAGAGATGAAAAGTAGGTCAAAAAGTGATCAGAAAAGTGAAATCACGGACTGATGTAGTCGACTCTACGCTCGAGCGTAGAAAGCCCCGCTCGAGCGTAAGACACAGAATCATGCTCGAGCGTGAAGAAAGCCGCTCGAGCGTCGATTGCACCCTTTCAGAAGTTTTGCAGGCGCTGCACCCGCTCGAGCGTCAAACTCCCCGCTCGAGCGGAGGAGCAAAAACAAGTGATCATGCTCGAGCGTAAAAACTACCGCTCGAGCGGAAGAACTGCAGAGCAAAATACTGGGAGATGGAAAATCCCGCTCGAGCGTCAAAACTCCCGCTCGAGCGTAAAAGCAACAACGAAGGGCCCGCTCGAGCGTTAAAACCTCCGCTCGAGCGTGAAGGCCAAAATCTGGGCATCACCTATTGGCATCAAAATTCAACCAACCTGTACCAGACCCGTCCAACACAACCTATACTTCAAATACAAAGAGATTAAAGGACAACAACAACCAATAAATAATAACAGGATCTACGGAGCCTAAGTCCGGATACAATAATCTAAAGAGAAAAGACCGGGGTCGCTATACACCGTAATTACATATCTGCCATCATGCAGGAGGGTCCGAATAAGTGTCCGAGTGTTTAAACCCTAATGCATGAGAAATGGCAAATAAACACCAAAATTACATATCTGCCATCATGCAAAAGGGTCCGAATAAGTGTCCGTGTGCTTGAACCCTAATGCATGAGAAATGGCAAATAAACACCATAATTACATATCTGCCATCATGCAAGAGGGTCAAAATAAGTGTCCAAATGTTTAAACCCTAATGCATAAGAAATGGCAACTAAACTCACAATTACATATCTGCCATCATGCAAGAGGGTCAGAATAAGTGTCCGAGTGTTTAAACCCTAATGCATGAGAAATGGCAAGTAAACACCATAATTACATATCTACCATCATGCAAGAGGGTCGGAATAAATGTCCGACTGTTTAAACCATAATGCATGAGAAATGGCAAGTAAACACCATAATTACATATCTGCCAACATGCAACAGTGTCTGAATAAGTGTCCGAGTGTTTAAACCCTAATGCATGAGAAATGGCAAGTAAACCTCATAATTACACATCTGCCATCATGCAAGGGGTCCGAATAAGTGACTAAGTGCTAAAACCCTAATGCAAGAGAAATGGCAAATAAACACCAAAATTACATATCTACCATCATGCAAGAGGGTCTGAATCAGTTTCCGAGTGTTTAAACACTAATGCATGAGAAATGGCAAGTAAACACCATTATTACATATCTGTCATTAGGAAAGGGGGTCCGAATAAGTGTCCGAGTGTTTAAACCCTAATACATGAGAAATGGAAAATACACACCATAATTACATATCTGCCAACAAGCAAGAGGGTCCGAATAAGTGTCCGAGTGTTTAAACCCTAATGCATGAGAAATGGCAAGTAAACACCATAATTACATATCTGCTATCATGCAATAGGGTCCGAATTAGTGTCGGAGTGTTTAAATCCTAATGCATGAGAAATGGCCAGTAAACACCATAGGTACATATCTGCCATCATGCAGGAGGGTCCGAATAAGTGTCCGAGTGTTTAATCCCTAATGCATGAGAAATGGCAGGCAAACACCATAATTACATATCTGCCATCATGGAAGAGGGTCTGAATGAGTGTCCGACAATTTAAACCCTAATGCATGGGAAATGGCAAGTAAACACCATAATTACATATCTGCTATAACGCAAGAGGGTCCGAATAAGTGTCCGAGTGTTTAAACCCTGATGCATGAGAAATGGCAAGCAAATACCATAATTACAAATCTGCCATCATGCAAGAGGATCCGAATAAGTGTCCGAATTTTCGAATCCTAATGCTCGAGAAATGGCAAGTAAACACCGTAATTACATATCTGCCATCATGCAGGAGGGTCCGAATAAGTGTCTGAGTGTTAAAACGCTAATGCATGAGAAATGGCAAATAAACACCAAAATTACATATCTGCCATCATGCAAAGGGTCCGAATAAGTGTTCGTGTGTTTGAACCCTAATGCATGAGAAATGGCAAATAAACACCATAATTACATATCTGCCATCATGCAAGAGGGTCAAAATAAGTGTCCAAATGTTTAAACCCTAATGCATAAGAAATGGCAACTAAACACACAATTACATCTCTAACATCATGCAAGAGGGTCGGAACAAGTGTCCGAGTGTTTAAACCCTAATGCATGAGAAATGGCAAGTAAACTCCATAATTAGATACATGCCATCATGCAAGAGTGTCCGAATAAGTGTCCGAGTGTTCGAATCCTAATGCTCGAGAAATGGCAAGTAAACAACATAATTACATTTCTGCCATCATGCAAGAGGGTCCGAATATGTGTCCAAGTGTTTAAACGCTAATGGATGAGAAATGGCTAGTAAACACCATAATTGCATATCTGTCACCACGCAAGAGTGTCCGAATAAGTGTTTGAGTGTTCGAATCCAAAAGCTCGAGAAATGGAAAGTAAACACCATAATTACATATCTGCCATAATGCAAGAGGGTCCGAATAAGTGTCCGAGTGTTCGGATCCCAATTCTCGAGAAATGGCATGTGAACACCGTAATTACATATCTGCCATCATGCAAGAGATTCTGAATAAGTGTCCGAGTGTTTAAACCCTAATGCATGAGAAATGGCAAGTAAACACCATAATTACATATATGCTATCACGGAAGAGGGTCCGAATAAGTGTTCGAGTGTTTAAACCCTAATGCATGAGAAATGGCAAGTAAACACCATAATTACATATCTGCTATCACGCAGGAGGGTCCGAATAAGTGTCTGAGTGTTTAAACCCTAATACATGAGAAATGGAAAATAAACACCAAAATTACATATCTGCCATCATGCAAGAGGGTCCGAATAAGTGTCCGAGTGTTTAAGCCCTAATGCATAAGACATGGCAACTAAACACACAATTACATCTCTGCCATCATGCAAGAGGGTCGGAACAAGTGTCCGAGTGTTTAAACCCTAATGCATGAGAAATGGCAACTAAACACCATAATTACATATACGCCATCATGCAAGAGGGCCCGAATAAGTGTCCGAGTGTTCGAATCCTAATGCTCGAGAAATGGAAAGTAAACACCATAATTACATATTTTCCATCATGCAAGAGGGTCCGAATAAGTGTCCGATTGTTTAAACCCTAATGCATAAGAAATGGCAAATAAACACCATAATTACATATCTGCCAACATGCAAGAGGGTCCGAATAAGTGTCCGAGTGTTTAAACCCTAATGCATGAGAAATGGCAAGTAAACACCATAATTACATATCTGCTATCAAGCAAGGGGGTGCGAATAAGTGTGCGAGTGTTTATACCCTGATGCATGAGAAATGGCAAGTAAATACCTTAATTACATATCTGCCATCATGCAGGAGGATCCGAATAAGTGTCCGAATTTTCGAATCCTAATGCTCGAGAAATGGCAAGTAAACACCGTATTTACATATCTGCCATCATGCAGGAGGGTCCGAATAAGTGTCCGAGTGTTTAAACCCTAATGCATGAGAAATGGCAAACAAACACCAAAATTACATATCTGCCATCATGCAAAAGGGTCTGAATAAGTGTCCGTGTGTTTGAACCCAAATGCATGAGGAATGGCAAATAAACACCATAATTACGTATCTGCCATCATGCAAGGGGGTCAAAATAAGTGTGTAAATCTTTAAACCCTAATGCATAAGAAATGCCAACTAAACACACAATTACATATCTGCCATCATGCAAGAGGGTCGGAACAAGTGTCCGAGTGTTTAAACCCTAATGCATGAGAAATGACAAGTAAACACCATAATTACATATCTGTCAACATGCAGGAGTGTCCGAATAAGTGTCCGAGTGTTTAAACCCTAATGCATGAGAACTGGCATGTAAACCCCATAATTACATATCTCCCATCTTGCAGGATGGTCCGAATAAGTGTCCGAGTTGTTAAACCGTAATGCATGAGAAATGAAAAATAAACACCAAATTTACATATCTGCCGTCATGCAAGAGGGTTCGAATAAGTGTCCGTGTGTTTGAACCCTAATGCATGAGAAATGGAAAATAAACAGCATAATTACATATCTGCCATCATTCAAGAGGGTCAAAATAAGTGTCCAATCAATTAAACCCTAATGCATAAGAAATGGCAACTAAACAAACAATTACATATCTGCCATCATGCAAGAGGGTCAGAACAAGTGTCCGAGTGTCTAAACCGTAATGCATGAGAAATGGCAAGTAAACACCATAATTACATATATGCCATCATGCAAGAGGGTCCGAATAAGTGTCCGAGTATTCGAATCCTAATGCTCGAGAAATGGCAAGTAAACACCATAATTACATTTCTGCCATCATGCAAGAGGGTCCGAATATGTGTCCGAGTGTTTAAACCCTAATGCATGAGAAATGGCAAGTAAACACCATAATTGCATATCTGTCATCAAGCAAGAGGGTCCGAATAAGTGTTTGAGTGTTCGAATCCTAATGCTCGAGAAATGGAAAGTAAACACCATAATTACATATCTGCCGTCATGCAAGAGGGTCCGAACAAGTGTCCGAGTGTTCGGATCCTAATTCTCGAGAAATGGCAAGTAAACACCATAATTACATATCTGCCATCATGTAAGAGATTCTAAATAAGTGTTCGAGTGTTTAAACCCTAATGCACGGGAAATGGCAAGTAAACACCATAATTACATATATGCTATCACGCAAGAGGGTCCGAATAAGTGTCCGAGTGTTCATACCCTAACGCTTGAAAAATGGCAAATAAACACCATAATTACATATCTGCCATCATGCCAGAGGGTCCGAATAAGTGTCCGAGTGTTTAAACCCTAATGCATGCGAAATGGCAGGTGAACTCCATAATTACATATCCGCTATCATGCAAGAGGATCCGAATAAGTGTCCGAGTGTTTAAACCCTAATGCATGAGAAATAGAAAGTAAATACCATAATTACATATCTGCTATCATGCAAGAGGGTCCAAATAAGTGTCCAAGTGTTTAAACCCTAATGCATGAGAAATGGCCAGTAAACACCATAGGTACATATCTGCCATCATGCAAGAGGGTCCGAATAAGTGTCCGAGTGTTTAAACCCTAATGCTTGAGAAATGGCAAGTAAACACCATAATTACATATCTACCATCATGGAAGAGGGTCTGAATTAGTGTCCGACAGTTTAAACCCTAATGCATAGGAAATGACAAGTAAACACCATAATTACATATCTGTTATCACGCAAGAGGGTCCGAATAAGTGTCCGAGTGTTCAAACCCTGATGCATGAGAAATGGAAAGTAAGTACCATTATTACATATCTGCCATGATGCAAGCGGATCCGAATAAGTGTCCGAATTTTTGAATCCTAATGCTCGAGAAATGGCAAGTAAACACCGTAATTACATATCTGCCATCATGCAGGAGGGTCCGAACAAGTGTCCGAGTGTTTAAACCCTAATGCATGAGAAATGGAAAATAAACACCAAAATTACAAATCTGCCATCATGCAAAAGGGTCCGAATAAGTGTCCGTGTGTTTGAACCCAAATGCATGAGAAATGGAAAATAAATGCCATAATTACATATCTGCCATCATGCAGGAGGGTCAAAATAAGTGTCCAAATGTTTAAACCCTAATGCATAAGAAATGGCAACTAAACACACAATTACATATCTGTCATCATGCAAGAGAGTCGGAACAAGTGTCCGAGTGTTTAAACCCTAATGCATGAGAAATGGCAAGTAAACACCATAATTACATATCTGCCAACATGCAAGAGTGTCCGAATAAGTGTCCGAGTGTTTGAACCCTAATGCATAAGAAATGGCAAGTAAACCCCATAATTACATATCTGCCATCATGCAAGGGGTCCGAATAACTGTCTAAGTGCTAAAACGCTAATGCAAGAGAAATGGCAAACAAACATCAAAATTACATATCTGCCATCATGCAAGAGGGTCCGAATCAGTTTCCGAGTGTTTAAACCCTAATGCATGAGGAATGGCAAGTAAACACCATAATTACAGATCTGTCATCAGGCAAGGGGGTCCGAATAAGTGTCCGAGTGTTTAAACCCAAATGCATGAGAAATGGCAAATAAACACCATAATTACATATCTGCCTACATGCAAAAGGGTCTGAATAAGTGTCCGAGTGTTTAAACCCTAATGCATGAGAAATGGCCAGTAAACACCATAGGTACATATCTGCCATCACGCAAGACGGTCCGAATAAGTGTCCGATTGTTTAAACCCTAATGCGTGAGAAATGGCAGGCAAACACCATAATTACATATCTGCCATCATGGAAGAAGTTCTGAATAAGTGTCTGACAGTTTAAACCCTAATGCATGGGAAATGGCAAGTAAACACCATAATTACATATCTGCTATCACGCAAGAGGGTCCGAATAAGTGTCCGAGTGCTTAAACCCTGATGCATGAGAAATGGCAAATAAACACCATAATTACATATCTGCCATCATGCAAGAGAATCCGACTAAGTGTCCGAATTTTCGAATACTAATGCTCGAGAAATGGCACGTAAACACCGTAATTACATATTTGCCATCATGTAGGAGGGTCCGAATAAGTGTCCGAGTGTTTAAATCCTAATGCATGAGAAATGGCAAATAAACACCAAAATTACATATCTGCCATCACGCGAAAGGGTCCGAATTCGTGTCCGTGTGTTTGAACCCTAATGCATGAGAAATGGCAAATAAACACCATAATTACATATCTGCCATGATGCAAGAGGGTCAAAATAAGTGTCCAAATGTTTAAACCCTGATGCACAAGAAATGGCAACTAAACACACAATTACATATCTGTCCTCATGCAAGAGGGTCGGAACAAGTGTCCGAGTGTTTAAACCCTAATGCATGAGAAATGGCAAGTAAACAGCATAATTACATATCTGCCATCATGCAAGAGGGTTGGAATAAATGTCCTAGTGTTTAAACCCCAATGCATGAGAAATGGAAAGTAAACACCATAATTACATATCTGCCAACATGCAAGAGTGTCCGAATAAGTGTCCGAGTGTTTAAACCCAAATGCATGAGAAATGGCAAGTAAACCCCCTAATTACATATCTGCCATCATGCAAGGGGTTCGAATAAGTGTCCGAGTGCTAAAACCCTAATGCAAGAGAAATGGAAAATAAACAAAAAAATACATATCTGCCATCATGGAAGAGGGTCCGAATCAGTTTCCGAATGTTTAAACCCTAATGCATGAGAAATGGCAAGTAAACAACAGAATTACATATCTGTCATCAGGCAAGGGGGTCCGAATAAGTGTCCGGGTGTTTAAACCCTAATGCATTAGAAATGGCAAATAAACACCACAATTACATATCTGCCAACATGTAAGAGGGCCCGAATATGTGTCCGAGTGTTTAAACCGTAATGTATGAGAAACGGCCAGCAAACACCATAGGTATATATCTGCCATCATGCAAGAGGGTCCGAATAAGTGTCCAAGTGTTTAAACCCTAATGCGTGAGAAATGGCAGGCAGACACCATAATTACATATCTGGCATCATGGATGAGGGTCTGAATAAGTGTCCGACAGTTTAAACCCTAATGGATGGGAAATGGCAAGGAAACACCATAATTACGTACCTGCTTTCATGCAAGAGGGTCCGAATAAGTGTCCGAGTGTTTAAACCCTGATGCATGAGAAATGGCAAGTAAACACAATAATTACATATCTGCCATCATACAAGAGGATCCGAATAAGTGTCCAAATTTTCGAATCCAAATGCTCGAGAAATGGCAAGTAAACCCCATAATTACATATCTGCCATCATGCAGGAGGGTCCGAATAAGTGTCCGAGTGTTTAAACCCTAATACATGAGAAATGGCAAATAAACACCAAAATTACATATATGCCATCATGCAAGAAGGTCCGAATAAGTGTCCGTGTGTTCGAACCCTAATGCATGAGAAATGGCAAATAAACACCATAATTACATATCTGCCATCATGCAAGAGGGTCAAAATAAGTGTCCAAATGTTTAAACCCTAATGCATAGGAAATGGCAACTAAACAAACAATTACATATCTGCCATCATGCAAGAGGGTCGGAACAAGTGTCCGAGTGTTTAAACCCTAACGCATGAGAAATGGCAAGTAAACACCATAATTAGATATATGCCATCATGCAAGAGGGTCCGAATAAGTGTCCGAGTATTCGAATCCAAATGCTCGAGAAATGGCAAGTAAACACCATAATTACATTTCTGCCGTCATGCAAGGGCATCCGAAAATGTGTCCGAGTGTTTAAACCCTAATGCATGAGAAATGGCAAGTAAACACCATAATTGCATATCTGTCATCAAGCAAAAGGATCCGAATAAGTGTTTGAGTGTTCAAATCCTAATGCTCGAGAAATGGAAAGTAAACACCATAATTACATATCTGCCATCATGCAAGAGGTCCGAATAAGTGTCCGAGTGTTCGGATCCTAATTCTCGAGAAATGGCAAGTAAACACCATAATTACATATCTGCCATCATGCAAGAGATTCTGAATAAGTGTCCGAGTGTTTAAACACTAATGCATGAGAAATGGCAAGTAAACACCATAATTACGTACATGCTATCACGCAAGAGGGTCCGAATACGTGTCCGAGTGTTTAAACCCTAATGCATGAGAAATGGCAAGTAAACACCATAATTACATATCTGCCATCACGCAGAAGGGTCCGAATGAGTGTCCGAGTGTTTATACCCTAATACATGAGAAATGGCAAATAAACACCAAAATTACATATCTGCCCTCATGCAAGAGGGTCCGAATAAGTGTCCGAGTGTTTAAACCCTAATGCATGAGAAATCCAAAATAAACACCATAATTACGTATACGCCATCATGCAAGAGGGTCCAAATAAGTGTCCGAGTGTTTAAACTCAATTGCATTAGAAATGACAAGTAAACACCATAATTACATATCTGCCATCATGCAAGAGGGTCCGAATAAGTGTCCGAGTGTTTAAACCCAAATGCATGAGAAATGGCAAGTAAACACCATAATTACATATCAGTCATTAGGCAAGAGGGTCCGAATAAGTGTCCGATTGTTTATACCCTGATGCATGAGAAACGGAAAATAAACACCATAATTACCAATCAGCAAACAAGCAAGAGGGTCCGAATAAGTGTCCGAATGTTTAAACCCTAATGCATGAGAAATGGCCAGTAAACACCATAGGTACATATCTGCCATCATGCAAGAGGGTCCGAATAAGTGTCCGAGTGTTTAAACCCTAATGCATGAGAAATGGCAGCCAAACACCATAATTACATATCTACCATCATGGAAGAGGATCTGAATAAGTGTCTGACAGTTTAAACCCTAATGCATGAAAAATTGCAAGTAAACACTATAATTACATATCTGCTATCACGCAAGAGGGTCCGAATAAGTGTCCGAGTGTTTAAACCCTGAGGCATGAAAAATGGCAAGTAAACACCATAATTACATATATGCCATCTTGCAAGAGGATCCGAATAAGTGTCCTATTTTTCGAATCCTAATGCTCGAGAAATGGCAAGTAAACACCGTAATAACATATCTGCCATCATGCAGGACGGTCCGAATAAAAGTCCGAGTGTTTAAACCCTAATGCATGAGAAATGGCAAATAAACACCAAAATTACATATATGCCATAATGCAAAAGGGACCGAATAAGTGTCCGTGTGTTTGAACCCCAATGCATGAGAAATGGAAAATAAACACCATAATTACATATCTGCCATCATGCAAGAGGGACAAAATGAGTGTCCAAATGTTTCAACACTCATGCATAAGAAATGGCAACTAAACACACAATTACATATCTGCCATCATGCAAGAGGGTCGGAACAAGTGTCCGAGTGTTTAAACCCTAATGCATGAGAAATGGCAAGTAAAAACACCATAATTACATATCTACCATCATGCAAGAGGGTCGGAATAAATATCAGAGTGTTTAAACCCTAATGCATGAGAAATGGCAAGTAAACACCATAATTATATATCTGCCAACACGCAAGAGTGTCCAAATAAGTGTCCGTGTGTTTAAACCCTAATGCATGAGAAATGGCAAGTAAACCCCATAATTACATATCTTCCATCATGCAAGGGGTTCGAATAAGTGTCCGAGTGCTAAAACCCTAATGCAAGAGAAATGGCAAATAAACACAAAAATTACATATTTGCCATCATGCAAGAGGGTCCGAATCAGTTTCCGAGTGTTTAAACCCTAATGAATGACAAATGGTAAATGAACACCATAATTAAATATCTGTCATCAGGCAAGGGGGCCCGAATAAGTGTCCGAGTGTTTAAACCCTAATGCATGAGAAACGACAAATAATCACCATAATTACATATCTGCCAACGTGCAAGAGGGTCTGAATAAGTGTCCGAGTGTTTAAACCCTAATGCATGAGAAATGGCCAGTAAACACCATAGGTACACATCTGCCATCATGCAAGAGGGTCCGAATAAGTGTCCGAGTGTTTAAACCCTAATGCATGAGAAATGGCAGGCAAACTCCATAATTACATATCTGCCATCATGGAAGAGGGTCTGAATAAGTGTCCGACCGCTGAAACCCTAATGCATGGGAAATGGCAAGTAAACACCATAACTACATATCTGCTATCACGCAAGAGAGTCCGAATAAGTGTCTGAGTGTTTAAACCCTGATGCATGAGAAATGGCAAGTAAAAACCATAATTACACATTTGCCATCATCCAAGAGGTTCCGACTAAGTGTCCGAATTTTTGAATCCTAATGCTCGAGAAATGGCAAGTAAAAACCGTAATTACATATTTGCCATCATGCAGGAGGGTCCGAATAAGTGTCCGAGTGTTTAAACCCTAATGCATGAGAAATGGCAAATAAACCCCAAAATTGCATATCAGCTATCATGCAAAAATGTCCGAATTAGTGTCCGTGTGTTTGAACCCTAATGCATGAGAAATGGCAAATAAACACCATAATTACATATCTGCCATCATGCAAGAGGGTCAAAATAAGTGTCCAAATGTTTAAACCCTAATGCATAAGAAATGGCAACTAAACACACAATTACATATCTGTCAACATGCAAGAGGTTCGGAACAGGTGTCCGAGTGTTTAAACCCTAATGCATGAGAAATGGCAAGTAAACACCATAATTAAATATCTGCCCTCATACAAGAGGATCGGAATAAATGTCCGAGTGTTTAAACCCTAATGAATGAGAAATGGCAAGTAAACACCATAATTACATATCTGCCAACATGCAATAGTGTCCGAATAAGTGTCCGAGTGTTTAAACCCTAATGCATGAGAAATGGCAAGTAAACCCCATAATTACATATCTGCCATCATGCAAGGGGTCCGAACAAGTGTTCGAGTGCTAAAACCCTAATGCAAGAGAAATGGCAAATAAAAACAAAAATTACATATCTGCCATCATGCAAGAGGGTCCGAATCGGTTTCCGAATGTTTAAACCCCAATGCATGAGAAATGGCAAATAAACACCATAATTACACATCTGTCATCAGGCAAGGGGGTCCGAATAAGTGTCCGAGTGTTTAAACCCTAATGCATGAGAAATGGCAAATAAAAACCATAATTACATATCTGCCAACATGCAAGAGGGTCTGAATAAGTGTTTGAGTGTTTAAACCCTAATGCACGAGAAATGGCCAGTAAACACCATAGGTACATATCTGTCATCATGCAAGAGGGTCCGAATAAGTGTCCGAGTGTTTAAACCCTAATGCATGAGAAATGGCAGCGAAACACCATAATTACATATCTGCCATCATGGAAGAGGGTCCGAATAAGTGTCCGAGTGTTTAAACCCTAATGCACGAGAAATGGCCAGTAAACACCATAGGTACATATCTGTCATCATGCAAGAGGGTCCGAATAAGTGTCCGAGTGTTTAAACCCCAATGCATGAGAAATGGCAGCGAAACACCATAATTACATATCTGCCATCATGGAAGAGGGTCTGAATAAGTGTCCGACAGTTTAAACCCTAATGCATGGGAAATGGCAAGTAAACAGCATAATTACATATCTGCTATCACACAAGAGGGTCCGAATAAGTGTCCGAGTGTTTAAACCCTGACGCATGAGAAATGGCAAGTAAACACCATAATTACATATCTGCCATCATGCAAGAGGATCCGACTAAGTCTCTGAATTTTCGAATCCTAATGCTCGGGAAATGGCAAGTAAACACCGTAATTACATATCCGCCATCATGTAGGAGGGTCCGAATAAATGTCCGAGTGTTTAAAACCTAATGCATGAGAAATGGAAAATAAACATCCAAATTATATATCTGCCATCTTGCAAAAGGGTCCGAATGAGTGTCCGTGTGTTTGAACCCTAATGCATGAGAAATGGCAAATAAACACCATAATTACATATCTGCCATCATGCAAGAGGGTCAGAATAAGTATCCAAATGTTGAAACCCAAATGCATAAGGAATGGCAACTAAACACACAACTGCATATCTGCCATCATGCAAGAGGGCCGGAACAAGTGTCCGAGTGTTTAAACCCTAATGCATGAGAAATGGCACGTAAACACCATAATTACATATCTGCCATCATGCGAAAGGGTCGGAATAAATGTCCGAGTGTTTAAACCCTAATGCAAGAGAAATGGCAAGTAAACACCACAATTACATATCTACCAACATGCAAGAGTGTCCGAATAAGTGTCCGAGTGTTTAAACCCTAATGCATGAGAAATGGCAAGTAAACCCCATAATTACATATCTGCCATCATGCAAGGGGTCCGAATAAGTGTCCGAGTGCTAAAACCCTAATGCAAGAGAAATGGCAAATAAACACAAAAACTACATATCTGCCATCATGCAAGAGGGTTCGATTCAGTTTCCAAGTGCTTAAACCCTAATGCATGAGAAATGGCAAGTAAACACTATAATTACATATTTGTCATCAGGGAAGGGGGTCCGAGTAAGTATCCGAGTGTTTAAATCCTAATGCATGAGAAAAGGAAAATAAACACCATAATTACATATCTGCCAGCATGCAAGAGGGTCTGAATAAGTATCCGAGTGTTTAAACCGTAATGCATGAGAAATGGCCAGTAAACACCATAGGTACATATCTGCCATCATGCAAGAGGGTCCGAATAAGTGTCCGAGTGTTTAAACCCTAATGCATGAGAAACGGCAGCCAAACACCATAATTACATATCTGCCACCATGGAAGAGGGTCTGAATAAGTGTCCGACAGTTTAAACCCTAATGCATGGGAAATGGCAAGTAAACACCATAATTACATATCTGCTATCACGCAAGAGGGTCCGAATAAGTGTTCGAGTGTTTAATCCCTGATGCACGAGAAATGGCAAGTAAACACCATAATTACATATCTGCCATCATACAAGAAGGTCTGAATAGGTGTCCGAGTGTTCGAATCCTAATGCTCGAGAAATGGCAAGTAAACACCATAATTACATTTCTGCCATCACGCAAGAGGGTCCAAATAAGTGTCCGATTGTTTAAACCCTAATGCATGAGAAATGGCAAGTAAACACCATAATAACATATCTGCCATCACGCAGGAGGGTCTGAATAAGTGTCCGAGTGTTTAAACCCTAATACATGAGAAATGGAAAATGAACGCCAAAATTACATATCTGTCATCATGCAAGAGGGTCCGAATAAGTGTCCGAGTGTTTAAACTCGAATGCATGAGAAATCAAAAATAAACACCATAATTTTGTATACCCCATCATGCAAGAGGGTCCAAATAAGTGTCCGAGTGTTTAAACTCTATTGCATGAGAAATGGCAAGTAAACACCATAATTACATATCTGCCATCATGCAAGAGGGTCCGAATAAGTGACCGAGTGTTCGGATCCTAATTCTCGAGAAATGGCAAGTAAACACCATAATTACATATCTGCCATCATGCAAGAGGGTCCGAATAAGTGTTCGACTGTTTAAACCCTAGTGCATGAGAAATGGCAAGTAAACACCATAATAACATATCAGCCATCACGCAGGAGGGTCTGAATAAGTGTCCGAGTGTTTAAACCCTAATACATGAGAAATGGCAAATGAACGCCAAAATTACATATCTGCCATCATGCAAGAGGGTCCGAATAAGTGTCCGAGTGTTTAAACCCTAATGCATGAGAAATCGAAAATAAACACCATAATTATGTATACGCCACCATGTAAGAGGGTCCAAATAAGTGTCCGAATGTTTAAACCATAATGCATGAGAAATGGCAAGTAAACACCATAATTACATATCCGCTATCATGCAAGAGAGTCCGAACAAGTGTCCGAGTGTTTAAACCCAAATGCATGAGAAATGGCATGTAAACACCATAGTTACATATCTGTCATCAAGGAAGAGGTTCTGAATATGTGTCCAAGTGTTTAAACCCTAATGCATGAGAATGGCAAGTAAACACCATAATTACATATCTGCCAACCTGCAAGCGTGTCCGAATAGGTGTCCGTGTGTTTAAACCCTAATGCATGAGAAATGGCAAGTAAACCCCATTATTACATATCTGCCATCATGCAAGGGGTCCGAACAAGTGTCCGAGTGCTAAAACCCTAATGCAAGAGAGATGGCAAATAAACACAAAAATTACACCAAGAGAGATGCCATCATGCAAGAGGGTCGGAACAAGTGTCCGAATTTTTAAACCCTAATGCATGAGAAATGGCAAGTAAACACCATAATTACATATCTGCCATCATGGAAGTGGGTCGGAATAAATGTCCGAGTGTTTAAACCCTAATGCATGAGAAATGGCAAGTAAACACCGTAATTACATATCTGCCAACATGCAAGAGTGTCCGAATAAATGTCCGAGTGTATAAACCCTAATGCATGAGAAATGGCAAATAAACCCCATAATTACATAGCTACCATCAAGCAAAGGGTCCGAATAAGTGTCCGAGTGTTTAAAACCTAATGCGTGAGAAATAGAAAATAAATACCATAATTAAATATCTGCCAAAATGCAAGAGGGTTCGAATAAGTGTCCGAGTGTTCGAATCCTAATGCTCGAGAAATGGCAAGTAAACACCATGATTACATATCTGCCATCATGCAAGAGGGTTTGAATAAGTGTCTGAGTCTTTAAACCTTAATGCAAGAGAAATCGCAAGTAAACACCATAATTACATATCTGCCAACATGCAAGAGGGTTCGAATAAGTGTCCGAGTGTTTAAACCCTAATGCATGAGAAATGGCAAGTAAACCCCATAATTACATATCTACCATCATGCAAGAGGGTCCGAATAACTGTCCGAGTGTTTAAACCCTAATGCATCTGTAATGGCAAATAAACACCAAAATTACATATCTGCCATCATGCAAGAGGGTCCGAATAAATGTTCAAGTGTTTAAACCCTATTGCATGAGAAATGGCAAGTAAACACCATAATTACATATCTCCCATCATGCAAGAGATTCTGAAAAAGTGACCGAGTGTTCAAATCCTAATGCTCGAGAAATGGGAAGTAAACACCATAATTACATATCTGCCATCATGCAATAGGGTCCGAATCTGTTTCCGAGTGTTTAAGCCCTAATGCATGATAAATGACAAGCAAACACCATAATTACATATCTGTCATCAGGCAAGACGGTCTGAACAAGTGTCCGAGTGTTTAAACCCTAATGTATCAGAAATGGCAAATAAACACCAAAATTCCATATCTGTCGTCACGCAAGAGGGTCCGAATAAATGTTCGAGTCTTTAAACCTTAATCCATGAGAAATGTCCAATGAACACCATAATTACATATCTGCCATCGTGCAAGAGGGTCCAAATAAGTGTCCGAGTGTTTAAACCCTATTGCATGAGAAATGGCAAATAAACACCATAATTACATATCTACCATCATGCAAGAGGGTCAGAATAAGTGTCCTAGTGTTCGAATACTAATGCTCGAGAAATGGCAAGTAAACACCATAATTACATATCTGTCATCATGTAAGAGGGTCTGAATAAGTGTTCGTGTGTTTAAACCCTAACGCATGAGAAATGGCAAGTAAACACCATAATTACATATCTGCCATCATGCAAGAGGGCCTGAATAAGTGTCCGATTGTTCGAATCCTAATGCTCGAGAAATGGCAAGTAAACACCATAATTACATATCTGCCATCATGCAAGAGGGTCTGAATAAGTGTTCGTGTGTTTAAACCCTAATGCATGAGAAATGGAAAGTAAACACCATAATTACATATCTACCATCATGCAAGAGGGTCCGAATAAGTGTCCTAGTGTTCGAATCCTAATGCTCGAGAAATGGAAAGTAAACACCATAACTACATATCTGCCATCATGCATGAGGGTCTGAATAAGTGTCCGAGTTTTTAAACCCTAATGCATGAGAAATGGCAAGTAAACACCATAATTACATATCTGCCATCTTGCAACAGGGTCTGAATAAGTGTCCGAGTATTTAAACCCTAATGCATGAGAAATGGAAAGTAAACACCATAATTACATATCTGTCATCACGCAAGAGGGTCCGATTAAGTGTCTGAGTGTTCGAATCCTAATGCTCGAGAAATGGCAAGTAAACACCATAATTACATATCTGCAATCATGCAAGAGTATCCGAATAAGTTTCCGAGTGTTTAAAACCTAATGCATTAGAAATGGCAAGTAAACAGCATCATTACATATATATCATCATGCAAGCAGGCCGAAAAAGTGTCCGAGTGTTTAAACCCTAATGCATAAGAAATGGCAAATAAACACCATAATTACATATCTGCAAACATGCAAGAGGGTCCAAATAAGTGTCCGAGTGTTTAAACCCAAATGCATAAGAAATGGCAAGTAAACACCATAATTACATATCTGCCACCATGCAAGAGGGTCCGAATAAGTGTCCGGGTGTTTAAACCCTAATGCTTGAGAAATGGCAAGTAAACACCATAATTACATATCTGTCATTCTGCAAGAGGGTCCGAATGAGTTTACACCTGTTTAAACCCAAATGCATGAGAAATGGCAAGTAAACACCATAATTACATATCTATCATCATGCAAGCGGACCGAATAAATGTCCGAGTGTTTAAACCCAAATAAATGAGAAATGGCAAATAAACACAATAATTACATATCTGCAAACATGCAAGAGGGTCCGAATAAGTGTCCGAGTGTTTAAACCCTTATGCATAAGAAATGGCAAGTAAAGACCATAATTACATATCTGCCACCATGCAAGAGGGTCCGAATAAGTGCTCGGGTGTTTAAACCCTAATGTATAAGAAATGGCAAGTAAACACCATAATTATATATCTGCCACCATGCAAGAGGGTCCGTATAAGTGTCCGGGTGTTTAAACCCTAATGCTTGAGAAATGGCAAGTAAACACCATAATTACACATCTGCCATCCTGCCAGAGGGTCTGAGTAAGTGTCCGAGTGTTTAATCCCTAATGCCTGAGAAATGGCAAATAAACAACATAATTACATATCTGTCATCATGCAAGAGGGTCCAAATAAGTGTCTGAGTGTGTAAACCCTAATGCATGAGAAATGGCAAATAAACACCACAATTACATATCTGCCATCATGCAAGAAGGTCCGAATAAGTGTCCAAATGTTTAAACCCTATTGCATCAGAAATGGCAAGTAAACACCCTAATGCAAGAGGGTCTGAGTAAGTGTCCGAGTGTTTAAACCTTAATGCCTGAGAAATGAAAAATAAACAACATAATTACATATCTGTCACCATGCAAGAGGGTCCAAATAAGTGTCTGAATTTTTAAACCCTAATGCATCATAAACGGGAAGTAAACACCATAATTACATATCTACTATCATGCAAGAGGGTCCGAATAAATGTCCGAGTGTTCGAATCCTAACGCTCGAGAAATGGCAAGTAAACACCATAGTTACATATCTGCCATCACGCAAGAGGGTCTGAATAAGTGTCTGAGTCTTTAAACCCTAATGCATGACAAATGGCAAGTAAACCCCATAATTATATATCTATCATCAGGAAAGAGGGTCTGAATAAGTGTCCGAGTGTTTAAACCCTAATGCGTGAGAAATAGAAAATAAATACCATAATTAAATATCTGCCAATATGCAAGAGGGTCCGAATAAGTGTCTGAGTGTTCGAATCCTAATGCTCGAGAAATGGCAAGTAAACACCATAATTACATATCTGCCATCATGCAAGAGGGTTTGAATAAGTGTCTGAGTCTTTAAACCTTAATGCAAGAGAAATCGCAAGCAAACACCATAATTAGATATCTGCCAACATGCAAGAGGGTCCGAATAAGTGTCCGAGTGTTTAAACCATAATGCATGAGAAATGGCAAGTAAACCCCATAATTACATATCTGCCATCATGCAAGAGGGTCCGAATAACTGTCCGAGTGTTTAAACCCTAATGCATCTGTAATGGCAAATAAACACCAAAATTACATATCTGCCATCATGTAAGAGGGTCAGAATAAATGTTCAAGTGTTTAAACCCTATTGCATGAGAAATGGCAAGTAAACACCATAATTACATATGTCCCATCATGCAAGACGTTCTGAAAAAGTGACCGAGTGTTCAAATCCTAATGCTCGAGAAATGGGAAGTAAACACCATAATTACATATCTGCCATCATGCAATAGGGTCCGAATCTGTTTCCGAGAGTTTAAGCCCTAATGCATGAGAAATGACAAGCAAACACCATAATTACATATCTGTCATCAGGCAAGACGGTCTGAACAAGTGTCCGAGTGTTTAAACCCTAATGTATCAGAAATGGCAAATAAACACCAAAATTACATATCTGTTGTCATGCAAGAGGGTCCGAATAAATGTTCGAGACTTTAAACCTTAATCCATGAGAAATGTCCAATGAACACCATAATTACATATCTGCCATCGTGCAAGAGGGTCCAAATAAGTGTCCGAGTGTTTAAACCCTATTGCATGAGAAATGACAAATAAACACCATAATTACATATCTGCCATCATGCAAGAGGGTCAGAATAAGTGTCCGAGTGTTTAAACCCTAATGATAAGAAATGGCAACTAAACACCATAATTACGTATCTGCCATCAAGCAAAAGGGTCGGATAAGTGTCGAGTGTATAAACCCTAATGCACGAGAAATGGCAAGTAAACCCCCTAATTACATTTCGGCCATCATGCAAGCGGGTCCGAAAAATTGTCCGAGTGTTTAAACCCTAATGCATGAGAAATGGCAAGTAAACACCATAATTACATATCTGCCATCATGCAAGTGGGTCAGAATAATTGTCCGACAGTTTAAACCCTAATGCATGAGAAATGGAAAATAAACACCATAATTACATATCTACAATCATGCAAGAGGGTCCGAATAAGTGTCCGAGTGTTCGAATCCTAATGCTCGAGAAATGGCAAGTAAACACCATAATTACATTTCTGCAATCATGCAAGACGGTCTGAATAAGTGTCCGAGTCTTTAAACCCTAATGCATGAGAAATGGCTAGTAAACACCATAATTGCATATCTGGTATCATGTAAGAGGGTCCGAATAAGTGTCCCATTGTTCGAATCCTAATGCTCGAGAAATGCCATGTAAACACCATAATTACATATCTGCCATCATGCAAGAGGGTCCGAATAAGTGTCCGAGTTTTTAAGCCCTAATGCATGCGAAATGGCAAGTAAACACCGTAATTACATATCTGCCATCATGTAAGACATTCTGAATAAGTGGCCGAGTGTTCCAATCTTAACGCTCGAGAAATGGCAAGTAAACACCATAATTACATATCGTCCATCATGCAAGAGGGCCCGAATCTGTTTCCGAGTGTTTAAACCCTAATGCATGACAAATGACAAACAAACACCACAATTACATATCTTTCATCAAGCAAGAGGGTCCGAATTAGTGTCTGAGTGTCTAAACCCTAATGCATGAGAAATGGCAAATAAACACCATAACTGCATATCTGCCAACATGCAAGGGGTCCGAATAAGTGTCTGAGTGTTTAAACCCTAATGCATCAGAAATGGCATATAAACCTCAAAATTACATATTTGCCATCATCCAAGAGGGTCCGAATAAATGTTCGAGTGTTTAAACCCTAATGCTTGAGAAATGTCAAATGAACACCATAATTACATATCTGCCATCATGCAAGAGGGTCCAAATAAGTGTCCGAGTGTTTAAACCCTATTGCATGAGAAATGGCTAATAAACACCATAATTACATATCTGCCATCATGCAAGAGGGTCTGAATAAGTGTCCGAGTGTTTAAACCCAAATGATAAGAAATGGCAACTAAACACCATAATTACATATCTGCCATCATGCAAGAGGGTCAAAATAAGTGTCGAGTGTGTAAACCCTAATGCAAGAGAAATGGCAAGTAAACAACATAATTACATATCTGTCATCAGGCAAGAGGGTCTAAATAAGTGTCCGAGTGTTTAAACCCTAATGCATCAGAAATGGAAAATAAACACCAAAATTACATATCTGCCGTCATGCAAGAGGGTCCGAATAAATGTTCGAGTCTTTAAACCCAAATCCATGAGAAATGTCCAATGAACACCATAATTACATATCTGCCATCATGCAACAGGGTCCAAATAAGTGTCCGAGTGTTTAAACCCTATTGCATGAGAAATGGCAAATAAACCCCACAATTCCATATCTGCCATCATGCAAGAGGGTCTGAATAAGTGTCCGAGTGTTTAAACCCTAATGATAAGAAATGGCAACTAAACACCATAATTACGTATCTGCCATCAAGCAAGAGGGTCGGATAAGTGTCGAGTGTATAAACCCTAATGCACGAGAAATGGCAAGTAAACCCCCTAATTACATTTCGGCCATCATGCAAGCGGGTTCGAAAAATTGTCCGAGTGTTTAAACCCTAATGCTTGAGAAATGGCAAGTAAACACCATAATTACATATCTGTCATCATGCAAGTGGGTCTGAATAATTGTCCGACAGTTTAAATCCTAATGCATGAGAAATGGCAAATAAACACCATAATTACATATCTACAATCATGCAAGAGGGTCCGAATAAGTGTCCGAGTGTTCGAATCCTAATGCTCGTGAAATGGCAAGTAAACACCATAATTACATATCTGTAATCATGCAAGAGGGTCTGAATAAGTGTCCGAGTCTTTAAACCCTAATGCATGAGAAATGGCTAGTAAACACCATAATTGGATATCTGCTATCATGTAAGAGGGTCCGAATAAGTGTCCCATTGTTCGAATCCTGATGCTCGAGAAATGCCATGTAAACACCATAATTACATATCTGCCATCATGCAAGAGGGTCCGAATAAGTGTACGAGTTTTAAACCCTAATGCATGAGAAATGGCAAGTAAACACCGTAATTACATATCTGCCATCATGTAAGACGTTCTGAATAAGCGGCCGTGTGTTCAAATCCTAACGCTCGAGAAATGGCGATTAAACACCATAATTACATATCGTCCATCATGCAAGAGGGCCCGAATCTGTTTCCGAGTGTTTAAACCCTAATGCATGAGAAATGAAAAATAAACACCATAATTACATATCTTTCACCAAGCAAGAGGGTCCGAATTAGTGTCTGAGTGTCTAGACCCTAATGCATGAGAAATGGCAAATAAACACCATAACTGCATATCTGCCAACATGCAGGGGGTCCGAATAAGTGTCCGAGTGTTTAAACCCTAATGCATCAGAAATGGCATATAAACCTCAAAATTACATATTTCCATCATGCAAGATGGTCCGAATAAATGTCCGAGTGTTTAAACCCTAATGCATGAGAAATGTCAAATGAACACCATAATTACATATCTGCCATCATGCAAGAGGGTCCAAATAAGTGTCCGAGTGTTTAAACCCTATTGCATGAGAAATGGCTAATAAACACCATAATTACATATCTGCCATCATGCAAGAGGGTCTGAATAAGTGTCCGAGTGTTTAAACCCAAATGATAAGAAATGGCAACTAAACACCATAATTACATATCTGCCATCATGCAAGAGGGTCAAAATAAGTGTCGAGTGTGTAAACCCTAATGGAAGAGAAATGGCAAGTAAACAACATAATTACATATCTGCCATCATGCATGAGGGTCCGAATAATTGTCCGAGTGTTTAAACCCCAATGCATGAGAGATGGCAAGTAAACACCATAATTACATATCTGCCATCGTGCAAGTGGGTCTGAATAATTGTCCGACAGTTTAAACCCTAATGCATGAGAAATTTCAAATAAACACCATAATTACATATCTGCTATCTTGCAAGAGTGTCCAAATAAGTGTCCGAGTGTTCGAATCCTAATGCTCGAGAAATGGCAAGTAAACACCATAATTACATATCTGCCATCATGTGTATCCACCATAAATTTTGAAAGTATTTTTAAGATGGGTCTTATTCTCGTCAAGTTATGTGGCTAAGTTTTGTGCTTTGTTTTCAAACTCAAGGGTGAAAAAGAAATGAGAAATGAAATGTAACATGGACTTAAATGTCATGAAACCAGAATGTGATATAAGTGAATGCATCGGTGTTGACCGTGTATCAACTGCTAATCTTTTAGTCATTGTTCATAGCTGGTTTAGCGTATTTCATCTGGGCTGTGGCTCACCCTTTATGGGACATCATTTTCAGGTACAGGTAGCATGCCACCTCCAAGGACATAGCTGGGAGGCTAGAGGCAGACAGACTGCTTTTGTTGTTTGCTTTCTTTTGATGTATTACATGTAAATTCAAGCCAAGGGCTTAATATGTATTGAGTTAGTACTCTTCTTTTTGTAACCAAGTGTTAACTTGGAAAGCTGTAAGCCCGTAGGGCATTTGCTTTTGTTGTTAACATGTAATACTTTTGTAAGAACTACTCTGATTAATGGAAAGATGGTTGGTTTCTTTTATATCAATGCATGTCTAAAGTGATGGGTCCTAGGTATTATTTTGAGGGCGTTACAACTTGGTATCAGAGCGTACCGGGTTCGAATACTTTGGGTACGTGGGAAGTGATTAGTATCACAATGGGTTTGTCTCGCTTGTTAGAGACTTATGTGTGACATTATGTGTTTATATTATAACATGTTTATATCACTACTTGGGCATGGGATTTAGTTTCTAGGATGTTGATTGGATCCTTGGGTTTCTTTGAGTCATGTTGGAAAAGCACTTGATCAATGTTGTTTCTAACCGGAACTCTAGTAACGCCTCGGGACCATCATTATTCGGAAATGAAATTCGTAAGTGCTTATGTGTTTATGTGCTTATGTGGAGTGAATTACAGTTGTCCATGTATTAGGACGCGAGTGTTTAGTTTTGGCACATTTATGAATGAGCTAACGTTCTTCGTTACCTTTATTAGGATGTCAGGACGAGGAAGAGGTGGTAGACATGGCAGACGTGGTAGGTAGGAGATGCCCTTACCGGATGATGTTCCAGCACAGCAGGAAGGGGTTGGCCAGGCCAATATGGCCGAGCCAGCAGGTCAGGAGGCTATGGGCGCTTTAACCCGAGGGATAGCCGATGCTTTGAGGGAGTCTGTGGGTATTTTCAGAGCTGAAAATCCAGTTCAGGCTCCAGTGCAGGCCCAAGTTGTTGAGGCAGGGCCTTCTTTCTTGAAAAGGGAGTTCTTCCGGTCTAACCCGGACGAGTTTATTGGGGATCCGAAGGAGCCACTGAAGGCTGACGAGTGGTTAGAGCAAATGAGTAAGACGTTCGAGATGCTTGGCATCGAGGACGGAGCATTGAAAGTGACCTTGGCATCCTTCTAGCTAAAAAGGGGTGCGGGTCAGTGGTGGAAATACATGAGGGGTCGTATTGCTGGCACGTGGAAGGCTTTTGTGGAGGTTTTTCAGGGGAAGTATTTATCTCCAGCAGTCAGGGAGAAGCTGAGAGACCAGTTCTGTCAGCTTTTGCAGTTGAGTTCTTCAGTAGCCGAGTATGAGACTGCTTTTACTAGCTTGTCCAAGTTCGCACCTGAACTTGTGGTGTCCGAGGAACGCCACTGTATCGAGTTCGAGAAGAGGTTAAGACGCGGCCTCAAGATAAGGGTTGGAGGTTCGATGATCCGAGACTATCAGCACTTGGTTGATGCTGCAGCCCATATGGAGATCATGATGCAGGAAGAGGAGGGGCAGAGAGGCTGCAAGAGGAGCCAGGATGGTCAGGGTGATGGCAGGAGACAGAGGACTGCTAACCCTCAGCAGTCTCAGGGGGGTGTTGCTAGATCGACCTTTCTGGTGCCGAGTGCAGGCTCGGGGAGAGGTAATCAGGGAGATTTCACCTGTTACAAGTGTGGTTAGTTAGGCCACAAGGCTTCAGTTTGCCCACAGAGGGGAGGAGGTCAGAAAGCTACTTCATCTTCAGCTAGACCACAGAACCAGAGTCAGGGCAGGGGCCAACCCTTGTCTTGTTATCAGTGTGGTCAGCCTGGGCACCTGAAGAGGTTTTGCCCACAGTTGAGTGCCACTTCGGGCGCGTCTGGTTCTAGGCAGACGCAGGGTTTTCAGCCAACTCAGTCCGTGCAGGGCTTGAGGGCCAATCTGGGAGCTTCGTCGTCCCAGTCAGTGCAGCAGTCTTTTGCTCTGAGGGGTGAGCAGTTGGATCAGGGGCCTACAGGGCGTGTGTGTGCTGTTACTGCGTAGGATCTTGTACCTGCTCCGTCAGTTGTGAGAGGTACCTTCTTGTTTTGCAACTCAGTTGCTAATGTATTGACTGATATGGGTGCATCTCATTCTTTTGTATCTGTTGCATTCGCATCTGTGTTGGAGTTGGAGTTGGCACAATTAGCATCTCCTATTTGTGTTGTATCACCTGGTGGGGGTGATTTGATTTTGAAACATGGATGTAGAGGTTGTGATATAGAGGTCGCCGACCATAGGCTTCCTTTTCCTTTTGTTGTCATGCCCATGAAGGGTTTTGATGTTATTTTTGGTATGGACTGGCTATCATCGTACCGGGCTGTTATTGATTGCTACTGCCAGAGGGTCACTGTATGTACCTTGAGCATGGAGTGTTTCCATTTCTTGGGGGATCGGGTTGGTAGTGTGTTGCCACCGATGTCTGATCCGCGAGGGTGGAATAAGCTTAGTGGTCTACTTGCTAGCTTTATGAGTGGTGAGTGTGATAAGACCTAGATTGTATTGCCAAGGGTGGTTTGTGAGTATTCGGATGTTTTTCCTGAGGATCTCATAAGTTTGCCACCTCACCGAGAGATAGAGTTCTCTATTGATTTAGTGCCCGGCACAGCGCCGATTTCTATGGCACCTTATCGTTTTCCCCTAGCCAAGTTGAGTGAGTTGAAGATTCAGCTCCAGGAATTGCTAGATAAGGGTTTTGTCGGCCCTAGTGTTTCGCCGTGGGGAGCACAGGCCCTCTTTGTTAAAAATAAAGATGGTGCCTTGAGATTGTGTATCGACTACCGAAAGTTGAATCGGGCTACAGTTAAAAATAAGTATCCTATGCCCCGTATAGATGATTTGTTTGACCAGTAAAAGGGTTCCCGTTGTTTCTCTAAGATAGACTTGAGATCGGGTTACCACCAGTTGAGGGTCAGGGAGGAGGATATTCCTAAGACAGCATTCCGTACGCGGTATGGCCATTATGAGTTTCTGGTGATGCAATTCAGGCTTACCAATGCACCAGCAGTCTTTATGGACTTGATGAACTGGATCTTCTGAGAATTTCTAGATCGCTTTGTGGTCGTTTTCATGGACGACATTCTTATCTATTCGCCTTCTGAGGAGGAGCACGAGGAACACTTGAGAGTGGTGCTTGAATTTCTTAGAGCCCATAGGTTGTATGCCAAGTTTGGGAAGTGTGAGTTATGGCTAGGAGAGGTCAAATTCTTAGGCCATGTGGTGTCCGGGGAAGGGGTGCCTGTTGATACATCTAAGCTAGAGGCAATACAAGATTGGGCACAGCCTAAGAGTGTGTTTGAGATCCGCAGTTTTCTGGGATTAACTGGGCATTACCGTCGGTTTGTAAAAGATTTCTCCAGGCTAGCTTCGTCGTTGACTAGATTGACGTAGAAAGGGGTCACGTTTGTGTGGAGTGAGACTTACGAAAAGTCATTCCAGGAGTTGAAGGTTAGATTGACCACCGGTCCGGTTTTGATTATTCCGGAGAGAGGGTTGGGTTATGTAGTTTATTGTGATACCTCACGAGAGGGTTTGGGTTGTGCGTTGATGCAAGAGGGGAAAGTGGTAGCTTATGGCTCACGTCAGTTGAAAATACACGAGAAGAATTACCCTACACACGATCTAGAGTTAGCAGCAGTGATCTTCACCTTGAAGATTTGGAGGCACTACCTTTATGGTGAGAGGTTCGAGGTGTTCTCGGACCACAAGAGTTTGAAGTATCTTTTCACACAGAGAGACTTGAATCTGAGGCAGAGGAGGTGGATGGAGTTCATTGAGGACTATGATTTTGAGTTGCACTATCACCCGGGAATGGCCAATGTTGTGGCCGATGCCCTTAGTAGGAAACCTATTAGTGATGTAGCTTGTATAGCCATCCGGGAATGGGAGATATTGGGTGCACTTGGTGAGTTTGATTTGCTTCTGGGCGAATCCGTTGAGGCTGCGGCCTTGTTTACTGTTGTTGCGCAGCCTACACTTGTGACCCGAGTATTAGAGGCACAGAGAGGTGACCTTGAGGTAGAATCCCTCCGAGAGAAGATCTCCAGTGGGAAGGTTGAGAAGGGTTTGACGGTGTATCCTGACTAGAGTGTGAGATACCGAGACCGTTTGTTTGTGCCGGAGTCCTGCCGAGAGGAAGTACTCTGAGACTTCCATCATTCACGCCTTGCAGTGCATCTGGGAGGCACTAAGATGTATCGGGATTTGGGTCGCCAGTTTTGGTGGCGGAGTATGAGGAGAGATGTGGCTGTTTTCGTATCAAGGTGCCTTACTTGTCAACAAGTGAAGGCCGAGCATCAGAGGCCAGCGGGTCTGTTGCAATCCTTGCCTATTGCCAAGTGGAAGTGGGAGCATGTCACAATGGACTTCATTGTAGATCTTCCGAGGACTCAGCGGGGTAGTGATGCTATTTGGGTGGTTGTAGACCGGTTGACTAAGTCGGCGCACTTCATTCCTATGCGCGCGAGAGATTCGGTAGATCATCATGCCGACTTGTATATTCAGAACATAGTGAGGTTGCACGGGGTCCCAGTGACGACCGTCTTAGATAGAGACCCTCGTTTTACTACTAGGTTGTGGTAGAGTTTGCAGAGTGCCTTGGGCACTAAGTTGACCTTTAGTACGGCATATCATCCTCAGACTGACGAGCAGTCTGAGCGCATTATTCAGATCCTTGAGGATATGCTTCGAGGTTGTGTCCTTAACTTTAGTGGGACGTGGGAAAGGCACTTGCCCTTAGTGGAGTTTGCCTACAACAACAGCTTTCAGTCGAGTATCGGTATGGCACCGTTTGAGGCCTTGTATGGCCAACCGTGTAGGTCTCCAGTTTGTTGGGCCGAGGTGGGTGATGCACCTTTGTTGGGTCCAGAGTTCGTGAGGGAAACGACGAAGAAAGTTGAGCTTATCCGTAGGAGGCTTGTTACAGCCCAGAGTCGTCGGAAATCTTATGCCGACCATTGGAGGCGACCTTTCGTATTTGAGGTGGGTGATCATGTCTTTCTGAAGATATCACCTAGGCAAGGATTGATGAGGTTTGGGAAGAGTGGGAAGTTGTCCCCTCGGTTTATTGGCCCTTTTGAGATCCTTGAGAGGATTGGCGAGGTTGCCTATCATTTAGCTTTGCCACCGCAGTTGTCCGGAGTTCATGACGTGTTTCATGTGAGTATGCTTCGGAAGTACGAGCCGGATCCATCCCATGTATTGGATTGGACCGACTTAGAGGTTGATGAGGATGCCTCGTATGAGGAGAGACCGGTTCGGGTCTTGGATAGGAGGGATCAAGTCTTGCGAGGCAAGACCATTCCCTTGGTAAAGGTTTTGTGGAAACATCATGGAGTGGAGGAAGCCACTTGGGAACGTGAGGCGGATGTCTATGAGAATCATCCGGACTTGTTTCTTGATGTATAATTATGTATTGAGATTTCGTAATATTATTGAGCCTTAAGAGCATTGTATATGTCTTAAGTTGTAAAACATGGTGATGTTTTGGTTTATGGAAATGTTGTAGAACTTGCCTTAAAACTGGAAGTTTGTTTTAACATCTTGTATGTGTTAAATGTATTGTGGAAATGCAAGCATGATGTTAATGTTGCGTGTGTTATGGAATTGTGGAAAATGAGTTGAAATTGGTAAATTTCAAAGGAATGCATGTTGATAATGCAGGGTGTTATGTATAATGTGATATGCCTCTTGAAAAGAGATGGGATTGACTGGTAACGGGTCGGATTGTTTAACATTATGTTGTAATATTGTTGGGAATAGAGAAAACTTGTTTTTGATAAACTTGTATTTAATTTCGGGGATGAAATTCTTCAAGGGGGGAAGGTTATAGCGATCCCGGTATTCCCTTTACTGTTATGTTGCATTCCAGACTCAGTTCCGTGGAGTTGGTAGTTGTGTCTATCTTGTTGTCATCCTTTAATTCCATTTGTTTGAGTTTTAGGATGTGTTGGGCTTGGTTGTTACAGGTTGGTAGAGCTTTGGCTCCCATTGCTGTTGCCCAGTTTTTGAGTGGTTCACTCGAGCGGGTCATTTTATGCTCGACCGGGGTTTACACCCTTCCAGCATTCCGAGTCTCTGCAAAACTTCTGCAGGTGTATTTTCTATGCTCGAGCGGATTTCTTGCCCTTGAGCGGGTTGCGCTCGAGTAGGTAGTATCTTGTTGGTGAAAGTTCTAGGAGATGAAAATCTACGCTCGAGCGGGTGTGTTTTGTCTTTGTGTCTTGGCGCTCAAGCGGAATCAGTTTTCTGTTCTTGACGCTCGAGCGTCATGTTATCTACTCGAGCGGGAGTGTCGTATATCAGTTGGCAGCTAGACATTTTAAAATCACTTTTTACATTCTCTCTCTCTCTCTCTCTCTCTCTCTCTCTCTCTAACTTTCTAAAAACACTTTTGAGAGCTCCTCTCTCTAGGAACTCCCTTCTCTCTAGGGTTTGATCTAGTTAGAGTGTCTCCCTATCCTCCGGCCTTTGTAAAAAGTGTGTTGATCGTCAAGGGCTTCGTTTTGATCCGAGAATCATAGTGTTTGGAGCATTTTCACTTTCTTCTCCTTCTCCGTTAGAGCTCAAACTTCGAGGTAGGGATACCCTGCTCCTCTTTATGAGCTTTGTCTTTGAATTTTAGCATTTTGATATGTTGGGGGTTGTTGGGTAATTTTGAGAAAGTTTGGGTCTTTGTGTAATTATACAAAAGATGGGATTTTATTTATAATTAAACCTATATACATGTTTGGCATAGAGAAATGATATAGATGACGAACTATGGATAAAAGTGAAACCTTGGGGTTGTTATGTTAATTACGGGAAAATGCCCTAATTAGTTCGATAAATTAATTTGTATAGTTAATTTTGAGAAATGAAGAATTGAATTGAGAGTATTCAAATTGAAAGGATTATGGGATTAACGGGTGTAGTTGGATTCATTTAATCGCTCACCCAGGTTGAATGTTGATAATATATCCATTTGGTGCATTTAATTCATGTTTAGAAATAACTGCTTTGGGCTATCGGTGGAGGATAGCCTTGATTGTTGTAGACAATGCATGATGATTAGGCAAACTAAAACTAATCGATTGAGTATGTTATCGAATATAGCGGTTGGAATAATACATTGACTTTATGTATTGATTGTTTATGTATATGATCTATGTTTCTATACATTGTGTGTGTGGGAGGAGATAGGGGATGTACTCCACGGTTTAGGGGAAGATAGGAGATGGACCTCTAAGCCGGGTTGTGTGTGACATTGATACAGCACTACAATGTGTATCAAGTGTTGATTATGGAAGTGTTTAGATTGATTTGATATAGTACTAAAATGTATATCGTTATCAATTGTGAAGTATAGAAGTGTTTCTATGTCATGTTGATACAGCACCACAATGTGTATCGTTCGTATAGTATGTGAGTGGCTTATGTGTTATTGATACAGCATCAAAATGTGTATCCACCATGAATTTCGAAAGTATTTTTAAGATGGGTCTTATTCTCATCAAGTTATGTGGCTAAGTTTTGTGCCTTGTTTTCAAACTCAAGGGTGAAAAAGAAATGAGAAATGAAATGTAGCATGGACTTAAATGTCATGAAACCGGAATGTGATATAAGTGAGTATCGGTGTTGACCATGTATCAACTGCTAATCTTTTAGTCATTGTTCATAGCTGGTTTAGCGTATTTCTACTGCGCTGTGGCTCACCCTTTATGGGACATCAGTTTCAGGTACAGGTAGCATGCCACCTCCAAGGACATAGCTTGGGAGGCCAGAGGCAGACAGACTGCTTTTGTTGTTTGCTTTCTTTTGATGTATTACATGTAAATTTAAGCAAAGGGCTTAATATGTATTGAGTTAGTACTCTTCCTTTTGTAACCAAGTATTAACTTGGAAAACTGTGAGCCCGTAGGGCATTTGCTTTTGTTGTTAACATGTAATACTTTTGTAAGAACTACTCTGATTAATGGAAAGATGGTTGGTTTCTTTTATATCAATGCATGTCTAAAGTGATGGGTCCTATGTATTATTTTGAGGGCGTTACAACTTGGTATCAGAGCGTACCGGGTTCGAATAATTTGGGTACGTGGGAAGTGATTAGTATCACAATGGGTTTGTCTCGCTTGTTAGAGACTTATGTGTGACATTATGTGTTTATATTATAACATGTTTATGTCACTACTTGGGCATGGGATTTAGTTTCTAGGATGTTGACTGGATCCTTGGGTTTCTGTGAGTCATGTTGGAAAAACACTTGATCAATGTTGTTTCTAACCGGAACTCTAGTAACGCCTCAGGACCATCATTATCCGGAAATGAAATTCGTAAGTGCTTATGTGTTTATGTGCTTACGTGGAGTGAATTACAGTTGTCCATGTATTAGGACGCGAGTGTTTAGTTTTGGCACATTTATGAATGTGCAAACGTTCTTCGTTACCTTTATTAGGATGTCAGGACGAGGAAGAGGTGGTAGACGTGGTAGGCAGGAGATGCCCTTGCCGGATGATGTTCCGGCACAGCAGGAAGGGGTTGGCCAGGCCAATATGGCCGAGCCAGCAGGTCAGGAGGCTATGGGCGCTTTAGCCCGAGGGATAGCCGATGCTTTGAGGAAGTCTGTGGGTATTTTCAAAGTTGAGAATCCGGTTCAGGCTCCAGTGCAGGCACAAGTTGTTGAGGCAGGGCCTTCTTTCTTGAAAAGGGAGTTCTTCCGGTCTAACTCGGACGAGTTTATTGGGGATCCGAAGGAGCCACTGAAGGTTGGCTAGTGGTTAGAGCAAATAAGTAAGATGTTCGAGATGCTTGGCATCGAGGACGGAGCGTTGAAAGTGACCTTGGCATCCTTCCGCCAAAAAGGGGGTGCGGTTTAGTGGTGGAAATACATGAGGGGCCGTATTGCTGGCTGTAGACACCCCATTTTTGACCGTCCTCAAGACTTGGACGTCACCGTTTGAACACCCGGTGATCATCCATGCTTGTGTTCGTTTGGAGTTCCCGGAGGTCTCAGCTACGCGCCTAGCCTCAGGATCTCCAAACTCGACTGTTCAGTGTCTAGTTTCGTACCAAACACTTGTGTTTTGCCTTGGAGGGGCAGGGAATACCTTATGAGGCATCTCCACACATCACCGGCAATGGCCAGAGGCCACCGGCTGGTGTTTTGTTGCCATCGGCAATGTATATTGCCGGTCGGCATTCTTTGTTGCCGGTCGGCAGTACATTTTGTCAAGATGGCAATTTTGAGCAGCCGACTACTGTTCATCTACTTTTGCAGATATTTTAATATAGCTGTATGGCATTTTGTCCCCTCCATACACGTGTATGGAGGGATGGCCTTCTTGTTAGCTTACCTTGTAAGCTTTGCAAGATTGGCTCCTCTTCCTCTCTTGGCTTTAGGGTTGGACAAAAAGGTTAGAAAATATACAGAGGAGAGCTCTGGATTAGGATTAGGGTTTGTGTCTCACCTATCTCTATTTCTCTCTTTCTTTTTACCTTTGTGTGTGTATAAGTGCATTTGTGTCTTACTATTGCACACAAACACATAGTGTTACACCTTCCCTTGGCTACTGAGGTTCTAAGAGGTTGTTCTTGAGGTTCTTGGGTGGTTTTGAGCTTGGAGGAGCAGCTGGTCCACCATTGTTGAAGAGGTCTTCAAGGGTAACAATCTTGCCCCTTTTTACCCCTTTCTTGCATTGCATTTTTGCCTATCTTAGAACTGTTTTTGAGCTTAGTGTATAATATAAAAAAGTTCTGTTTTTAGGCCCTCTAAATAGTTTGTTTAAAGTGTTTTGTGGTTTGGAGGTGTTTGATCCCTCTTAGGCCTTGAGAGGCCCCATTTTGTGCTATTTTGAGTGAGCTCCGGGACCTTGGTGTTTGGGCCTCCTCACCACTGAAATCTTGAGGGATTTCAGAGGTGAGGATGGTGCCTTGAGGTCCTAGGGAGGAGAGGGTCACCCCCTCTCCTTGTTGTCCTTGAAATGGACCATTTTTGGCCTTTTGAGGGAGCACCTAGCTAAGCTTCATGTTGACCATGCCTTAGCTGATTTTTGTGCTTATTATGTCATAATATGCTTCTGTTTTTAATTGGTTTTGGTACACCATGCATGCTTAGCATACCTACCTTGTAATGCCATGTTTAGGCCTTAACATGCCTTAGGTTGTAAACCATTGTTCAAGCATGTTTTAGGTCTAGCTTTGTGAAGCTTTTGTGCTTATTTTGCCATGTTTAAGGTCTGTCCTTAGCCACTTTGGTCGACTTTGGCATGCATTGTATAGCCCCTTTGCATTGTGGCTTGTTAGCCTTAAGTTTTGGACCATGTTGCATGCTTGGCTTGTCTTTGTTTAATTGGTATGGCACCATCTTTTTTTAACATAATTTCAGAGCTTTCGTTGCATGCCATTTGTCCATGTTTGTATCCTCCTGATTGTGCTTGAGAATTGTCCCTTTATGCCTAAGTGTTGGTCCTTGTATACATGCATGTTTGCATGCCATTAGTCCTTCATTTTTGGGCACTTTGGCCACTATTTTTGGGCCTAGTTAGGGCTGCCTAACTTAGTCTAAGACCACTCTTATATGTTGTAGCATGCTTACCTTGCATGTTGTAATACATTTGGCCCCTTTGGTATGTTGTTACCTTCTTAGGTGGTATTACATTTAGCATGTATTCCTTGCCAAGTTGTCTAACTTGTTGTATGCCTCACATGTGTGCACATTGGCACTACACATTGCGTGCGCGTTGGTAGCATCCATGCATTCCTATGTCGCATCCTTAGTTCACATGCTTAGGATTACATTCCATTTGCATGCATGCTTGGCCCCTTGAAATGCTTGTGATAGAGGTTGAGTCCC
Organism: Camellia sinensis; assembly: GCF_055761805.1. NCBI lineage: Eukaryota > Viridiplantae > Streptophyta > Magnoliopsida > Ericales > Theaceae > Camellia > Camellia sinensis. Next base: position 138,046,861 of record NC_138974.1, on the reverse strand, counting down.
ATTGGTTTGTTTATGTGCATTGCATTTCATATCAAAATGCACATTTGATTCTTTGGGCCATCACGCATGGAAATACGCGATTGATGGTCCGAGAACCAAGAACCATGCCCCTTTGAGTCATACACATGATAAGGGATAGGATTGGTGCATACATTGCTTGAATTGCATTGCCATGCTCTGCCTTGCCCTCTACTATTGTCAATTGCAAGTTCTGCAGGCACTTTCTGCCGATCGACTGCATAGAGTGCCGACCGGCAACCCATCGATGGCCGATGGATCCATTCTTGGCCGATGACCACCAGATCACTGCCGGTGATGATTCCTTCCAGCCGGTGGCATTCCCCAGTATCCAGAGAAGCAATTCTGAGACTTTGGCAGTCTTCAGAGGAGCAGAGCAGGGAGAACAGAGGCAGCCTATGCATGGCAATGCACTTCCGAGCACGACCGAGCATGCATTGCATTGGGCTCTCTTCCCGAGGCAGCTTATCTGCTTTCCCTAGATTAGTTAATTTGTTTAGCTAATTAGATGGCCTGTAATATTTAATTAGCTTGTAGGTTAATTATCTGTAATATTTATTCGGTCCCTCCGAGCGAGGGAAAATTTGTAATAAGTGTGGGTGAGTGTGTGCATGTCTCCCAACCCCCACTTCTTTCTTCCCTTTTATTTACCTGCTTGTGAAGGTAGATTAGGGCATGTTTAAATTAGCATACCTTATGCTATGCATGCGTTCATCCATACATTTGCCTCGCACGCACCAGGCTCGGTACATCATGCTAGCTGCATTTGTACTTCAATTCCAAAATTGAATACGTGCATCAATTGGTTGCATTTCACATGCCATGCTTAGGTTAGCCGAGCCTGCTCCAATTGCATCATGTATGTGTTGCATTAGTCAATTTGACATGAACTAGGACCATGCATGTTGGCTAACTAGTTTATTGTTTTGGCATGGAGTACGATGTAAGTATTTTCATGCTTTAGCATATCGCATGCGTGTGAATGCTATCATAACAGCATGCTTACCATGTGGCTAGATGCTTATGTGATAAACTGTTTGAATGCCTGTGGGTGAAGGTTGGATTGTCTGAGTTGGAAAAACTCGTTGAAATCCGTATTTTAGCCTACTTGCGAGTAGCAAATTCCAAAACATTTCCCAAAACAAACGGATATGCAATGCTTATTCCCAAATCAGGCAATCTAGTCTATACTTGTTTGTTGTGCGCATAACGTAGTAATTCTAGGCTAATAACCGGAATAAGAACACATAACGTCTTCAAAAATGGATATCATGGTTAGTAGAGGCCGATCTTCGGATCGGGCGAGAGGGGGTGCTCATAGCTGACCTTCCCCGATCGTACCCAAGTTCCCGAGCCGAGGCAACTTTGGTGATGACGGACACGTGGCCTTTGGCACCGAGTCAGGGTTTGCTAAATTCCCCCATAAAAAATATTTAGGTGGCGACTCTTTTTCTAAAAATCTGTTTTCTCAAAAAGATTTGCCAGATTTGGACTCTTTGGTTCAGATTAAGAACCGTAAACAAAATCGAGTCTGAGCTGTAGCGCGGGGTCCCTCGCGGACGTGCTACACTGGCAAGTGGGAGGCTTTTGTGGAGGCTTTTCAGGAGAAGTATTTATCTCCAGCAGTCAAGAAGAAGCTGAGAGACCAGTTCTGTCAGCTTTTGCAGTTGAGTTCTTCAATAGCCAAGTATGAGGCTGCTTTTACTAGCTTGTCTAAGTTCGCACCTGAACTTGTGGCATCCGAGGAACGCCGCTGTATCGAGTTCGAGAAGAGGTTGAGGCGCGGCCTCAAGATGAGGGCTAGAGGTTCGATGATCTGAGACTATGGGCACTTGGTTGACGCTGCAGCCCATATGGAGATCATGATGCAGGAAGAGGAGGGGCAGAGAGGCTCCAAGAGGAGCCAGGATGGTCAGGGTGATGGCAGGAGACAGAGGAGTGCTAACCCTTAGCAGTCTCAGGGGGGTGTTGCTAGATCGACCTTTCTGGTGCCGAGTGCAGGCTCGGGGAGAGGTAATCAGGGAGATTTCACCTGTTACAAGTGTGGTTAGTTAGGCCACAAGGCTTCAGTTTGCCCACAGAGGGGAGGAGGTCAGAAAGCTACTTCATCTTCAGCTAGACCGCAGAACCAGAGTCAGGGCAGGGGCCAGCCCTTGTCTTGTTATCAGTGTGGTCAGCCTGGGGACCTGAAGAGGTTTTGCCCACAGTTGAGTGCCACTTCGGGCGCGTCTGGTTCTAGGCAGACACAGGGTTCTCAGCCAGCTCAGTCTGTGCAGGCCTTGAGGGCCAATCCGGGAGCTTCGTCGTCCCAGTCAGTGCAACAGTCGTTTGCTCCGAGGGGTGAGCAGTTGGATCAGGGGCCTACAGGGCGCGTGTATGCTGTTACCGCGCAGGATCTTGTACCTGCTCCGTTAGTTGTGAGAGGTACCTTCTTGTTTTGCAACTCGGTTCATAATGCATTGATTGATACGGGTGCATCTCATTCTTTTGTATCAGCTGCATTCGCATCTGTGTTGGAGTTGGAGTTGGCACAGTTAGCATCTCCTATTTGTGTTGTATCACCTGGTGGGGGTGAATTGATTTTGAAACACGAATGTAGAGGTTGTGATATATAGGTCGTTGACCATAGGCTTCCTTTTCCTTTTGTTGTCATGCCCATGAAGGGTTTTGATGTTATTTTGGGTATGGACTGGCTATCATTGTACTGGGCTGTTATTGATTGCTACCGCCAGAGGGTCACTGTATGTACCTTGAGCGTGGAGTGTTTCCAATTCTTGGGGGATCGAGTTGGTAGTGTGTTGCCACCGATGTATGATCCGCGAGGGCGGAATAAGCTTAGTGGTCTACTTGCTAGCTTTATGAGTGGGGAGTGTGATGAGACCCAGATTGTATTGCCGAGGGTGGTTTGCGAGTACTCGGATATTTTTCCCGAGGATCTCGTCAGTTTGCCACCTCACCGAGAGATAGAGTTCTCTATTGATTTAGTGCCCGGCACAGCGCCGATTTCTATGGCACCTTATCATTTTCCCCCAGCCGAGTTCAGTGAGTTGAGGATTCAGCTCCAGGAATTGCTAGATAAGGGTTTTGTCCACCCTAGTGTTTCGCCGTGGGGAGCACCGGCCCTCTTTGTTAAAAATAAAGATGGTGCCTTGAGATTGTGTATCGACTACCGAAAGTTGAATCGGGCTACGGTGAAGAATAAGTATCCTATGCCCCGTATAGATGATTTGTTTGACCAGTAAAAGGGTTCCCGTTGTTTCTCTAAGATAGACTTGAGATCGGGTTACCACCAGTTGAGGGTCAGGGAGGAGGATATTCCTAAGACGGCATTCCGTACGCGGTATGGCCATTATGAGTTTCTGGTGATGCAATTCAGGCTTACCAATGCACCAGCAGTCTTTATGGACTTGATGAACCGGATCTTCTGAGAATTTCTAGATCGCTTTGTGGTCATTTTCGTGGACGACATTCTTATCTATTCGCCTTCTGAGGAGGAGCACGAGGAACACTTGAGAGTGGTGCTTGAATTGCTTAGAGCCCATAGGTTGTATGCCAAGTTTGGGAAGTGTGAGTTATGGCTAGGAGAGGTCAAATTCTTAGGGCATGTGGTGTCCGGGGAAGGGGTGCCTGTTGATACATCTAAGGTAGAGGCAATAAAAGATTGGGCACAGCCTAAGAGTGTGTTTGAGATCCGCAGTTTTCTGGGATTAGCTGGGTATTACCGTCGGTTTGTGAAAGATTTCTCCAAGCTAGCTTCGTCGTTGACTAGATTGACGCGGAAAGGGGTCAAGTTTGTGTGGAGTGAGACTTGCGAAAAGTCATTCCAGGAGTTGAAGGTTAGATTGACCACCGGTCCGGTTTTGATTATTCCGGAGAGAGGGTTGGGTTATGCAGTTTATTGTGATGCCTCACGAGAGGGTTTGGGTTGTGCGTTGATGCAAGAGGGGAAAGTGGTAGCTTATGGCTCACGTCAGTTGAAAATACACGAGAAGAATTACCCTACACATGACCAAGAGTTAGCAGCAGTGATCTTCACCTTGAAGATTTGGAGGCACTACCTTTATGGTGAGAGGTTCGAGGTGTTCTCGGACCACAAGAGTTTGAAGTATCTTTTCACACATAGAGACTTGAATTTGAGGCAGAGGAGGTGGATGGAGTTCATTGAGGACTATGATTTTGAGTTGCACCATCACCCTGGAAAGGCCAATGTTGTGGCCGATGCCCTTAGTAGGAAACCTATTAGTGATGTAGCTTGTATAGCCATCCGGGAATGGGAGATATCGAGTGCACTTGGCGAGTTTGATTTGCATCTAGGCGAATCCGTTGAGGCTGTGGCCTTGTTTTCTGTTGTTGCGCAGCCTACACTTGTGACCCGAGTATTAGAGGCACAGAGAGGTGACCTTGAGGTAGAATCCCTCCGAGAGAAGATCTCCAGTGGGAAGGTTGAGAAGGGTTTGACGGTGTATCCCGACCAGAGTGTGAGATACCGAGGCCGTTTGTTTGTGCTGGAGTCCTGCCAAGAGGAAGTACTCTGAGACTTCCATCATTCACGCCTTGCAGTGCATCCGGGAGGCACTAAGATGTATCGGGATTTGGGTCGCCAGTTTTGGTGGCGGAGTATGAAGAGAGATGTGGCTGTTTTCGTATCAAGGTGCCTTACTTGTCAACAAGTGAAGGCCGAGTATCAGAGGCCAGCGGGTCGGTTGCAATCCTTGCCTATTGCCGAGTGGAAGTGGAAGCATGTCACAATGGACTTCGTTGTAGGTCTTCCGAGGACTCAGCGAGGTAGTGATGCTATTTGGGTGGTTGTAGAGCGGTTGACTAAGTCGGCGCACTTCATTCCTATGCGCGCGAGAGATTCGGTAGATCATCTTGCCGACTTGTATATTCAGAACATAGTGAGGTTACACGGGGTCCCAGTGACGACCGTCTTAGATAGAGACCCTCGTTTTACTGCTAGCTTGTGGCAGAGTTTGCAGAGTGCCTTGGGCACTAAGTTGACCTTTAGTACGGCTTGTGGCAGAGTGCCTTGGGCGCTCGAGTGGAATCAGTTTTCTGTTCTTGATGCTCGAGCGTCATGTTATCCGCTCGAGCGGGAGTGTCGTATATCAGCTGGCAGCTAGGCATTTTAAAATCACTTTTTACATTCTCTCTCTCTCTCTCTATCTAACTTTCTAAAAACACTTTTGAGAGCTCCTCTCTCTAGGACCTCCCTTCTCTCTAGGGTTTGATCTAGTTAGAGTGTCTCCCTATCGTCCGGCCTTTGTAAAAAGTGTGTTGATCGTCAAGGGCTTCGTTTTGATCCGAGAATCGTGGTGTTTGGAGCATTTTCACTTTCTTCTCCTTCTCCGTTAGAGCTCTAACTTCGAGGTAGGGATACCCTACTCCTCTTTATGAGCTTTATCTTTGAATTTTAGCATTTTGATATGTTGGGGGTTGTTGGGTAATTTTGAGAAAGTTTGGGTCTTTGTGTAATTTTACAAAAGATGGGGTTTTATTTATAATTAAACCTATATGCATGTTTGGCATAGAGAAATGATGTAGATGACGAACTATGGATAAAAGTGGAACCTTGGGGTTGTTATGTTAATTATGGGAAAATGCCCTAATTAGCTCGATAAATTAATTTGTATAATTAATTTTGAGAAATGAACAATTGAATTGAGAGTATTCAAATTGAAAGGATTATGGGATTAACGGGTGTAGTTGGATTCATTTAATCGCTCACCCAGGTTGAATGTTGATAATATATCCATTTGGTGCATTTATTTCCTGTTTAGAAATAACTGCTTTGGGCTATCGGTGGAGGATAGCCTTGATTGTTCTAGACAATGCATGATGATTAGGCAAACTAAAACTAATCGATTGAGTATGCTATCGAATATAGCGGTTGGAATAATACATCGACTTTATGTATTGATTGTTTATGTATATGATCTACGTTTATATACATTGTGTGTGTGGGAGGAGATAGGGGATGTACTCCACGGTTTAGGGAAAGATAGGGGATGGACCTCTAAGCCGGGTTGTGTGTGACATTGATACAGCACTACAATGTGTATCAAGTGTTGATTATGGAAGTGTTTAGATTGATTTGATATAGCACTAAAATGTATATCGTTATCAATTGTGAAGTATAGAAGTGTTTCTATGTCATGTTGATACAACAACACAATGTGTATCGTTCGTATAGTATGGGAGTGGCTTATGTGTTATTGATACAGCATCAAAATGTGTATCCACCATGAATTTTGAAAATATTTTTAAGATGGGTCTTATTCTCATCAAGTTATGTGGCTAAGTTTTGTGCCTTGTTTTCAAACTCAAGGGTGAAAAAGAAATGAGAAATGAAATGTAACATGGCCTTAAATGTCATGAAACCGGAATGCGATATAAGTGAGTGTATCGGTGTTGACCATGTATCAACTGCTAATCTTTTAGTCATTGTTCATAGCTAGTTTAGCATATTTCTGCTGCACTGTGGCTCACCCTTTATGGGACATCATTTTCAGGTACAGGTAGTATGCCACCTCCAAGGACATAGCTTGGGAGGCTAGAGGCAGACAGACTGCTTTTGTTGTTTGCTTTCTTTTGATGTATTACATGTAAATTCAAGCCAATGGCTTAATATGTATTGAGTTAGTACTCTTCTTTTTGTAACCAAGTGTTAACTTGGAAAGCTGTAAGCCCGTAGGGCATTTGCTTTTGTTGTTAACATGTAATACTTTTGTAAGAACTACTCTGATTAATGGAAAGATGGTTGATTTCTTTTATATCAATGCATGTCTAAAGTGATGGGTCCTATGTATTATTTTGAGGGCGTTACAATCTAAGCACTCAATTTCAGGTTTTTCTTAAACAAAAAGGGATTGAACATCAATTGACCTATCCTCATTCACTCTCTCAACATGGTGTGGCTGATAGAAAACATAGGCATCCCATTGAAACCACAATTACTCTCATGCATCACTCTTCCCTTCCTTTAATCTACTGGCTTGATACTCTTACCAAAGTAGTATTTTTGATTAACAGACATCCTACTCTCAAACTCAATAATCTCACACCTTATGAGGTTCTATTCAAATAAAAACCTGACTTCCAATTCTTAAGGTCTTTTGGATGTCAGTGTTATCGTTGGCTCAAGCCCTATACTACTCATAAACTACAACCAAGATCCATCCCTTGTATTTTCATTGGCTATCAACCTTCTATTAAAGGGTATAGATGTCTTAACTCTCAATCAGGCAAAGTTTACATTTCCAGACATGTACTCTTTGATGGGTCTTGTTTTCCTTTTAAGGCTTCTTCTTCTTCTGTTTCATCTATAGTTTCTCAATTGGTTAACTTTTTCTAGCCAGTTTCCCCTGCTACTATACCTCAGTTTCACTCTTCTTCTCCATCTTCTCTCTCACAATAGTCATCTTGGCCCCCAACTCCTATCATCTCTTCATCACCAGCTCTGTCACGACCCCATTCCACCCCTAGTAGAATGGTGCCGTGATGGCCAGTAATCCGAGATTACCAAAGGCCAACTTACAAAGATTCACACACAATCAGAGTATACATATGGGGCTTACATGTGCGGAAGCAATAAATTTAAATCTAAGTAGTCCATAAGAGCTGTGCATAGATCAAATGAAATGACATACATCTTAACATGGTTTTACAACTGAAATACAAATAAAATAAATACATAATACATCTTGATCAAAAGGCTTCTCAAGCCGACATAAACAAAAGAGGAGAAATACAAAGCCGAGAAGCATAATCTTCAAGATGCTAGCAAAAGTATGAATCCGAACATCATGCAAAACACATCTAGGCGTCACCGCCTTCTTGCTCATCACCTACATATATATAGGGAGAGGGTGAGCTTGGATACTCAGTGAATGGTATAAGTAATAAAGGTTTGAATGAATGATATCCGAGATCTTTTCCAAAACAATACATATCATAACTTTACAAATCAAAGGATGAACCAAGTTCATCTATCAAATCTTTCAAAGCTTCTTGGATGTTAATAACATCTACATAATACCAAAGGATGACATTCCGGACAAACAAACCCACGCGGAAAACCGTCAGTGGCAAAACAAGGGTGCTGTTTCATTATAGTCCCCTGGCACTAAGGACTTTCAAAACAAGGGTGCAGTTGCATTATAGTCCCCTGGCACTAAGGACTTTTCCAGAATGTCATCAAAACAAATATAATACTTGATACAAAAACTAGGGATAATCATTCATGCTTGATCAAATACTTTTCTAAAACGAAGCAAAGCTTTATCAAAACTTTATAACATAGCTTTATTAAAAACACCACTTACATAGCTCTTCGGGTGTAGGGATTAAGGCAAGGATCCAAGACCTAGAAATACATAATAAAGTCTACTGAATGCACTTCAAAAAGACAAGAAGAGATGCGCAAAGATGGATATGAAATGCATTCTTAAAACAAGCTTTTCATGAGTGCAAATGATCCCGGCATTTCTTTCCAAAACCAAGTCAAGACAAAGTAAAACATGCTGGGAGTTAAATCACTGTTTTTCATCTAGGGAAAACATGTTGGGCACCAACCAGGTCTTGGAATGGATGTACAGAAATGATCTACGCAAAAAATGACCTAGCTGGGTGAATTCAGGAGGTCTTGGCTGAGGTCCCACACCTCTTGGCCGAGGTGTGGTTACCTAGGCTTCGGTGTGCAGCTGCCTGCCGAGGTGTTACAAGGTGCCGGCAAGGGTGTACCATGGTCGGCCTAGGTGTGAAGTGGCTAGCCTAGGTGTGCATACAAGATAAACTAAGGTGCAAGTGATCATGCAAGGTTGGCCAAGGTGAGATACGATGCTTGGCCTAGGTGTGAAGTGGTTAGCCTAGGTGTGCATGCAAGATAGACTAAGGTGCAAGTGATCATGCAAGGTTGGCCAAGGTGAGATACGATGCTTGGCCTAGGTTTGAGATCTAGGCAAGAGTGGTTCCAGTGACCACACCTAGGGAAATGAGGTCTGGAAATCTGGGTTTCCCCGTTGATGAACATGAAGAACATAAAGGACAAGAACATGAAGAACATGAATGCTAAAATCATAACTTCTTTATTCAAAATCTGAAATTTCATGAGATAAGTTCGAAAACATGGACCTGGGTACCCATACTTGAAGATCTTATGAAAATAAACACAAAAACATGGATCTTGATACAAACTTTCGGATCAAAACATGGTTTTTCTTCAAGAAAACATGAACATCATTTTCTCTTTCTAAAACAATCTTTAAATCAATGCATGGCTCATGAATCATGCTGGATCATGCAATGTGATCGGATAAATATAAAGAACAACAAGAGTAGATCAAGAATCTAACCTCGAGACACGGATCAAACGGTTCAAGGTGTGAAGATCAAGCTTGGAAATCTATTCCCTCTCTAAGAACCCCTTTCTCCTCTTCCTAGAGCTTCTCTCTCTTCAAAGACAAGGATATGACAAATGATATGTTTTCTCTCTCTGCCGCCTGACTTAACCCTCTGCTGGGACACGTGGCACTACCGGATTGGACTTCCTCAAAAGGTGATAGAAAGACAAGGCATTTGTAAGACAAAGTGTATACAACAAGTAAGATGACATGGGCACTCTGGCAGGTAATGATCTTGGCTAGGACATAGGCTTCGGCAAGTAAGGGAAGAATGATCTCGGCTAGGAAGGACAACACTTGGCCTAGCTGTGCCACACCTCGGCCTAGATGTGCCACACTTCGGTCTAGGTCATACCAGTCCCGGAACAAGACCACTAGGTGCAGGGATCAAAGATCTAAAATACCTAAGAATAACATCTCGACTTAGATGATACATATCTCGGCCTTGGTGATGCACACCTCGGCCTAGATGATGACATCTCGGTCAATATGCCAGGGCGAAGGTGGAGGTCAACCAAAGTGGTTCCAAGATGGTCCTAGGTATAAGAGATTCAAAGGTGTGACCTGGGCTTAAGATGACCTCGGCTAAACACACACTAAACAAGGAACAAAGCTTGCAACAACACTTAGATAAAACAAAACAGGATTTCAGGAATGCAACTTAACAAGACAAAATCATATAAATGCATGTGAGCATGACTAAGACAGAGTGAGGGTTGTTACAAGCTCCCTCACAACAACCAGTTCCATCTTCAGTTGTTGTTCCTCATCTTTCTTCTCTTGTTCCTTATCTTTCTATTGATCCTTCTACTCAAATTCCTATTTCTTCAATTTCTATCAATCTTCCCTGTGTTCCATCTACTGCTCATCCCATGAATACTAGGTCTAAATCCCAAAGGCTTCCTTCCTCTTCCACTTCTGTCTCTCTTCTTGCTTTCTCTGTCCACTTTGAACCTCAAACCTATTCTAAGGCTGCCTCATCTTTTTCTTGGCAGGCTGCTATGTTTGACGAATATGCAGCTCTTTAAAAGCAAAGTACTTAGACCGTAGTCTTGTTACCACCTAGCAAATAGGCCATTGGTTGCAAATGGGTTTATAGGTTGAAAAAGAATTTAGATGGCACAATAGATAGACACAAAACTGGACTAGTTGCCAAGGACTTTCTCCAAACTGAGGAAGTGTATTATCATGAGACTTTTAGTCCTGTGGCTAAACAACAAACTATCAAAATTCTTTTGTGTCTTGCTCTCCATTTTGATTGGCCAATCAAACAGCTTGACATTTCCAATGCTTTCCTCCATGGGGTTCTTGAAGAAGAAGTGTACCTGGTCCAACCTCAGGGTTTTGTTCATGCTACTCAACCTCATCTTGTTTACAAAATTAAACAAAGCTCTTTATGGCTTAAAACAAGCCCCTAGAGCTTGGTTCTCTACTTTCTCAACTTTTCTCCTTTCTCAAAACTTTGTTCCTAGTCAATGTGACTCCTCTTTGTTCGTCCAAAGACTTCTCATTCTATTACCATTCTACTCACATATGCGGATGATATCCTTCTCACTGGCAGTGACCCTCTTTATATTGCTCCTTTGATTCAACAAACGCATGCCACATTTTCTATGAAAGAACTTGGATTTATTAACAACTTTCTTGGTATTTCTATCACCAAGTCCTCTGCTGGATATGTTCTTGCTCAATAGAAGTATGCTTTAGAGATTCTAGCTAAAGCAGGCATGAGTTATTGCAAGTCTTACTCCTCTCCCAGGGCTACTAAAACTTCTACTCTTTCTTCTAATGCTAACTTACCTTTTAGTCAACCATCTCTTTACAGAAGTTTAGTAGGTGCTCTTCAATACCTAACTATCACTAGACCAGATCTTGCCTTCATGGTTAATCATGCCTGCCAATTCATCCAAGCACCCTTGAATAGTCATTTTGCCTCTATAAAATGGTTGCTTAGATATCTTAAAGGGCATATTAGGCCATGGTCTTCATTTCTCTAATGGTCTTCTTCTTCTTAGTGCCTACTCTGACTCAGACTGAGCAGGAAATGTGCTTGATAGAAGATCCATTATTGGGTATTGTGTTTACCTTGGACCCAACTTAATTTCCTGGTTTGCCAAGAAGTAGCCAACTGTGTCTAGGTCTTCCTCAGAAGTAGAGTATAGAGCCTTAGTGTAATGACCCCGAAATGCGTATCAGAAATTATCCTTATTCAATTATAGATTAATGTTCTTTAATTTAATTATCTTTGTTTGAATTGAGCAATTATCTGTTGAGTTACGCCCTTGAAACTGAAATTGCCGACTTTTAAGAGTTCAGAAATCGAAATTGAGCATATAGATATGCCAATGGAAACTTTTAGAGTTATTTGGGAAAGTTAATTGGAAATTTGATTTCGTACGATTCGTAAGGGCGCGTTTGGCTCTCCCTACTTGTGATAAGCTTTTATATATATATATATATATACGATATGAGTTGTTGAACTCATCAATTGGAGTCCAAAAATATCTAAAGGAGAGGGAGAGGGAGAGAACTGTGAGAGAGAGAGAGAGAGAGAGAAAAAAAAATGAAGAAGGGACAAAGCTTCTCTAAGAGAGAGAGAGCTCAATATTCATGGGGGTTTGAAGATAAATTAAAGAAATTGAAGTGAGAGGAAGAAGATCAATCATGGAAGCTTGGGAAATTGAAGAGAGCTAAGAGAAAGGCAAAGATTGAACTAAGGTATGGAAGTTTATCTTGAATCCTTATATTTAACGCATCAATATCATGAAATCATAATGATATTGGAAGAATTGAAGTTGTTAGGACTGTACATACAGCGTGTAGTTCTACGCCAAACTGGTGGTCTGTCTGACGTCGCCGCTGATATGCCTGGGTTGGAAAGTGACATGCGTAATGCTCCTACTCAAACGATGGATTTCGATACATCCGATATATTTGACAACAGACAATGTGAATTTGTCGTTGTCGTGGATCGTTTTCCTAGTCCTACTTATACTCCTAAGTTTGAAGATGTTTTCCAGTGCTCTAATGGTGATCCACAAACTAGATGTATGGTCAGGGGCACGGAAATAGATTGATTTGTTGTATTGCGGCGTGTCCCCGTTTCAATGCCGCCGCAATCTAATGAATATGCAGCCATTAGCCGTCAAGGCGTTAAAACATTTATCAACATCGGAAACAATATTGTATCCAAATTCTGAGATAGTGGTGGTATGCTGACTGGCGCGTATAATAATATTGTAAAAAATTCCATTATTTGTTATTTTGTGTGGGAATGTCGCGCAAAATCATTTGTAAGGCCGCATTTGAACTGCAGATTGAAATATTGTTACTAGTAAAATAATTACAGATTGAAAATTTCACATTAATAAAATAATTGATTACAATTTATTTTACATTGGTCTGCGTTGTACATTTGGTTTCTGGGCTGATGTGGAACCTTCCACTGCGGCCTTTACAGCTTCTGCTACTAATTTGGACACCTCATCCGTAGTGAGTCTTGATCATTCGAAGTTATTGGATCCTGCTTTGCTTATTAATGGGCCTATGTCTAATAGGCCACTAGGTAGATCTACTGGGCCACGTGTCTGCATATTTTGGTCGCGTCGATTGAATAAGTCCGGCTCAGTCCGAATTGAACTTACGGATGGCCTTGTGGATAATAACCGTTGGGCCGCAGACTCGTATTGGCCCATTGGTGTGGATAATGTCATTGTGGACCTAAAGTGTGATTCAGACTGGCAGCGTGTTAGCCTTGCTTCAACGATGTTGTGTTGCACGTGCTTGTTTGTGAATATTTTGGACAAAACAATTATTAATAGCGGTCTGTAAACAATCTCGTCTGGGAACGACGATGTTTGAAATGCCAATGTGGCTTTCATTTTGCAATATTTTGCATCGTCGTTGATATTGGTTTTCAGCAATTTGTACGACGCAGTCCATGGGCATCCTTTCTTGTCTGCGGTGGCATACGCGTTTCCAAAATATGTGATGTCCACTGGGCATGTAACTGGAAATGCAAAACGGGCCTGTAATTGATCATCTGCTCGTAGTCGTGTGTCCCGTATTTCAACTTCCATACGACCGGTTGAATTAAATGGACACTGTGGTCTGTAACTTATTTTGCATTTGTCAATTATCATTGACTTGAATGTGAGCTTCTGCCACATTGCGCCTCCTATTTTGGGATTGGTGATGGATACGTTCGACACCGGTATATTCGATGTTGCATCTATGATGTCGGTTTCCAATTCACCTTCTTCATTCTCATGAAGACCATCAGTAAGTCCGACTGGGTTGATCTCTCATGGCATTATGATTTTAGAATGTTGTTAGCGTAGCGGCCTCTCCGAATTGTCAAACACACAATTCATTTATGAGTTCAGAATGGAAATACATATTTTTATATAAAGGTTAAGTCCATAGAGTTGGGAGAATAATTATATCTAAAACGACGTCGCATTGAGGCCATAGCTCACTCGCAATGAAATAGATCGATTTGTTGTATTGCGGCGTGTCCCCGTTTCAATGCCGCTGCAATCTAATGAATATGCAGCCATTAGCATATAATTGTTTGTATCCGAATTCCGTGGTAGTGGTGGTATGCTAACTGGCGCGGATAATAATATTGTAAAAAATGTCATTATTTGTTATTTTGCGTGGGAATGTCGCACAAAATTGTTTGTAAGGGCACATTTGAATTGCAGATTGAAATATTGTTACTAGTAAAATAATTATTGATTGAAAAATTCACATTAATAAAACAATTGATTACAATTTATTTTACATTGGCCTGCGTTGTACATTTGGTTTCTGGGCTGATGTGGAACCTTCCACTGCGGCCTTTACAGCTTCTGTTACTAATTTGGACAACTCATCCGTAGTGAGTCTTGATGATTTAGAGTTATTGGATCCTGCTTCGTTTACTGATGGGCCTATGTCTAATGGGCCGCTAGGTAGATCTACTGGGTCACGTGTCTGTATATTTTGGTCACGTCGATTGAATAAGTCCGGCCCAGTCTGAATTGAACTTACGGATGGCCTTGTGGATAATAATCGTTGGGCCGCAGACCCGTACTGGCCCATTGGTGCGGATAATGTCATTGTGGACCTAAAGCGTGATTCGGACTGCGTTTATTTTTCCTGGATACGAATTGCGTTTATTGTAATGGTGTACGTTATGTGAATTATGTTTTGGTGGAGATGATTAAACAATAGCATTGACATGGACCTAAGATCGTTTGTTCTATTAATAATGATGGGCCTAAGGCCGTTATGATATGGACTACTTATAATTCGTGGCCCTAAGGCCAAGGGAGATGGAGACATGCCGATGTTCCATTTACCCTATAATGATATGAACTGTTTGTGACTCATGGCTCAAGGACAAGGGAGGTAGAGACATGTCGATGTTCTATCTACCCTCTAATGTTCCAAATAGTTGTTGATACGTTGGGCCTGAGGTCGTTTTGTATTATGATTGGGTCCGAGGCCGTTTTGATATATAATTGGGCCCGAGGTCATTTTGTATTATGATTGGGCCCGAGACCGTTTTGATATATAATTGGGCCCGAGACTGTTTTGTATTATGATTGGGCCCCAGGTCATTTTGTATTACGATTGGGCCCGAGGCTGTTTTTTTATATGGTGGGCTTGAGGCCATTTTGTAAATACGATAATGAATAATGTTGTGATTGATGCAAATGTGGAAGAGTATGTTGATTATGCTTATTTTGAATCTAGGCTATTTACTTGATTCACTTCACCTTATTATTACTCACTGAGCTTCGCTTACTCCATATTTCATTTATATGTAGGTGATCAATCCGGAGACCATCCTTAGGTTAGCCTCAGAAGTTCTTTTGTGAACCTGCTAAGTCAAGCCACCCAAGATATGCGTCTATGTTGAGGCTTTAACCTTGTAATGTTAGAATTTTGTATTTACTTAAGTTTTATGTAAATTCGTGTGTTTACATTATTTTAACTATTTCAGTTATCATGTATGCACAAGATCAATGGACATTATTATTGGTTTTGCTTCCGCTTTAGGCCCCAATGTCATTTAAATATTTTGAAATTTTGTCTTTGAGGCCTAGGTACAGGCCGGTCATAGCCTAAACTTTTAGGGGCAGGTTCGGGTCGTGACACTTAGCTCAGACCTCAGATAAATTTAGTTGGCTTGGTATGTTGGCAAAGCTTCATATTCCTGTACCTGTTCCCACTCTTTGGTGTGACAACTTATCTGCTATTGCTATGTCTCACAATCCTGTATTTCATGCTCGAACTAAGCATATTGAAGTAGACTATCATTTTGTTCGAGAGAGAGTTGCAGCCAAGAAGCTCTACATTTGTCACATTCCTACCACTGATCAAATTGTAGACATTTTCACCAAACCTTTGTCTGTGGCTAGGTTTCAGTGCCTTCAAAGAAAACTCATAGTTCTTCCCAGTCCTATTAGTTTGCGGGGAAATGATAAGATAAAGCAGCAACCACAACATAGCAGAGCTGAGCAGTAGCCATAGCATAGTAGAGCAGAAGCATCAGCAGTCACGAGTGAATTACCAAGGTATAGACACCCCATTTTTGACCACCCGCAAGACTCAGATGCTTGGTTCAACGCACTCAATGATGAGAATTGAATTATGAATTTGTAGTGATTCAAAATCAATCAGGCTTCCGAAATAACCTCACATCTTTAACATTTACCTTGTTTAACCCATGAGTTTCATTTTTGGACCTTTTCTCACCCTGAGCTGAGTTTGAACCAAAAAACAAGAGAGGCCATCAAGGCCCAGCCGTGCATCAGTGATGGCCGGTCGTGGCTATGAATGGCCGACTGGCCTTCAATGGTGATAAACACTGTTCTAGGCAGGAGGCCACCAGCTGTCCATTTTTGAAGATATTTATCACCTTTTGAGCTCGAATTCTATAAAACCAAAGCTCTATGATTGTTTTGAGGGTTGAAAAAAATTCTAGAAGTGATATATACACCTTGAGAGCTCTTGTCTCCTCCTTCTTCTACTGTAAGTCATCTTTAAGCTAACCTAGCTTGTTTGTATCACCTCTATACACCATACACAACCATGTCATACCACCCTAGAGCCTTGGTTGATCTTGGAGAGGTATAATTCAAGCTTGAGAATGCATTGAAACCAAGTTTGAAGCATCCACAACAAGTTTACTTCTTGAAAGGTATAAGCTTGTTTTCTCTTCTCTTGCCTTCATTTCTATCATTTACTTCATAATTCTTGATGTCTTGGTTTGTTTTGAGCTTGTTTGATGTGTTTGGAGTTGGGTTTGAAGAGTTACCAGAAGGGTAGGGAGAGCTTGCTCTTTCTATACCTTTATTCATAATGCAAACCATCTCATTTTCACTCTTTTCCATTGGTATTTACATTGATTTTCAGAGGTTTAGAAAGGCTAAAAAACCATGTTTTGAAGCTTCAAAAGTAGAGGGGTTAGCCACCCCTCGTTATCCTTGTTTTCTAACCTTAATTCTCATTTTTATTGTCTAGCTTTTCAACCCCTTTTCATGCATGTTTTACCTCTGATTTTCATGTATTAAGGGCTATTTTGAGGTTGCCTAGGCCTTTTCAATTGGTTCATGCCTTGTTTAACACACTTGTGGTCTCATGTTAACATACTTGTTACTTGTTATGCTTTCTTTGTTCATTTTCCATACTTGGATGTCTAAGTTTACTAATCAATCAACCATCCATATCTTTCATTCTTGAGAATTGTTTCAACCAATTAAGGTTGTTCAATACATGTAAAGGAGACCTACACTTGATGGCTTAATCTCTTTGGAGATTCATCGCCAACGGCGTAGTCTCCTTCTCATGTCTTAGAAGAACCTCTTGTTTGACATTATTTCTTGTTTAGAGGACTTTAACATCACATTTGGACAAATGGACTAATGAATGGCAATGACTAAAACAATTGGCTTAAAACTTGGATTGACACACTTAAAGAAAAATGCTTAAAATTGCTTCAACTTGGCCGGATGTTATGCCAAGTTACTTGTGTCAAGAGTCATCACATGTTAATTCATAGCATTTTGATGATTCTTGAAGTGTTGCAACCTTCCTTTTTGAGTTCATACTATGACAAGAGGGCGGGGTGGTCCTATTCTTTGCATTTTTATCAACTTTTGTCCAAAATTGAATTCGAGATCATCAAGCAATCATATTCCTCATTGATGGTTTTGGAATCAATTCCAGCCCACTCTCGAGGATTTTCCATGACAAAAAAGGAAAGAAGGATAAACAGAGCTTGAAAATGCTCTATCTGCACTGATTTCACCTCAAAGCACAAAAATAGAGCTTTGCACCAAATCAATGCACGGCCAGCCCTTTGTAGGCCCAGCCAGCCATCAGTGATGCACAGCTGGCCCTTGGTGTGTGGCCAGTAGTGTAATTTTGTAGAAACAAAGGCAGTGGCTAAAGGTGAAACAAAGGCGACCTGGACAGACAGAGTAGCTTTCAAGCGATGCATATGCAACCTCCATCTATATTCCATTATGCTCATATCGAATGCGTTTGGTTATTTAATTATTTCATTAACATAATAAATTGAGTTGTAATATTTAATTAGTTGTAGCTAATTATTTATTTAATTAGTTTAGCCTAGTTAAATTCTTAATTAATTAGCTTAGATAGTTAGTTAATTACTCATTTCAAGTGTTGTAATAATTAGTTAATTAGTTTAGTTATTTATTCAAGTTTTGTAATAATTAGTTTAATTAGATTAATTAGCTTAGCTTGGTTAGTTAGTTTATTCATTCGAACTCTCTTTCGTGAAAGCATAATGTAATAATGTGTATGTCTTCCTACCCCACGTCTTTCTCCCTTTTATTTATCCACTTTTGATAGTTAGATTAGGGACCTGTTTCAATTAGCATACTTTATGCTTGCATCCATTTATCTTGTAGTGCATGCACCGAGGCTCAGCGCATCATTCAAACAGCATTGTCATTTCAATTACTTCGTTGAATACGTGTTTAACCATATGTTATCAAAATTGCTTCATATGCCATATTAGTAGCCGAGCCTATTAATTGCATAACTTGCATGTGTTGCATTAGGCATCTTGTATAGTTAGGAATCATGCATATTTTTCTAACTCATATCTTCTTAGCTTGGAGTACTAAGTGAGTTTTTAATGCTTTAGCATACTTGCATGAGTGTGAGTGATTGCCATAACTAGCATGCTTACCATGAGTCTAAATGCTTATTTCATAAACTGTTTGAATGCCTATGGATGAAGGCTTATTGATTGAATTGGAATGATTCAACAAATGTATGCTTTAAGCCCACTTTGTTGAGTGGCAAATTCGCAAACTTTAAGCCTACTTAAGGTGGCAAATTCAAACCTCTTCTCAAAAAACAAACATGAAATTGAATTGTTCCAATTCTTGCAAATTTTAGTCTATACTTGCTTGTGCGCATCACGTAGCAATGCTAGCCAAATAACTAGAACAAGAACACATAATGTTGATAAAAATCATATCATGATTAATAGAGGCCGATCTTTGATCGGGCAAGCAAGGGTGCTCATTTCATGACCTTCCCCTCTCGTACCTAAGTTCCCGAGCCAAGGCAACTTTGGTGATGACGGACACGTGGCCTTTGGCACGAGTCATGGGTTTCCTAAATTTCTCCAAAAATAAAATATTTAGGTAGCGATTCTATATCTGGCAAAGCAGTCCAATTTTGGCATTTTTGATCCTAAAATCAATTTTCCAAAAGATTTACCGAATTTGGACTCTTTTGTGATTATCAATTTCACATTGCACTTGTGAGATTAGATTCAAAACCGCAGGAGTCCGAACTGTAGGGCTTTCTTTCAAACCCGGTTCCATCCAAACCTTAAAGTTGAGACCCTCTCTCTCTAAAACTCTCTTTCTCTCTACATTTTCACCTAGTTCTAGTGATATCCCTACCTGTGTGCCTTTGTTAAAAAGGTAGTGCATCTCAAGAGCTTGCTTTTGGTTTGATTAAGGCTTGGTTTCGGCATCTTTGAATTTTCTTCATCTCTTCCTTTGGTCTTCTAAGCTTGAGGTAGGGACTCTTTACAACTTGATATGAGTTTTAACTTGGATTTTGGTTGATGTGTGAAGTATATGGGTCTTTGAGATGATTTTGGTTAAACCTAGGGTTTTGGTTCATAATGAAAGGAGGGTTTTTCAAATGGAGATAATAGATGTGTTATAGGTGTAGAAATGAAGAGTTGTTGTGTTAGATTTTTAAATTTTGACACATAGATTTGAATTGGAAGAAAATAGGGTTTTGCCCTAAATTGTTCAAATGATTATTAGGTATAAATAATGAAATTGGTCATGGGAATATGGAATTAGATGAATGTCAATATAAATGGTGGTGTTGGATGTGTATCACCTCTCACCAATGGAAATTTGGATAATTTATCTGTTGTAGAGATTGTATATCTATTTAGAAATATCTGTTTTCGGCTATTGATGGAGGATGGCCATGATTGTTGTAGAAATTACATGAGAATTAGGTGAATTGAAAGTCATCTCTTAATTGTTGCCATTGAACATGACTATGCATTTATTACATTGTATATGTATGACGTTTGGAGAAGAAAGGAGATGTACTCCATGTTTGGGAGGAGAAATAGGATGCACTCCATTGAATTAAGTTGGCCTGTGTATCCAGCGTGAAAGTCCCGAAAATATTATGTATACATGGGTGTCGATCCCGTTGACGAAATTTTCGTAAAATGGAAAATGAAAGTGTGTGTGTGTGATGATTATGTGGATTTGAGAACCTTGAATTGTATCCTCAATGTGGTTCATTGTCATAGATGGAAATAGCTCATGAATTGAAATAAAAGAATTGAATTAAAAAGGAATTAAGATGACATGAATTGTGATATAAAAGGTAGCATGGTTTGTAAACTAGGTGTAAATGATTTTGTTACAAGCATTGTATTTACATACCATATCTGTATCTTTGTTAAAACTTATATACTGTGCCAGATTGTTTCCACTAGGCTTTGGTTCACGCTACTTGGGAAAATCATTTTTAGGTACTGGTGACATGCCTCCTCCAAGGACTTAGCTTGGGAGGACCTGGGAGTTGAAGACTCTATTTTGTTGTTTTGTATTCGATATCTGTACAAGCCTAGGGCTTTCTATGTATGGAGCTTAAGACTCTCTTTCTTGTTGTAACCAAGCACTGTCTTAGAAAGCTGTAAGCCTGTAGGGCATTTATTTTGTCAATCACTTAATTGATACCACATGCTGTAGATTCAGGGTAAAGCTTATGAATGTATATCACATGTGTCACTCATTTGTAGATGAATTCTGATTAATGAAAGCTTCACATCTTATCTATTTCACATCTTATACCAATCTCCTGAACAATTCTTCTCAGTGCCATCTTTGGTTTTTGTGCTTTTTTTCCTAATTTTTGCTTTGAACACATTAGAGGTTGTTTATCTTATTTGCCATATTTGAGTTTTATTTATTTATTTATTTATTCATTTATTTTTGTGTACAATTTTGATTTCTATACTCATTATGTTTGGGAATTAAGTGCTTTGATGAGTGGATGCCAATTTTTTTTTTTTCCAAGTTGACTTTTAGTGACGAAAATATGTTGCCTTTTTTGGCTTTCGAAGGTTAATTATGTAATTTTAAGTGTGCCAACAAAGATCAATTAGTCCTTATAGAAAGTTTACTTGCCAACCAATTATCAGACGACTGTGTTGAAGTTCTTTCAGCCTCAAGGAAGAGGACTTTACTGGTGGCTTTTCTTAGGACAACTTATACACAATAACAAATACAAAACAATTTTAGGAACTGAATTTCATTAAGTAAATAAAGACTTACAATGAAATTACAATGACCTAGCCTCGAAAAGGTTCGCAGCAGCAAACTACTCCTAATAAATAAAGTGCAGTACAGGAATTTGAAGAACTGGAAATGTAAAGAACTAGAAAGAAAAATAAGAAGTAAATGACTGGTTTCTGAATTTGAGTCTCGGTCCTCTCCGATTTAGCCTTCTCTTCTATTTGTACTCCCTAATGGTAACCGTCGAAGTAGTCTTCTAACCTTCGAAATGTACTTCCACGATCTCTGGCCATGGCCTCACACAATTAGCTTCCACTATGCCATTCTTGCAATTAGGCTTCCCTCTTGATTTTGAATTTGAATTGTGAGTAACTGTTAAGCCACGTCATCTGGTGCCCCTCATTTACTCCAATGCTACGCAGATTCGTTGTTACCAATATTACTGCCATGTGTCTGCCATTGATTGGAGATTGGTATTAACTCCCCAAATGGCCCTCTACAAGCCACATGTCAAGCTGCGATTGGCTTATACAAAATATACAGCCAACATTATCCCCCGCACTAATATACCCAATACTTGGTGATATTAGTGGATCAGTGCACTTTGCCCACGTACTAGGACGTGCATGAACTTTGTTTATCTTGGAAGTGTAATCGTCTTCAAGTAATGAAGCGTTGAACTTCATTAAATTCTACCTTGCACTTGAACATTATTTGTGTATACGAAGGGACTGATACATCTCCAATGGCCAATCAAGCCCTCTCTTACATTGATCAAGCATACAAGGAGGCCTTGGACAATGATGAACAATCTCAAAAAAACCTTCATGCATTTATTGGCCACATATATCCACCTCCATGTATACAAGTTATAGAGGCTTTTGTAAAATACAAACCTCTAGACCAAAAATTTACAAAAATAGATCTTGGAAATTCTTCATCTGCTCAAAAACCCTCTGCATGGAACGAAGTTGCTTCTTCTTCTTCTTGGCGCACTGGCTGGGATGCTTGGTCAACACCGGCTCAACCTCAAGTAAGGGAGCAGATTCATCATAGAATTGTTGAATTCAATGACCCCATTTTAGTTCCTCCCTGTTCCTATAGCTCAGTGGTATATCCCTACATGCCCTTCGAACGTCGTCGTTGTCAAGAGGACAACCTACTTTCAGCATGGTACACCTTCTCCCTACCAACAAGGATAGTGCAGAAGACTCCTAACCCAATCGAAGCATTGGGATTCAGTCCCTCATTTTTGGCTAAGAAGGCAAAGCTTTGCACTTCTAATTGGTTAGAGTGTGTGAATGACCCCCCCAATTCCCTTCTTCTTTTGGGGCGGACCCTTTTGCACCCTCTCTTCCTCAGAATCCTAACTAGATGGAGTAACTGAAACTTACTCTCTTCGAGGGTCAGCATTTCTCTTCCTACCAACCCCCAGTTCCTCCAACTACATTTTAGCAGTCTATAGCCCAGTTCCTGCTTGCCGCCTTCTCCTACCTGCCTTTCAAAGTCCTTGGTGATGATGTTCCTCATAGGAACTTTTTATGGGCTTGTGACATTGTGTCTCGAGGTCACGGTCTTAACCCCATAGCCCAAACAGAGCTCCAAACCTTTTTGGACCAGCTCCCTCTCCTACTCAACTAGCATAAAAACTCATTGGCCACTAGCGACTCATTGAATGAAATCACTGCCATTCGAATTCATGCTCAGTACGAAGCAAAGAACCTTCTTGAAGATTATGATACCTTCAAGAATAAGGACTCAGACTGAGTTTGAAGTGAAGGCTGAGCAACTTTTCCACCAAATAGGAGCACATCAGCTACAAAAATCTAGTTTAGATAGAGCTGAAGATAACATACAGAAAGAACACAAGTTCATAGAGCACTGATGGGCTAAATTTAATGAACTTCTTACTTTTTCTATTCCTTACTATTATGAGATTGAATTTGTGGCCAAATAGGCCTTCCCAATGTAAATATTTACATATCAATAAAACTGGGTTTTCATATTCTAATTTGCATGATCTCGCTTTATCCAATTGTATGATCAATTATATGGTTAATATGGCCTTACTTTTCACTTCGTTCTCATAATCCGTACAAATAACAACTTCGAAGTAACCAATCTTGCTTCGAAGCCTGGTTTTAAATGTTTCGAAGCACACAGCTCCCTTTGCAAAATGACAAGTTTTCTCCTTCGAAGGTTCTACCTTAATAAAAAATCCAAAAAGTACTTCCATATTTCTGAGATTAAAGGCATGGGTACCTATGTGCAGATCTAGCATCATCTTAACCAATAGTGGTCTTATGATAACTCTTTATTTCAAAGCTATCCTCTCCTTTAAAAGGCCACAGAATATTCCTTCGAAGGACATCTTCTTTGTCAGAAAGCCTAGGATGATACTTTGAAGACCTTCGATTTGAACAAGCCCTACTCCACTTGAGTTCAAGGCGTAAGCCTTTAAAGATCTTAAGAAGAAAATTGGCTTCGAAGCCCACTTCTTGTTTTTAAGCCAAGTTTAGTATTTGAAAACTGGCTTCGAAGCCAACTACCTATCTTCGAAGCCAAGTTGGCTATTTGAAATGTGTTTCCCTCCTTCATAGGATGTCCACATACTGTTTTGAAGGTGGTTCTCTTTCTTGTGTTTTCAGGAGTTTCAAAATAAAAAAGTCTTAATCACACAAGGGTCACAACTTGGGTTTATTTGACCTATTATGTTAAATGGGTAAATTTTTAGGACACAAAGGTTTTAAAACCCCATCTCCTCGCGCTTTTTCCTACTCACTTGTCCAAAATTCCTCTTTCACTCCCATTTCTCTCGACTACAACTTCTTACCTTTCTTATACCCACTCTCCTCACCCTCATTTCAACTTTTCACTGATGGCTTCTTCTTCGTCGAAAGCACCAGTTGTTGAGCGTGTGAGCCTATCCATGGCTTTGAGGAGATGTATCAACGAAGAGTGTGACAAATACAAAGCTGGTGAACGATGTGCCATTGATAGGCACATCTTTGTCCCCTGTCACCATACTCAAGGGGAGTTTGTCCTTGGACCTATCTTCGGGGAAGCCCCTGCTCAGCTTCCTGCTCTGTACCCTCATTTAGAGGATCTTTGCCTTCTTTATAAGGGTGGCCCTGATTGGGGAAGCTGGAGGATGAATCGGCCTCATCGCTGCTGGCCCACATTAAGCCCAAAATGGGAGGACTGGTACGACCGAATTGTTCCTGCCAAAACATGACCTCCAAGAACTCTACCTTCTTAATGCGCTTTGACTCTCCAAGTTCCCTATTCCTGAAGACCCTTTTCTAATACCTGTTGCACTTTGTTCTTGGAATCCTGCTTTTAATTTTTTCCAATTTCGGTGTGGCATGATGGCCCCTACTGTCCTTCATACATGCCATCTCTTAGGGTGTGGGAAAGTGGTTTGGAAATACTCTTCGGATCCTGGGAGACGCTAGTGATCCTCAGCTAGTCACCTGAAAAGAAATAAACACTCCGGTCGGGGGTGCTGGAATTAGCACTCCGACAGACAAGTTAGTTTAGATGCTCAGGATAGCCTATTTACCAATTCTGTGAAGTGATTCTTACATACCTTTCTATAACCGTTGTTCCTGTATTTATACCTGTTCTTCTTGATCCTCGGGGCCAGGGCCTACTTTTTAATCATTGTCCTTTCCTTTATTCAGCCCTAAGTACTTATACTTTATTCGGCACATATATTCTATTCGGCTCCCCGATCTCGTAGGATATAGCCGATTAATATTAGTCTTCCAAAGATACACACCATCTGATCTTTCCATTATTCAGCCCCCACAATTGCCCCCCGAACTCCCCATTGACGGAAGTTAATCGGCGTGTTCGGTCTTGAATTGGAAAGGTTAAAATAGGTCCGGCAGCTTCGCGTACCCCAATATAGATGTCAGGATGCGCATACCTTTTCGTTCATCATTACGCTCTCCCGCCTCAACCTTTCGTCTCGCATTTATTGTGATTTGAAATTTCAGTCCGTTGGAATGCACAGTTCGTCGAGTATTCGAGACTCTTGGACCGCCAGCAGATATCCCTTCTCTGACTCGCATTCTCTGCAGCTCTTCTCCGTCTACCCTCGTCTCCTTTGTTCCTCGTAAGTCTTCTTCTCTTTTCTTTGCAATCTTACTTTTTGTTTATCGCTTTCATTTTGGTGAACCCTTTATTCCCCGTGAAAATGGCCAAACACTTGAAAGACCTCCTTTCTGAGGGTCGTGTCTCCGGATTCCGGCGACACTTTTCCATCCCCGACGATGTTCATCTATCTCTAGTGACGGACAACAGTCTGGATATGGAGAGAGAGGATCAAAATTCAATCATCTTTCCTCTCCTATCCATTGCAGAGGGCGGGGTTCGCTTTCCCCTACATCCGTTCCTTAGGGCCATCCTCCGCTATTGGGGTCTAATTCCTTCTCAGCCCAATGTGAACTTTTTTCGGATCGTAATGGGGTTCGTAGAGTTAAACCGGCGCCTCAGGATTGACCTTGGGGTTCCGGCCATTCGGCACTGCTATGCTTTAGCCAAATCCTCCAGTTGGCTTAGGCGGTACTTTCTTAGGGCCAAGGATACTGACCATCATTTGGTAACCATGCTCGCCAGTTCTGGCAAGCGTGTGGATGACGTAATGGTCAATCTCCGAGGGAACTGGGAATTTGGCGAAGGCGAGGATCGCCTAGACCCTATTCCCTGATGGAGGGGTGAACCAAGTTGTCGTGTGCCTCCTTGTGTTTTACTGAACTTTTCTTTTACTTGGCTTTCTCCCTGTGTCTAACCCGTTGCCTTTGCAGGCAGTAATTTGAAGAAGATTCTGGTTTCTGCCGATGACGCGGTCCTTTCGCAGGTTACGACTGCACTCGGATACTTCAGCAGTCCGAACTTACAGAAGCAAGGGAGAGCAGCCCACATACTTCTTCGACACGAGCCTACTTACACTACTTTTTCGACCGCTGACAATATTCCAATTCCATCCGGTGATCGACAGCTTGCGGCTCTTATTTTCCCTAGCTTCAAGAGTCTCAGACAAGTTGGCATCGAGGCCTCTAACTTGGGGCAAGACGTCGAGCCGGTGGTAGAGGTAGTCGCCAAACTAGACAAAGAATTCGCTGAGGAGGCCGAAGAGGTTGGTGAGGTCCTAAACTCGGCGTTTGAGGCAGCCACACGTAGTCAGCCTACCTCGCTGTCCACTTCGGGTCGGGCCGAGTTTTCTTTTGGAGATATTTTTGGAGGTTTCAGAGATTTACCCGGTGATTTTTTTAAAGGTATGGCTGGGGAAAGCCTCACGCAAATGGCTTGAAAGAAAAATGCCGAGCGTATGGCCGCCCGAAAAAAGGCCGAGGCCGCCTGTTCTGGGCCTGCCTTGGTTGAGTCTTCCGAACCCGTTATTGAAGAGCCGGCTAAGATTATTGAGGCCAAAAAGGCGAAAGAGGTCGAACAACCGGTCATTGATGAACAGTTGATTCTGGAAGAGCGAGGCAAGAAGCGTAGCGCCGAGGGAGAGGCCAGTTCAGAAGATAGTCTTGCCGACAAAAGGCCTCGCTTAGAAGAATCAGATGTGGTTGTTCCTTTCATTGTTCAGCCAAAGATTAGAGGCACGCCGATTCCTTCTGATGCATCCATCATTACCGACCCGGCGGTAGCCTTGAGCCTGGCAGTGTCAGTCTCCTTACCAGCTGATAAGGCGTCCTTTCATGCCGTGCCGGATTTGGTGGCCATAGCCCTATCTGCGCAGTCGGCCCTTTTGGTAGGTGAACTTTGACTTGTTTTGATTTTGGTTGCCTATGGCATCTAACGATCGCAACTCGTTTTGCAGACGGTTGGCAGGATCGTCGACTTGGGCCGCCGCCTACACGACGCCCATGAGAGGATTGACCGTTTACAGTCGGAAGTGGTCGATCAAAAGAGCAGGGCTGAGTTTGAGATGATGTGGGCCGCTATGGAGGTTGTGCGAGCCGAAGCCGAAGCGGAAAGGGCTCGGGCTACCGATCAGCACCGTTCTAAAGTTGAAGATAGGGCGAACGTGAGCAAAGAATCGCTTAGGCTAGCTGAGGAGGCGCTTACCAGGATGGAGATTGAGTTAGCAGAGTTGAAGGCGGCCAAGGAAAAGGCAGAATCTAAGGTTTCTGCCGCATTCGAGGCAGGAAAAGGCGCCGCCTTCAAAGAATACGTAGATGAAGTCCCCAGGTTTGAGAATCGGGGGTTCAAACACGGGTGGCTCAAGGCCCTTGGTGCCGCTGGGGTCACACTGGCCTTGCCAATTCCTTATGAGCAAGTGGACGTTGAGCCACTTGAGTCTGACCGCGAGGATTGATCTGGGAGTCAATCAAATTTTATGAAATACTTTCCCTTTTAATGTATGTTTTTGTTTTTAGGACTTTTGCTGGTTCTGAGTAGTTTTCATGTATAAATTGGCTATTGTCTGAGCTCAGTTTATTAATGAAAATTATCTTCTTGTGTCACTACTAATGCGCAATTTGTGATGTTATATTGGTGTAGAATGTTTGCCGTTCACTACTTTAGTAAGAATGACTACTCTGTTGACGTTTCTATGATTGAATATCATGATTAATCTGCCCTTGCCCCAAGCGGTGCATGATCATTCGTGCGCCTGAGGAGGCAAACTTAGTTTTGTTGTAGATTCGTGAGCCGGCTGGGGCACATAAGCCGAATAGATTGATTAATCTATCACGCCCTTGCCCCAGGCTGGGCATGATCATTCTGAAATCGATTTGTGAGCCGGCTGGGGCACCTAAGCAGAATGGATTCATTAATCTATCCCACCTTTGCCCCAGGCTGGGCATGATCGTTCTGAAGTCAATTCGTGAGCCGGCTAAGGCACATAAGCCAAATGGATTCATTAATCTATCCTGCCCTTGCCCCAGGCGGGCATGACC
This sequence comes from Camellia sinensis, assembly GCF_055761805.1. Classification (NCBI taxonomy): domain Eukaryota; kingdom Viridiplantae; phylum Streptophyta; class Magnoliopsida; order Ericales; family Theaceae; genus Camellia; species Camellia sinensis. Next base: position 138,018,712 of record NC_138974.1, on the reverse strand, counting down.
CTTCTGAAGTCGATTCATGAGCCGGCTGGGGCACATAAGCCGAATGGATTGATTAATCTATCCCGCCCTTGCCCCAGGCTGGGCATGATCATTCTGAAGTCAATTCGTGAGCCGACTGGGGCACCTAAGCCGAATGGATTCATTAATCTATCCCGCTCTTGCCCCAGGCGGGGCATGATCGTTCTGAAGTTGATTCGTGAGCCGGCTGGGGCACATAAGCCGAATAGATTGATTAATCTATCCCGCCCTTGCCCCAGGCGGGCATGATCCTTCTGAAGTCGATTCGTCAGCCAGCTGGGGCACATAAGCCGAATAGATTGATTAATATATCCCGCCCTTGCCCCATGCGGGCATGATCCTTCTGAAGTCGATTCGTGAGCCGGCTGGGGCACATAAGCCGAATAGATTGATTAATCTATCACGCCCTTGCCCCAGGCTGGGCATGATCGTTCTGAAGTCGATTCATGAGCCGGATGGAGCACATAAGCTGAATGGATTGATTAATCTATCCCGCCCTTGCCCCAGGCGAGCATGATCCTTCTGAAGTCGATTCGTGAGCCGACTGGGGCACATAAGCCGAATAGATTCATTAATCTATCCCGCCCTTGCCCCAGGCGGGCATGATCATTCTGAAGTCGATTCGTGAGCCGACTGGAGCACCTAAGCCGAATGGATTCATTAATCTATCCCGCCCTTGCCCCAGGCGGGCATGATCATTTGGGCGCCGGCGGGTCTATCCAGTCGGCGCTGGGTGATTGAGGTTTTCACAATTAATGAAATTGCCTCGAGGGTGCTACCTCTGTGAAGGATAAATGATTATGGTTACAACTTTTATGAATACAGTAAACAACTAACTCCAGCTTTTGAAGGAATCGTGTGAATGTCGAACAGACTTTTCTTTAACAGCAGAGGGGAAACGAAGACGCTAGCTGAGCTGGGTGGAGACATGCATCGAGGTGGTGACCCTTCGCGCACCAGGGGTAGGAGTCCCGAGGATCGAGAGAGGCATCAGTCTCCCCGACGTCGGAGCAGGTCGCCCAGGTAGGACAAGCAGTCGCAGGGCAGGTCTTCTAAACCTCGAGTTGAGAAGGGATCTGACTCGAATCCGTGCCCATTAAGCTTTGCGGTGTTTGTGGGGAATAGACCCATGACAGAGGCGGATTCGATCGTGTAGGACCCAAATGTAGCTGTCGAGTTTGCTCGACAAATTTTTCCTCCTGAGGTTCAGCAATCGATGGTAGGTCGTCAGGACTACAAAGTATTTCGTGAAGGCATTCACGGGGCAGTGAAGGGGCTTTACACTGCCTATGAAATCGGTAAGCGGTTGCGCGCTGCCTGCCGAGAGATGGAGAAGAAAGAGGAACGTATTCGAAGTTTAGAGGCTCGCACGGAGGCGGCTGAGCACGAGTTAAGGAAGACCAAGGCGGCCCAGGCACAAACTGCCAGGCACAGAAACCCAATCGTGGAAGAAAGGGTTACCAGTCGGCTCATCAGTTCCGCGCTTGCCGATCGTGAGACGGCGAGTATGTTCGCACTGGAGAACGCGAAGCGGAGGGCCTATGAGAAAGGCTTTCATGACGGCCAAAAAGTTGGAATCAAAAAGACAAAGGAAAAACTTGTAGAAGAAGTTTGCCGATGTGAAAATCATGGATTTAGGCACGGTTGGATCATGGCATCTCAAGCCGCAGAAGCTCTTCGAGCGTCGGGCATTGATTCGGCATCGCCATTCTACCATAGTAAACATTTTCCGTTTTCTTCTTTTGAGGTCGAGAAGAGTGAGGATGAGGGTGATGCCGTATAAGTGTACTTGTTGTAAGGTTGAAACGTAGATCGCGTTGAAAACTATGTAATATATTGCCTGTTTTATCAAATAAAAAGCGTTCTATGATAAATATTTTGTTGCAGTTCGTATTTGGTATGTACGCGTTTCGTTTATGTATATGTTTGAATGGATGTATAAACATTGATCGGCAGGGTCGACCCATACGTGATAGCCGTTTATCCCTGATTGAGGCTATTGTAACTTGAGGAAGCCAAAAGCCAGTCGGTAAGGTAGCTACGGCAAATTCAACTCGGCTCGGGGCCTAGATTTTCAGACGGTGCACGTTCTTCAAAAAGTCGTTTGGACAACTATGCCATGGTGACTGTCAACCGACGTTTTTCTCGTGGAGTTTAGAGTTAGTGAAATCGCCTCGGGATTGGGGCCTCGAGATCGCTGCCAGTATTGAAAATAAAAGTAGTGGGCGCTTCGCGCAGATAAACAATCACTCATGTGTGGTGGAATAAATGGGGAATGTTAGTTAGAGAGACTGGAGTTCAGCCGATCTTGGTGTTCCCATGGAGCGCGGCAGAGGACCCATCCGTATGGGAAGTAGGGCGTCCAAACGTTGGCATGAATCTTTGAGTCGTCAAAGCAGATCACCCTGAAAGGAAAAAGCAACGACCGTCGGATTTTTATGCTTCCTTGTCCTGGATCTTTGCCTTGACATTGTCAATGGTATCAGTGGAGGACTTGGGCACAGTTGGCTCAAGGCATTGCAAACCGCGGAGGACTTCCAGGTGACGGGAGGTGATTCGGCGCTGCCGCTTTACTAATGCGTCTTCTCCCTTTTTTAGCTTTTAAGTTTGGAGATGGGTATTGTAATGCTCAAATGCAAGTTGCATTTATGTAACAACTGTGTGATTAAATAAAAATTGTAACGCTTAAATGCGGGTTGCGTTTATGTAACAACTGCTTGATTGAACAAAAAACTTTATTTTGAACATTTGCGTCTTATTCTAAATTTTTTTTATATGCTTAGTTAAGCACCTTATTTGCGATGTTGGCGAGTCTTGTTTTGTTCGTGCCAAAAGTTGCTCTGAATCCGGAGACTTAGTTTGGCCAATCGTGATAATCACAAAGGGCGCTCTGAATCCGGAGTCTTAGTCAGCCCTAAGGTGTCATGCACCGAAAAAAGGGGGGGGGCTCCGAATCCGGAGACTTTAATCGTCCCTAAGCTGTTATGCACCAAAGGGGGCTCGGAATCCAGAGACTTTGATCGGCCCTAAGGTGTTGTGCACCAAAGGGGGCTCCGAATCCGGAGACTTTGTTTGGCCAATCGTGATATCCACGAAGGGCACACCGAATCCGGAGACTAAGTCGGCCCTAAGGTGTCATGCACCAAAGGGGGCTCCGAATCCGGAGACTTTGATCAGCCCTAAGGTGTTGTGCACCAAAGGGGGCTCCGAATCTGGAGACTTTGTTTGGCCAATCGTGATATCCACGAAAGGCGCTCCGAATCTGGAGACTAAGTCGGCCCTAAGGTGTCATGCACCAAAGGGGGCTCCGAATCCAGAGACTTTGTTTGGCCAATCATGATATCCACGAAGGGCGCTCCAAATCCGGAGACTTTAATCGGCCCTAAGGTGTCATGCACCAAAAGGGGCTCCGAATCCGGAAACTGTTTGTCCAATCATGATATCCACGAAGGGCGCTCCGAATCTGGATACTAAGTCAGCCCTAAGGTGTCATGCACAAAAGGGGGCTCCGAATCCGGAGACTTTGTTTGGCCAATCGTGATATCCACGAAGGGTGCTCCAAATCCGGAGACTTTAATCGGCCCTAAGGTGTCATGCACCAAAGGGGGCTCCAAATCCGGAGACTTTGTTCGGCCCTAAGGTGTCATGCACCAAAGGGGGCTCCGAATCCGGAGACTTTGTTCGGCCCTAAGGTGTCATGCACCAAAGAGGGCTCCAAATCCGGAGACTTTGTTTGGCCAATCGTGATGTCCACGAAGGGCGCTCCGAATCCGGAGACTTTGTTCGGCCCTAAGGTGTCATGCACCAAAGGGGGCTCTGAATCCGGAGACTTTGAGAGATTAATGGAACCACGAAGATAAATGGTTTACATTGCAGAAGTGATACATATACAAGTATCAAAGCCCACAGATCGGGTCAGTGATAGGGTTTTCATTAAATCTCTGCTTGTGCCGATTGGGGGGAGCCACGGATTTCTTCAATGCCATGGGCTATCGGGAAGCGCACAAGCTGATGAGAAGTGCTTGGAACAGCCTTCATCATATGTATCCAAGTTCGCCCCATGATGACATTATACGGCGAAGGGAGCTTTACGACCAGGAATTCTACTTCGACCGTTCTGGAAACCGCTCGAACAGGTAGTATGATCTTCCCTAACGGATATTCGGGATTCATATTAAAGTCGAACAATGGGTAAGGTGACGGAGACAGATCTGACTTGTTGAGGCCGAGTTTGATGAAAGTTTGGTAGTACATAACCTCTGAAGTACTCCCCGGGTCTATGAGAATGCGTTCGATGGTGAACCGATTTATGCATAATTTAATGACCAACGGATCGATGTGGGAAGCTGTTGTGCCACTAAGATCGGAGTCATTGTAAGTAATTGTCAGAGTTTCTTTAGGCCATTCAGTCAGAATACGTTGCTTTTGGGGGATTGGATGCGATTGAATTGTATGCACGGCTGGGGGGTCCAAGCAGGCTGTAGATCATATGGATCACGCCAAGTGGAGGTGAGTCTTGCCTCAAGGCTAGTGCCATGGTTGGCTTTCCCTTTCTCACGTACTGTTGCAGTCGGCCGTCTTGCACCAGTTCTTCCAGGTGATCTTTTAATGGGTAACAACTCTCCGTTTCGTGGCCGTGATCTTTGTGATATTCGCAACGCCTATCCCTTCTTCGCATGTCGGACGACCCCACCATCTTTGATGGCCATTTGAAGAATGGAAGGTGTTGGACTTTGGTCATTATTGTAGCGATCGGTTCTGACAACTCTGTGTACTTCTTGTTGGCACGTCTTGAATGCCTGTTATCGGTTTGCAGTTGTTCATTCGTCCGGTGGGAGCATTGATCGCTTGATCGATGAGTATCCCTCCTTTTGTCTCATTTAGCGCGTTGCTGAGGGTCTGGGCTAGGAGGTGGCGCGGAACTTATTGGTTGAGCAATTTCAAGGGGGGTCGTTTTGTTGGACATTTGGCCGGCTTTTATTCTCAAGTCATCATCTTCCACCTTGCAATACTCTTCAACTTTCTTCATCAATGCGCAGACTGTTTTGGGGGGTCTATGGTCAGGGAACTGCAAAGGGGACTGTCAAGATGTAGTCCCATTTTGAAGGCGGTGATGGCCATGGAGTCGTTACAAGCGTCGTCGACAAGGTTAAAGCACTCCCAATAGCGCGAATACGCTCTGAGCATTTCTCCTGATTGAATCTGCATAGCCCAGAGAGAGTCGGCCTGTTTCGGCTGCACCTCGTTGGTGATGAACCTGGCCCTGAAGGATTTTTGTAATTGATGGATGCTTTTGATCGAGGCCGACTCCAACTTGTAATACCACCTGACAGCTAACGGCCCCAGGCTGCGAGGGAATATTTGGCACATGAGGGCTTCGTTGTCTGCATGCAATGTCATGGCCTGCTTATAGTGACGGATTTGATCAGTGGGAGTCGCTCTGTGGTTAATGAGTTGGAGTCGCTATCGGTATCCTTTGGTCGGGCTCGAGGTCGTTGTCCACCGACCCTCGGAGGTCGTTCGGGATCTTGGCGCATGGCTTCTCTCGATTTTGCGACTTCAAGGGCCAAATCTTGACGGAGATGTTGGTTTTCAGCGATCATGTTCTCCAGCCTTTGTTCATTATGCTTTGCTTGTTCGATGATCGCTTGCATTGTCTCTTGTGCTGAGGTCGTTGGTGAGTCGAAGTTCAAGGCGCGTCTTGCAGCGATGGTTTCTTTTCCGAGCATATTTGCTGGAGTGAAGTCATCTCCCTGTGCGGTCTCGTCAATGGTTACCGGAGGATCTTCAGTCACGCCTGCCATGGATGTATTTGAGTATTCCCACAGACGGCGCCAATTGTGGGGAAGTGGTTTGGAAATACTCTTCGGATCCTGGGAGACGCTAGTGATCCTCAGCTAGTCACCTGAAAAGAAATAAACACTCCGGTCGGGGGTGCCGGAATTAGCACTCCGACGGAAAAGTTAGTTCAGACGCTCAGGATAGCCCATTTACCAGTTTTGTGAAGTGATTCTTACATACATTTCTATAACCGTTGTTCTTGTATTTATACCTGTTCTTCTTGATCCTTGGGGCCAGGGCTTACTTTTTAATCATTGTCATTTCCTTTATTCGGCCCTAAGTAGTTATACTTTATTCGGCACATATATTCTATTCGGCTCCCCGCTCTCGTAGGATATAGCCGATTAATATCAGTCTTCCAAAGATACACACCATCTGATCTTTCCATTATTCGGCCCCCACATAGGGTTATCACCCATTGGCACCCCTCTCAGTCCAGACTATCTTGACCTTAAGGTCCCTTTCTCTATTCCCCCTTTGAACTCTTTATTCAGTGATTTTGTGAGCTTCAAAAATAAGAAGGAAGGCAATGTAATAGACCGAGAGTTCATTTCTTTCCTTCTATACTGGATTTGCAAATTCCTTTTCTATAACTCTTCTCAGCGGATTATGCCCGAATTTGCCTCTCTTGCCAAAGCTCTTGCTTCGAAGAAGAAGATATCCTTGGCTCCTTATGTTTTGGGTCATGTCTGTAGGGTTTGTTCCTAATTCTGTGAGAAACCCATGGATGTTAATCAATGAGGCACATTCTGGGTACTCCAACTCTAGCTTTTTGCATATTTCACAGACTTACACTCCAAGTGTTTGAAATTCTTAGTGGCAGACCCCACCATTTATGGAGTGAAGTATGCCAGAGTTTCCCTCTATCCTTCTAGTTTTGCCTTCTACTTCTCTTTTTTCTATCAACTCCCAACTTCCCCTCTTGCCATCTTCTTCTGCCCCTTCACAGCCAACACAGGGCCAACATGGCTAAGAACCTTTTTGGCTGATAGGACCTACTCCAGACCTCAACACAGAGATATGTGGGCCTCCATTCTAATCCCAAGGGAGCTGTTTGTTGGCACCTTGAATCCTCTAGCCTACAAATGCAAATCTGAAGCCTACTGCCCTTCCGAATTTGCCAGGCAATATGGGCTTACTCAGGGGATTCCCATCCCTCTCTGCGGCCTTTCTAATCCAAATCTTGCCACCAGAGAGCTCAAAGTGCCAAAAACCAAGCTGGATGAAGCAACCTCTAAGTTGATACAAGACCTGATTGAATTTGAATTTTCTCCCTTCATCCTGCAAGGCAATGAACTAAAGAGATATCAAAATTGGTGGACAGCCAATATGGAGGTGCACTTGGCCATTTCTCCTAAGGATCTGCTGGTAGGGTTGGACATGCCCTCTCAAGTCAGGCCTAAGGAGACTGGGATCACCATCAACTCCTCTATTGCTCCTACTGTTCCAGTTCCTTCTCCTGCTGCCTTAGTTCCTGCCCCTGCTGCCTCATCTCCTCCTCCTAGAGTCACTAGGGCTACTTCGAAGAAAGGTATGCACTTTATCTCCTTTACCCCTTTCCTTTTATGATACTTTGTCTATTTACTTATAGCCTTAATATTTGGTGCAAGAGCTTCACAAGAGGTCTCTCCTCAGAGAACTCAAGCCATGAACACAGATATGGATATGTGACACAACATAGATATGACACGGACGTGCCGACACATCAATTTTAAAAAAATGTAGGACACGACGCGTGGGGGACATGCACAAAATGTATAATTTTATATATTTATCATATGTCATATATATGAATATATCATTCGAAGATAATAATTAAATGCAATATAACACTAATTTATATAAATTGACATGATTTTTCTTTTATCATTGTATTCTAAGTTATTTTTATAATTAGTTTCATGGACACGTGTGTCCAAGTGTTCGAAGAGTGTCCAACTCTAATTTCTTTTTTCAAATGAAACATTTTTGGATGAGTGTCGGACACGTGTCGATGTCTAACACGGACACGCCACCTTTTTAGAAGTATCCGTGCTTCTTACGTCCTTGCTAAGTCTGGTACACTTGTTTGGCTTGTTACAGCCCACAAGCTGTAGCTTTTTTTCTTAAGATTTATGATTAAGGAGTCTTTTCTGTTGAACTTCTTGCTTGGATGATTGTAGCTATGCTTGTTTGCAGCCATGTTGGCACAACAAAAAACTGGTTGAACAGAAAGTTGTATCTAGATTGGTATGTAATTAGCCTTTTTTTGTTGGTTACTTTTAATAGAATTAACATTTAGTGCAAAGAGGTTTTTGGGATGTTAAAAGAACTCCAAATATTATATCTTAAGAAGGATTGATGAGTTGGATCGTATTGAGTCTAGTGGAGGACTTGGTGGTGTCTCCTTGAGTTGTGGAACCATTAATTGCGTGTGGACTATTCATTCATCTGGTCTGTGGCTATTGTGCCTCTGAAAGTTAAAGTGTCTGCATGGTCTATAGCTCGCAAGAAGCTTAATACCAATGGCATGATTTAGGAAATGAGGCCTAATTGCCTTTTGCTTCCACAATGATGTGTCATATGTAAAAAGGGAGAGGAGACTATTGATCATTTGTTCTTGCATATTGTGTTGTAGCTATGACTTTATGGCACAAATTTGTTTTAGTCTAAGAACCACATTCATATTTAGAAAGGTGGCATGCCCACGTCAGACACATAAGTGGCGGACCCAAACATCCATCGTTTATATTTTAGTAGTTTATATGTCATAGTATTGTATACATTTACGTATTGGTTGGTTAGTTGCAAGAAATGCTTATCATCGGCTTGGAAATCGTTTGCTTTGCAGTAAACTGAGACTATAGAGCTTAGTAGTGTAGAATTACACACAAGACATTGACACAATTGGACTCTCAACACAAATACAATGCACAATGAATCCTTTAGAAGGACAATATATAGAGAGGATACAACACCATGTAAATATAAGACTACTACATATATTACTAGCGTCTGTTGCACACTTGACTCATGGTCACCCTGTGTACAATGTGAAACTTTTCAAATTGAGAAAAAAAGGTTGGACACTTCTCTGGGTGTATTTTTTGTCCCTTCCTCCCTCCTCATCCATGAAATGGAGAAAAAATTTAGATTATATTTCATTAACCTTTTCATTTTCATTTTCCCTTCCAAATCCATGTTATTAACACCACCCAATGGTGGACACATTTTGAGGAGTTACCAAGAATTTTGGTGTCCAAAATTGAGCCTGTTCTTTTATAGGATGCTTATGCTACTTAGCTTTGGATAAACAGTTTCCTGTTTGCTTAGAGAGATTATTAGTTTCCTGTTGGGATATATTGGCTTTCCCTTGCTTGTTCTGCATTAATTTTAAATTAGCATTTCGATAATATATGACATTTGAATTCAAAGAGAGAATGAAAGGCTAATATTTTCTTTTCATTTCTAAATCTCTATCCAAATTCATAATCCAAACACAACCTTAGAAGAGATATTAGGTTGTGCTATGCAGGCAAGCTGGGAATTCATTTCCATATATTCATTGAGAAACTAAGACAATTTAGGCATTGTGCAGTGGAACATGATGTGTTAGAGAGAGAGAGATTGGAAGGCTGCGAGTGCTGTATCAGCAATAACAACAGCCACTGCAACAACAGCAACCATCTTCTGGCCATCGACACACCAAAAGTAGGGACCTTGATTTCCAATTTGTAAACCTTCTTTGAAACAGAAGGATGCTAGTTCTAGTCATGACCCTATTTCAGGCCCACTTAACATTTGAACCATGTGACATAGTGTTAGAAATTGGGCGCCCATGTGGCATGACCCTTAGAACCTTTTGAACCTCATCCAAATGGGTTTTGAATTTGAATTCAAACCTATTTGGATAGCCACTCAGGATATATATCTATCATATTATGATATGGATAGATGATATAGATATCAGATATTATCTCATTTAACCAATGGATAAATGAGATAAATATAATATATATCTGATACATGGTTATGGGTAACAAAGATAGAAAACAACGTAGGTTTTGTTTTCTACCCATAAACTGACTCTCTCCCAAAAACAACGATCAAGTCATTTGCACTGTGGTTTGTGTGGGTGATATTCACCATTGTAATATCACCCCACTGCTGGAATTGATTGATTAGATTCTGGAAGCACGTGATTTATCCACGAGGTTTTAGATCGAATCAGGTATGATCTAAACATTTTATTCCGCTGCAAGTTTTGTGATCTATGATTTACATTGGTATCAGAGCCATTGATGGATATTTTCGTGTTTCCTTTAATCATGTGTTTATTTTTACATGTGTATGTTTACAATATATACATGAATGTTTGTAAAATAAAAAAAAAATCTACTTTGATTAGATTAAGAGCATAAATATTTTTTTTATGTTCATTAATGTGTTTTTTAAGACCATAAACGGTTTTATTTTGAAAAAAGGAGTCCGGCAGTATAAAAAAATCGGACCAGAAAACACCCGGGAAGGCGGCGCGTGTGATACACGCGCTGTATGACGCCTCCCAGCGGTGCCACGTGCCACCACGCGCAGCCACGCGCCACCACGCGCCGGATGCCCTGCTAACGCGCCATCACGCGCCATCACGCGCGCGTCGGCGGCGCTGTCCACGCACGCGCGCCGTCCGCGCCCGCACGCGCGCCGCGTGCTGGAGCCGAGCGCCGAGCCGAGGGCTGGAGCCGAGCGCCGAGCCGCAGCTGAGCCGCGCGCCGAGCCGCTCCTTGAGCCGACTCGCGCCGAGTTGTGCTAAGCGGCGCCGAGCCGAGCCGAGCCGTTTTTCCCGCCTGGCTTGGCTCTAACGCTCTGTTTGTTTGTTTTTTAATTCTGAATTGCGTTAATTGGCCATAATTTATTCGTTATAGCTTTGTTTTAAGCATGGTTGGTACCCTTAGACTCAGAATTAATTTTTCTACATTCTGTAAAATTTTGAAAATTTTACGAAAATATGTAATATTTTTCCTGTGTTAATAATGCATTTTTTTTGCTTTAAAATGCATCTGGTGTTGCATGATTATTTTTCTGGGGTTGAAATTTTTGTTGTGGACTTCTGAAATGTTTTACTATCTACTGGTAATATTGGCTCAATTTATCAGTTTCTGAATTTTTTATTTCTAAATTTATGTGTGTTTATTAGTTATTTAAAATTCCAGAATATTTCAGAAAAATTCCAGAAAATTTCAGGATGATGTACTTTAATTATGGCATAATCTGAATATTGAATACAGCATTTTTTTTAGGTTTGTAATATGTTGTAATTAGAGGAGCATGATTATTTATTTATTTATTTATTAGAATTCCATTATTAAATGATATAGCATGAGTTATTTGTAAATTTACATTAAGATGCTATTGTATGGAATTTATCATGCTTTGTATATGCCATAGTCAGTGGGAGGTTATTCGGTTGAGAGAAATCTTTGTAGATTAACTCCCGAAAACCAATATTTTGCGCATAAATTAAACTAAATTTTGGATAATTGTCACTTGTGGCGCAAGAGATGATTACGAGCATAGCGGATTTTCGATCTTGCGACTTGTGTAATATTGTCACTATTTAATTTAGATTTTTGCGGCAAAATTATATTATGCTAATCAAATTAATCCCAATGCGAATTTCTCTCTAAATTGATTTAGCTTATGGAAGTTAATTTGGTTGACCTAGACTTAGTAGAGATGTTCAAATGTGAACAAACTAATCCCATTCTTTAGATGAGCAAAAGTCTTGGAGACTTTAGGTCAAACCTTAATTGAGCCAAAGTAAGGAAACATGACTCAAAGTCGCCGTGGTTTTGTTGCCTTGTTTGGCACAATAAAAACTAATGTGTGCGCTATAGTTAGCGGCACGCTACATAGTCTTGGTTGGCGAGTTTTGGAGTTATGAAATTAGTAAGCCCTCAATAGATCTGTATATGATCTTGACTAATGAGCTGCGCGGATTGACTTTGTAATTTGATTTGTAAATAATGTTACATCATTGGATGAAGTAACATTCAAGAGTCACGTCATCCAAGAAATGCGAGCTTAAATAAATTAGTCATTAAGTGTAAGACGAGTAGCCAGTATGAGCAGTGTTTTGCTCTCTACCCAATTATTGGGAGTGGATTGAGCGAAATTTCATGCACTATAATAGTGTGCGTAGAAATATCACGTGAAGTGAAAAGATTAGCGCTTAGAAGCTGCAAAATCTATTAACACTACGTGAAAAGATTAGCGCTTAGTGGCTGCAAAATCTATTAGCATTGCCAACTTGTCTAAGTTTGGACACTTACTGTTTCCACACTTGAGTGTGAGACATGAGGAGGGGCTTCTTTGTATAATTCCTTAGCTAGGCTAACGTTTTGAATAACATTTACCACTAAGCGCAAACTTTGCAGCATAGTAATGAAAAGGTCAAGGCCGACAAGGTTGTAATGACTCTAAGAATTTGACGCATCGCTTGTGAGAGCATTGTGTTGAATTAGACTCTTTAGCCTAATTCGCGCTTAAGTTACTTTGGAGCTGTCATAGTTGATAGCTTATTCTCTCCTTCTTGTGGATAGTAGAATTAATTGCAAGTAACTATGAAGCGAGAAATAGATATGGCAAGAGGAGTATCGTCATCTTTCAACTAGATGCAGTAAAGTGTATGGAGAATAAAATTGACTTGAAGGTGCAGGGGATTAGCACTTACTAGTTAAATTGGCGACTTAGGCGCACTTGATATCTCCATGACATCCCTTTTATGATCTAGTGAATATGACTTTGTCGTGAGTCATTACCTAGTTGGGCCTAAGCCTTTAAAACTTGTCTTTGAGAACTCACACATTAAGATGATTGGAATTAGTTTATGACATTGGTCATGAACCAGTGGCTTATTATACTTAATCACATTAATGAGATGATGACACGATGGTTTGAGTAGACCTTCTCGGGCCCACTCGCTTATGACATCCTGCTCTCATGTAATGTGTAACTTTGTTCGCAATGGGTGCGCACAAGTAAGTAGGAAAGCCGTAGAAGGTCATTTGTATTTGCGCATTTAGTCCACTATGTTATTTGTGACTAGATATGTGTGAGGGTATGATAGCTAAGCCTCAATCTCGACACATTTATAGATTACGATACGCATCTGAGTCAAGACTATTTGATCTCCCATAAGTCAAAAGTTTTGAGACGATTTTTAACATTGCACATATGAGGTCGAGATCAATTAGATAACAGCTTTCATGTTTTTAGTTTTGACCAAGGTGGCGAGTATCTATTTGAGTTATTTTTAGAAAACTCTGTGAAGAGAGATGGATGCTTAGAAAATTGATTATTCCTAGTACTCAACAACATAATTGTGTAGTAGAGATAAGGAATTAAATATTGTTAATGTTAGGTGGATAATGGCGCAAAATATTTCCCAATTGAAAATTGCACTAGTTTGTTGCCTATATCCCTAACTAAGAGCCCTCCATATCAGATTTTACACTCCAATTTTGAGTAATAGGTTAGTGGAGAGCCATCTATGGGCGATCTATAACCGTTAAGCAGCTTATCTTTATGTTACTTCTCATAAGATTGTGAAGTTAAGACCTAGGGTTCTATAGCGCATTATTGTATGCTGTCTTGTAAACACAAAGGGTCGTGTGGCGCATTATTGTATGCGGTCATGCAAACCCTCCGGGTCATGTGCATATAGGTAAGCAGCTTTGTGGTAGTGTAACTAAGTCACATAAAGTTTTATTAGTAAAGGTGACGTGAATAGAGTTTTTGGAACTCTATAAGATGGAGAATTCCAAGCATAGCGCTCTATGTAGCCTAGTTGAGAATGGAAAGAAATTTCTAATATCCTAGGGACAGTGGGAGCGATGTGTCTACTAATGGATTACTCCATTAGAGCAGAATACTCTACATTCTTAGCTGCGTGGTAGCAAATGTGAAAATTTTCCACGTCATCACTGGGTGATTGAGAGGGAAACATTCATGATTGCTCCGCAAGATGATAAAGAGCCTAGGATAATGCCAAAGGCTCTAGTCCCCTGTTTTTAGAAAGTGGATCAATGTTGCGCAGTTTAAGACAAAGTCTTTGAGGATTAACCATTTTTATAATTTGGTTGACTTTCCATTATGACGCAAAACTGTTATAAAGTTATGCGTAATTTGGATAGTCATTGTTGAGGCATAAGGCTCGCTAGATACCGAATGGTCGCACCATTGAGGAAAGTGTAGACCATGAGAAGACTTCCTCCTGGGGAGTGAGGTTATTTTGACTTAGGCTATAATTGACATAAGTTCGGAACATTGATTTGTGGACATTGTGACCTGATTTCTCATTAGAGAATTGGATAAGTAGATCCGTAGGGATTTAACTTCTGCTTTTATGGTGAAAAGTTAGGAGCGCAAAAAGGTTGCTGGTTCCAATAAATCTTTTACAACCTAAAGCAGTTATCCAAACAGTGGTTCTTAGATTTCGTCAAGCCATGATAGGCCAACGATGATCAATGAAGACCACTGAGGCATGATCAATGGTCCAAAAGAAGTTTTTCCTTACTTAGTCATTATGAGCCATGAATTTATAAGGTTGTCGCCACCTAGGGTGGGCAGTCCTCTATTTTAGATATGATGGACATGGGTGATGTAATTTATATGCTCGGATGTACGATCCTTAGGGATTGTTTTAGGAAAATTCTCGGTCTGTCTTCGATGACTTACATAGAGAATATCTTAGAATGATTCTAGATGCAAAATTGCAAATCCATTGACTTACCTATCAGTAAAAGCCAGAGCCTTAGCTATTGGGTGAATCCTCAGATTGTCTTTGGGAGAAACAGATGACCTATATTCCTTGATCTTTTCTTTGTTGTGGGAGCCTAAAGTACGCTATGTGGGCGTATTCGGCATGATAAGTGTTATCTTTGATAAATGGTTAACTGAGTTGTTCAGACTTTGACCTTGCTCATTAGACTGTGGATAAAATGCTTATTAGAAGCATATTAATTTGCTCATTGTAAAATTCAATGTGCTGGTTGGGCGCATCTGCGCTAGTTGGGCGCATTAAGAATGAACGCAAATTGGTCACCAAAAATATCTTTAGAGAGGTTATTGCGCAAGAGGTAGTGATCTTAAATCATTTCATGTGAGGCGCACATGGTGGATTCCGTTGTATATACTTATTGCAAGAGGTGCTGATAAGGCTTATGTTTGGAATCTATAATTGCGCAAGTTGTGGTCAATTTTTTTTAAAATCGATCACTTATTTTGAGATGATGGGATGTTGACACTATTACGGTTTGTGTCATAATGATTAGCAAATGATGATGTCAGCAGGCAAGATTGGCTCACTCACACGAGCAATCGCCCTTGACGCTTGGGAGCGAGCAAGGATGAGACTGGTGGTTTATTTTATTTGGAGCCAAGAGAGGCTTAAATCATCCACTATGTATGTCGCCTTGGTTATAACCAAGATGAGGTCGTGTTAAGGACCAAACATGGATGTTAGTACCCACTTTCCATGTTGTGCCTGTTATGATTAGCCAGATACGAGATCTCATTTGGCGCCTAGAAGGCGAGCAAATAGAGAATTCGGGTTAGGCGCTAGAAAGCGACTAGACTAATATCTGTACGGTGTATCGAGTATGACATCACTCTTTATGGAAGAGTTACTCCACCGTAACATGTATTCATACTATATGTGCTTGGCGACCGAGTAATGAGGTGAGAGAATGGATCCCTGCTTCCTCACCGTGTGAGTCTTACGTGTCATTATTGATATGACTTTCATTTATGTACCCTTTTGTGACTTTTGACTATGTCATAAGGTAAGGGGTTGATGTTCTGCTACTTTGGTATGTTGCCTGCGGTCATGCATGATTCGGCCTTAAGGGACATCACTGGGAAAGCGGTCAATTCTAAACTAAATGGCATGAGTGCAAAGGGAAGATCATCTAGTATTACACCACTGTTGTATATTCACTGCCGGCAACTCATATCGCTCTGTATGAGAGGTGAATTGAGTGTGAATATATTACAAGAATTGAGAGGGTCAAACATGCTCTTTTTGAGGGATTAGAGATGTTTTTTGGACCGGTGTAATTAGATGGGTCTGGGGTATATGAGACACTATTTCTTTTCTTTTTTGGGTTGATGTCTCTATGCTGGCTCATTTTGAGTTTCTAGTATAGAGCTCCCACATGCAGGTGTTCTCAGTAGTCGCACGGTGCAGTGGCTAGTATGAGATTGTTTATTTTTGGGGAGATTGAGATTGAGACGTGGCAGTGTCATGCCAACTCATGTCCGAGTGGGAGATGTTAGAAATTGGGCGCCCATGTGGCATGACCCTTAGAACCTTTTGAACCTCATCCAAATGGGTTTTGAATTTGAATTCAAACCTATTTGGATAGCCACTCAGGATATATATCTATCATATCATGATATGGATAGATGATATAGATATCAGATATTATCTCATTTAACCAATGGATAAATGAGATAAATATAATATATATCTGATATATGGTTATGGGTAACAAAGATAGAAAACAACGTAGTTTTGTTTTCTACCCATAAACTGACTCTCTCCCAAAAACAACGATCAAGTCATTTGCACTGTGGTTTGTGTGGGTGATATTCACCATTGTAATATCACCCCACTGCTGGAATTGATTGATTAGATTCTGGAAGCACGTGATTTATCCACGAGGTTTTAGATCGAATCAGGTATGATCTAAACATTTTATTCCGCTGCAAGTTTTGTGATCTATGATTTACACATAGCTAGCAAGTCGTTTGTGCTATGTCGTTCCGTGACCTTGCCTCAACTAATGTTTCGATGCCATTGACAAATACTTGCAGTTCCTACTCATGGTGTCTGCCCTCTTTGCTAAAGCTTTGTTTGTTTGACATCTTGCCTTTCTGTTTTTGCTTTTAATTTTTGTTTTTGGGTTTTAAATTTAGTACACATGTGCACTTGGTAGTCATGCCAAGAACTTATGTTTTTGGTAGGTTGACTCACTGGAGGTGGTGACTCGAACAACTTGATCATTGTTCATCTCTGCCTATATGTTCCAGCTATTAAAATTCATAAATTTTCCTTATTTTTTACTTTTCTTGGAATCTAGTTATGTTGCACAAATTGTTGTTATAAGCCTTTATTTATTTATTTTATTTCCCTTTTGGCTCAGAAAGGGTGAGTAGACTTAAAAAATTTACTATATCGTCGTGTTATTTTGGTATTTATGCACATGTCCTCAAGAAATACAATTAAATGTTGTCATACTAAGTGCACACGGCTTTTGTTTACAATTTAACATCGAAACAAGGTAATTGCCCGCTGAGTCGGACGTTGATAATTCTCTTCCCTTTCTTCATCTTGGAACTTGTTCACCATTTGGAGTTTGGTATTGATAAATGCACTGTATGCTGATTCATAGGATTAATCTGTCCTTTTGAACCCCTTCTGTTTCCTTTATTTCTCTCCACTTCTGTCTCTTGGTTAATTTTTCATTATCATTGTGTTCCTGAAGAACTGTGTTTTGGTGTGAAATATTTAGGGGTTTTTTGGACAAATATCTATCTACATGATATGATCTAGATCAAAACTTTAGAAAACATTACAAGTAAAATGCTAAAAAAATAAAATAAAATGTGTACTTAAAACTAGAATCAAAATATATGTTTTTAAATTTTTCAAAACAATACTACAATTAACGATAATGAGGAAACAATTATGCTGAATGTAAATGGTGTATTATAACATGCCTGGGGGGTACCCGTGCGCGTTGAACAGTTCAAACCCTCGATTTATTTGATCTAGTCTCATTAGTGCAATGTGAAACATAGATCAGAGTCCAGATTTGGCAACTTTTAGAAAATCCATTTTATTGCAAAACCTTTTTCCAGAAATGAACTGCATCATCAGATCTCAGAGTCGCCACCTAATATTTTGGGAAATTAGGAAACCCATGACTCGTGCCAAGGCCATTGTTCGTCATAACCAAAGTTGTCTCGATTCAGAACCGTAGGTATGAAAGGGGAAGGTCATTAATTGAGCACCCCCACTCACCCGATCAAAAGATATGCCTTTACTAAACCATGATATAAATTTTATTTACTTTATATGTTCATATTCCAATTATTTAATAAATCCTAAAAAATTACTATGTGAAGCATGCAAGTATAGACTATGTTATTATTTTGGAATAATTTGATTTTATGTATTTTGAAAGAGTTTTGAAGATGTACAACCCAAATAAATTGAGTTTACAAACATGAAAAATCAACATTATTCCAAATTCAGCGACACAACCCCCATCCACTAGCATTCATACAGTTATATCAAGTAAGCAAGTAGCCACATGGTAGGATGCTTAAATATAATAAGAAAAACACACACACAAGCAGGATGCTAAAGCATAAAAACTTATATATTTACTGACGTCTCACGAGCAACTACAAAACAAAGTTAGTAAAATATGCATGATCTTATATACAAAATCCTAATGCAATTCACTCACGAGATGCAACTAAAGATTCGTCTTCTAAGATATGACTTGTGAATCGTCTCAAGAACATGAGGTAGCGCACATAACCACATAGGAATTGATTAAATCCACAAATGCAAAATTAGCCGAATCAAGATGCATGAAACATGGATGCAGAGCAATGATATACTAAAAAATATATATAAAAAATAATGCATTTCCACAAATTAGGAAAGCAAGTAAAAGCACAGGATAGAAAAAAGTGGGGCGGGAAATTATTACAACACTTTGAATCAATTATTACAAACCAAATGAGAGAGAGAGAGAGAGAGAGAGAGAGAGAGATAATGGAATATTACAATAAAATAAAACATAACCTCACAAAACACTCAAAATAAAAATAAACAAAATAAAAGCTCCATGTTCGTTGGAACCGTCGGTGGAAATTGGTCAACAGTGGGAGATTACGCCATCTTATCCAAAAGAAGCTATCAGCCAGCCAACTAGGCCGAGCAAATCCTGTCTTGTTGCAAAATCAAGAAAAGAAACAAACAAGAAATATGTAGGTGGCTCAACTAACTACTATCGATTAGCGTGCAACACAACTAATATGAAACAAGAGCTAGCAAATAAGCAAAAATAAATAAAAATAAAAATAATTATGAGCTAAACAAACCACTTGGATTATAACAACACACTATGAAATACAAAGTAAGAAAATAAATATGAGATAAACAAACCACTTGGATTATAATAACACATTATGAAATATAAAGTAAGAAAATAAATATGAGATAAACAAATCACTTGGATTATAACAAAACACTATGAAATAAGAAGCGAGAAGATAAATATGAGATAGTCAATATAAGAAAATGAAAGACTAGAAATTCACCTTCCAAAAAAAAAAGATTGAACTTCTTGATTTCCAAACTTCCTTTTGATCACCCTCAAGTTTAGGAATTGTGTTCCCAATCCTCAATTCGAAACTAGAATGGAGCTCTAGGTATGTGTGATGGAAAAGTGGCTAACTCTCTTATTTTTCCTCACTTTCAACAACATTCATTCTTTCCTTTGATCAATCACTACTGAAATTTAGTTATTTCTGAATTTTGGAGTTGTTTTGGATGTATAAAAGGTGGAATTTTAGTGTGTATAAGCCATGGAAGGTGTATATATATAAATATGGAAGATGGAAGTGTTTTTGGCTCAAAACTTGAATTTTCTCTTCTTCTTCTTTTTCTCTCTTTTTCTCGCTCTTTTCTCTTCAATTTCATAGTCCTTCTCCTCTCTTACAATCTGATCATTTGATATAGGCAATGAGGGAGAGTTAAAGTAAAAAAAAAAAGGTGGGAGACAAGAATGTGATAGCAAGGCAAAGTTTTCACGGTGGTTAGATTGGATTCCTCTTTTATGGATGCAAACAAATTTCTTTTTGACAATGGGGGATGATTAGGTATGTATTTGGTGATATATGGGTTGGCTAATGGGGTAGGGGAGTGTCCCATACCAAAAAAAAAAATGCAAAAATACACCTTCTCTGCCTGCTGGTTTGAAATGGTCAAATATTATTTGGGGGCAAATATAACACAAGGTGATGCTTTGGCAGACTGGTTAAGGTTTAGGATGTGGAGTTTTAAGTATGGGGTTCAAACCCCTTCACCAGCATTTTTGTTTCTTTTTTTTTTTTTTGGGTACTACAAATCAGCGCCACATCATCAGCAAGGACCAGTCCAGTCATGCTATGTCAGCAAGACCGCCACGTTAGCGTCACAATCAACATTGACGGAATATTCTACATATGGACAGAATATTCCCTGACTTAATAGAATATTCCCTCACATAACAAAATATTCCCTGAGTTTTAAAAATTACAATTTGGCCTAGAAGTTTCAAATAATTGTGTTGTAACCTAGATTTTCGAAAGAATTTTTCAGTGAGGCCCCCGAAAGTGCAGCGAAGGTTGATCCTAGCTAAACGAACCATTTTGGACGCAACCGTGAGGTCAGAATATGCCCTTGGAAAGGTAATTTGTGGCTGTTTAGGGTTGGAAAAAAGGCTTAAATTCTAAGTTTTCTTATTGAGGATTCTGTGAGAAACATCTTCTTGTTTTGTCATCATAGGGTAATCAAAAGAAAGCGCCCAAGTCTTAAAGCTCATCAAAATGGGGTGTCGACATGCACTGAGTTGGCCATTGTTTGGGAGCCTTGGGTAGTCATCTGGAGAGGGCATGACACACTCATCACCATTGAAGGAAATTTTTCTCGAAAAAGCCCATCCTTCCCTGAAAATGAAAATCCTTGTATCTTTGTGTAGTACCACCTCCGTTTGTACGTTTCCGTTGTACCCTGATTGGAGTAACATGTCATTGTAGTACTGAATACCATAAAACATCCTCGTATCATCTAGAAAAATGAGGTTAGAAAGTAGAGGAACATGTAAGATTCTTTCTCACCAAACGCAAACGTTCTTATAAAATAAAGGAAATAATCTTTAATGTTGATGCATTTCATAACCATCCATAGAACTTGAATGATCATCAAAATAAGTGAAACTATCAAAAAATGTGATAAATAGAGTATCAACCAACTTACTTAGGTCACCATATTGATTGAGTGCCTTATAGTTGAAGCTAAAAACTTCTGTCACACTTTGCATGGTGGGATGTAACACCACCAAGTACCATTGGCCATAATTCTTTGCATAATTCAAGTTTGTCACCATGATTTTGACCCACCAGTACTACGTGTAACTTAGTTTAACGTGCCAGTGCACTTTTATTGGGCACATGTGTTGTGTACACTGCATTATTGGCTGTGGAGCTTCATTAGGCAGTTGCAACATTGATGGCGAGTCACCGGGCCTGCGGTTATCAGTAAAAATAGTGAAATGGAAATTAAGACAGTTTTCAAAAATCGTATGAAATCAGTTGTTTTTAGATTAGAATTTCATTGTAATGTCGTTCCTTTTTTTCTTTTGTTCATACTAGAACCATTGAACTTGTTAGATACTGATTCCTATCTCGAAAGTGTTTTCTCCTTGATTTCTTTTCATGAGAAAATGGCCTGATAAAATGGGAACATGATTTAGAAAGCGCAGAAAGTTCTTTACAAGAATAAGAGGATTTACCTTACACATTTTGCTTTAGGTTGTCCTTGGCACTGATAACTACAGATAGGGCATGAAACGATGGTTTCATTGTAGAATGTAGACAAGGAAACATAGCAAGTTGGAGTTGGGGATGCGCAAAATTGAGAGTATGAACAATTCACATTTTATGTGGCTACAACAAACCGAAACAACAGAAAAACATAAGAAAGATAACGACAGAGAAGAGTGTATAAAATAGAAGCTAAATTATGTTCACTTCTTCTAGTCAATGAAGGGGCAAAATTGGTGAACCCAACTTTTGCTCTTCCCAACTAGACCTTCGTTATAGGACTAGAAATTACCAACTTAGTGTGAATGCTAGTGGACTTACCAAGAGCTTGAGTTTGTCGCCGGCCATTATCCTTAATAAACTTGCTCGGCGCAACCTCAATTGGATCTCCACAAGTATAACCAACAAGCCCAAGAGTGAAATTTCTCGGCATTGAAATATTTGTAGACGTAGTGGAAGCACCAACATTCATCTGAAAAGTGACCCCAAACAAGTTTGGGCCTTGTGTAATGGATGATAATACCCCTCCTTTGCAACAATTAGCAACTTGCTTACTGTAAGAAGCTCCAGGCATAAGGTCAATAATAACTGGTTTCTTTTTATAACAATGAGCAAGTTGCTTTCCCTTGAAAGCAGAACAATTGCCTTGTTCAGTAGTTTCAGCACCCCACATATTCCAAATTACCTCATCGCCCTGCTGTAGCACGTCCGCGAGGGGGGACCTCGCTGCTACAGCTCGGACTCGATTTGTCACGCGGTCCTTAATCTGAACCAAAGAGTCCAAATCCGGCAAATTGTTTTGAGAAACAGATTTTTAGAAAAGAAGTGCCAAACATGGACTGCTTTGCCAGATACAGAGTCGCCACCTAAATATTTTATTTTGGGAAATTTAGGAAACCCTGACTCGGTGCCAAAGGCCACGTGTCCGTCATCACCAAAGTTGCCTCGGCTCGGGAACTTGGGTACGATTGGGGAAGGTCAGCTATGAGCACCCCCTCTCGCACGATCCAAAGATCGGCCTCTACTAACCATGATATCCGTTTTTGAAAACGTTATGTGTTCTTATTCCATTTATTAGCCTAGAATTACTATGTTATGCGCGCAGCAAACAAGTATAGACCAAATCGCCTAGATTGGAACAAAACATTGCATGTTCGTTTTGAAGATGGTTTGCTACTCGCAAGTAGGCTAAAATGCAAGTTTTGCCACCCTCGAATGGACTTTTAGAAAAGATGGTTTTGCCACTATCTAGTGGGCTTAAAACTCACAGTTTTAATGCGTTATCCCAATTTAGGTAATTCGACCTCCATCCACAGGCACTCAAGCAGTTATATCACATAAGCAGCTAACCTCATGGTAATCATGCAATTATGGCAACACTCACACGCATGCGGTATGCTAAAGCAAAAGGACTTACAGAGTACTCCAAGCCAAAACAGAAACTAGTTAGTAATCATATGCATGATCCTAGTTCATGTTAAGATGGCTAATGTAACACATGCGGAATGTCACTAGAGTAGGCTCGGCTAGTCTATAAATGACATGTGAAAATGCACAAGTAGCATGTATTCAAGTTAGATTTGAGATACTTATGCAGTTAGTATGATGCGCCGAGCCTGGTGTATGCAATACTGATGAATGATGCACGCATGCATAGCATAAGGTATGCTAAAGTAAACATGTCCTAATACTAACCATCAAAAGCAGGTAAGTAAAAGGGAGAAAGAAGTGGGGGTTGGAAGACATGCACACACGCACCCACACTTATTACAAATTCACCCTCGCTCGGAGGGACCAAAAGAATAATACAAATTAATTAACCTACAAGCTAATTAATTATTACAGCCCAATTAATTAATTAACAAATTAACTAATCTAATGAAAGCAGTAAACGGCCTCGGGAAGAGAGCCCAATGCAATGCACGCTCGGCTCCGCTCGGAAAGTCACTGCCATGCACAAGTTTGCCTCTGCTTTGACTGTTCTGCTTCTCTGAAAATTGCACAACTTCCAAGGTTGCTTCTCTGAGTGTTGTGGGATACTACCGGCTGAGTGAGATCATCACCGGCCATTTAGAATGGTCATCGGCTAAACATTATGCTCTCGGCCAAACCTGTTTTGCCGGTCGGCCAATTCTTCCTGCTGAAACCTGTTTGACAGCAGCAGAGGGCAGACAAGGCATGGCAATGTATTTCAAGCAAATATGTGCACCAACACACCCCTTATCATGCTTATGACTCAAAGGAGGATGGTGCTTGACCCTCGGACCACCAATCGCGCATTTCAATACGTGATGGCCCAAGAAACCAAGTTGTGCATTTTGATTTCAAATTACATGCAAACCAATTAAACACATAAAGCCCAACCTCTATCATACTCAATTCAAGAGGCAAAGCATGCATGCTCTATGCAATGCAACCTAGGCATGGGGGCTAAGTATGCAACATGAACATGAGGACAAGTATGCAAGTTAGCAAACATGCAAAGTGTAATCTTAACCATGCACACATGCAAGGCATGTAACATGTTAGGAAACTTAGCAAGAAATGCATGCCAAATGCAACACCATTTAAACATGCAACAAAATGTCATGAGCCAAGTACCTAAGCATACAAACATGCATGCAAACATGGTTGAATACCTAAGCATATAGAAGCAACTTTCAAGCACACTTAAAAGGGGGAAACATTGGCACATAGCATACATGATAAGCTTTGAAAAACATGTAGAAGATGATGCCAAATCAACCTACCAATGCAAGCAAAGCATGTATCCAAGCACAAGGACTTAAACTATGATCATATGACACACGAAGCAAATGATCAAAGTGAATCAAAACAGTCCCAAATCATGCCAAATTAAGGTCAAAGACACACCTAGATGGCATCTAAATGGCCTATACATGGAAGCATACAAAAGGGGCCAAACATGGAGCATAAGCTATCAACTCTCCAAAGCATGAAAAGGGATGGAAAATGCAAGTGTGAAAGCATGGAACATGGACTGAAATATGGTCTCCAATGATGCCAAATCATGAGAACAAGCCTAGTAAAGCATGCTAGTGACACACACATCCAAGGCTAACAAGCTAGAATGCAAAGAGGCTATACAAAGCATGGCAAGCATGACCAAAATGACACCAAACAGAACTTAAACATGTTAAAACATGACTAAAAACTTCACAAAGCTAAGCCAAAACATGCAAGCATGGTGGTCCAAATGCAAGATGCCTTTCTAGGCAAAGTAAAGGAATGCAAGGCAAGTGTAAGGTGCATGTAAGGGACCATTAAACCAAGCAAAAACAGAAACATGGTATGTCAAATAAGCCCCAAAAACCCATGGAAACAAGGTCCACAGATGCTAGAATGGGGTGTTCCTTTGAAAGGCCAACAAGAGGGTTACTCTACACATGCAATAAGGACATTCAACAAGACCAAACCAACTCTGGAAATGGCTTGTGGGGGTCCTAAAACCCTCTGAAAAATGCTTGAAACAAGGCTTGGAAGCATGCAAATAGGAGCCCCTTTGGAAGGCCAAAAAGGGCAATAAACAAGGCAACAAGGGAGAGGGTCACCCCTCTCCTTCTTAGGACCTTAATCTACCATCCTCACCACTGAAATCCCTCAAGATTTCAGTGGTGAGGAGGCCCAGACAAGGTGGTCCCGAAACTCACCAAAAATAGCACAAAATGGGGCCAAACAAGGCCTAAGAGGGGGTAAACGACCCCAAACACAAAAGTGGTCTTAATGAAGTATCTTAAAAACAAAAAAAAACAGAACTTTTTTATGTTATACACAAAGCCCAAATCCGCAAGTAAGACAGGCTAAAAGGGTGTGCAAAAATGGGGAATATAGAGGGTAAGAAGTTACCTTTGAAGACCAGCAAGAACCAGCAGCCTTTAGGTCTCAAAAACCAGTCCTCAACCTCTGAAAACAAGCTCCAAGAACCTCCAAGTGATGATGGAAAGGTGTGGCTATGAAGTGGTGTGCAATAGGCCAAGAACAAGCCCCTTTTGGACCCTCTAATCCACACAAATGTAGAGAGAGAGGGAGATATAGAGAGGGAGTGATATATATGTGATATATATCAGATTTTTCTAACCCCTAAAATGGAAGGAGGGGCTCTCCTTATATAGAGAAACCAAGGGGGCAAAGCTTCTCTTGGAAGCTTTGAGCAAAAAGGCCAAGCTTCTCTTAGAAGCTTGGATCAAAAAGGCCAAGCTTCTTAGAGAAGCTAGGCAAAGGGGTCAAGAGGTTCAAGCTTCTTCAAGAAGCTTTAAAAAAAGGGGTCAAGCTTCTTGGAGAAGCTAAAAAAGGTCAAGCTTCTTGGAGAAGCTAAAAAGGTTCAAGCTTCCTCAAGAAGCTAAAAAAAGGTTCAAAAGGGTCAAGCTCCCTCAAGAAAAGGTCTCAGCCAGGAAAAGTGGCCGATTGATCAGAAACAGTGGCCGGCCGACCAAACACAATGCCGACCGACCATCAATAGTGCCGACCGGCGATCACCAATGGCCAGTGGCAAGGAAACAAGGCCGGTGGCCTCAAGCCATGGCCGGTGAGGTGTGGGGATGGCCTACAAGCTACTTCCCACCCTCAGAAACAAAACAACAAGTGTTTGGTGCAAAACCTGACACAAAACAGACAAGTCGAGAGGTCTTGAGGTAAGGCGCGTAGCCGAAACCTCCGAGAACTCAAGACGAACACAAACAAGGGTAATCATCAAGTGTTCAAACGATGACGTCCAAGTCTTAAGGACGGTCAAAAATGGGGTGTCTACACCTGCCATGTCCAACTTAGTCTCCAACCCGGAGGCTTGATATGTTTGTGCATCTGGTAATTGAAAATGACTACTCTCACCTGCAAATATTGTATAGAATTTTTAATTAGAGCTTTAAGCCTGGTGGTGAGCTAAAAATAGAATGAATTCGGGTATGTATGTTAAAGGCCAACTAGCTTTTTTTGATGCGCTCAATTCATGCCAATTCTGAGGACCAAAACCTTCGACCCAAATAAAGAAAATATTTCAAAAGGTACATTAAAAATAGAATATATGATATAAATTTAAATTTAATGTGGGGATTGTAATAAAGTCTCTGGGATTTTGGAAATAATATTTTCAAAACATATTTGTTATTAAATATTATCGAAATATTTTGTAAAATCACTTAACTTTCTGTATATATAAATTTTCATGTGTCATTGTGGATCTTATTACTATTTCTAAAATGTAATCAAACTTGAATTACTTGAAGGAAAAAAAAAAATGAATACGGGTGCATTACATACATATAAATTATAACAAACAATAACTTACATCTTGTGTATCTTCATTCATTTGCATAACATCCCATTTGATAGTGATGTTTCTACTAAGATACCCATCTGCATTTCCCACAATCAAATGCAAAAAGTCTCAAAGATTTTATAAAAAAAAATGCAAATTAAATCTATGATGTCTCAAACAATTCTAATTTTCTCTAACAAAAATCGAAGTATTCGAAGGAGACTCACAAGTTAGTGGAAGAGAACCGATGACTGAGAAGGAAAACACAGTCAATACCAAGCAAATTGGCCTTTGATCCATAAACAAAAATGGGTTCCAATCCATTTCTCTGACTCTCATTCTCTCTCCTCAATCTTAAGCTCTGCTATTTTGTGTCACTCCTTATATATAGAGAGAGATATACAAGAGGAGAGAGAGAGGGAGAGAGAGAGAGAGAGAGAGAGAGAGAGAGAGAGAAAGACCATGCATTGCATAGTTACATGTATGGGTATGGCTGTATGTATAATCTCATCTCTCTCTTTCATTCTCTCTCACTCTCTCTATATATAAAGTATGGGAAATCTACACTTTTACTCTATAGTTTAACTTAAATTTCACATCCTATTATTTCAATTTAAACAAATTGGTGACTACATTATAAGTTTAGTTTTTATTTGATAATTCTGTCCAAATAGCCATCAATTTTTTTCTATATGTATATTTTAAGAGATTGACATTTCTAACAAAATCGCTAATTTTAATATTGAATTTGAATAAAATGATCAAATTGAAATTACAGTTAAAATGGAGAGATCAAATTGTTTAAATTAAAATTAATAAAACTAAAATAATATTTAAAACAAATTACAATGATAAAAAGTGTATTTACCGATACAAAATGTATATAAATGTAGATGTTTCTCTCTCTAAAACAAATAAATGAGAATTAGAGCTTCGTTTTTGCCATATTTAGGAGTTGAGAATGCATCTTTGTGGGGATTGAGATCGTTTTTTGACCTCCTGCTACTAACATTTCAATGAAAAATAATAAAAAAATTTATATAAATAATTAATCACAATAATCAAATAATAATATTTTTAAAATAAAAAATGGTATATAAACTAAATAAATTTTATAACATTGTAGCTCGACTATTCGTGCTCCGTTCGGAAGACGATAAGCCCTACAGTTCGGACTCCTATGGTTCTAAATCTGATCTTACAAGCGCAATATGAAAATAGAAAACACAAACAGTCCAAATCTGGCAAATCTTTTAGAAAATCAATTTTGAATCAAAATGTCAAAAATGGACTATTTTACCAGATACAGAGTCGCCACCTAAATATTTTAGTTTGGAAAATTTAGGAAACCTGGGACTCATGCCAAAGGCCACTTATCTGTCATCACCAACAGTTGTCTCGACTTGGGAACTTAGGTACGAGAGAAGAAGGTCATGAATTGAGCACCCCCGCTCGCCCGATCAAAGATCAGCCTCTACTAATCATGATTGTGATTCTTATCTACATTATATGCTCTTGTTTCGATTATTAGGCTAACTTACTATGTTATAAGCACACAAGGTATAGACTAATTCTCAAAAATTGGAACACTTGATCTAATGTTTGTTTCGAAAAAGTGTTTGTGGACGTGACACTCGCAAAAGTGGGTTTAAATGTACATCAATCAAAACATTCCAATTCAAACAACTAGCCTTCATCCACAGGCATTCAAAACAGTTTATCAATTAAGCACTTAGCCTCATGAACATGCTTTACATGGCAACAACCACACTCATGCAATATGCTAAAGCAAATAAAAGCTTACCTAGTACTTCAAGCCCAAAAAAGAGATGAAAGAGTTAGAAAAATGCATGATTCTAACTAATGCAATATGACTAATGCAACACATACAATATGCAATCTAAATAGGCTCGGCCACTTAACATGGCATGTGAAACAATTTCATAGCATGTTGTTTCAAGATGTATTCAAAGAATGTTTAAGCAATAACAATGCAATTTAGAATGATGAACCGAGCCTCGATGCATGCAATACAAGTGGATGCAAACGTGAAGTATGCTAAACGAAACATGATGCTTCTAAGCTAACCATCATAAGCGGGTAAATAAAAGGGAGAAAGGTGTGGGATTGGAAGACATACACATTATTACAAGTTTTGCCCTCGTGCAGGTGGGTCCGAATAAACTAATTAGCACCATCTACTGATTGTAGAATGCACCAATAAAACCCTCAATCTTGAATCACTGCAGACCAAATCAACCAAGAGAAAGGGTAATAGAGCAAGAAATGAACAGCAGATTCAGTTTCAAAGATACAAAAAGGGCAGAGGGTCGAAACACTGCTGTCAAGAATGCCAATTCTGTGCAAAAACTCTAAAGATTTAATTCTATTTTTGTAGGCCAACCAGCAAAAGAAGGAAACTTTGGGGGGCAGTGTAGTACTCCAAACATGTTTACGGATTCTTCGATGAGGGCCAAGAAGAGAGGTACTATGAGAGTAAAGAGAAGACACAGAGAACTGAGTAAGGCCTGCAAAAGCATAAGACCAGACCTGGCAGTCTGCACTTTCAATACTCAAAGGAGGAGCTAAGGATAAGACAACAATCAGTCTAGCTTCTTCAACCAATTCCCAAGCATACAACCCTCTTCTATGAGGAATGTTCCATACACTTGAGCTAGTTTTCCTAGCAAATAATTGGCTGGGAAAGCCTTCCTTATCAGTTGAAAGATTAAAAAGAAGAGGAAAATCATATTTAAGACAAAGGTCACCACACCACCTGTCAAACCAAAATCTAATTCTGTTACCATTCCCCACTCTAATTTTATTCACAAGCATTTAATTGCCATTTAATTCCGGCTTGCAAGTTTTTTGTTTTGTTTTTTTCCAAATTTATGTGAAATTTCACATTGGACCTTTATTTTTTTCAACATTATCTACTTTACAATCTATTATGAAAAAGAAAAAAAAAGTGTAATATTGGATGTGAATTTCAATTACATAATAATTGACTAATTCTATAGAACTTTTAAGTTTTTGGAATTGTGGAGTCCAAACTAAAATGAAAAAATTGGACTGAATATGTCACAACCCCATTCCGCCCCTAGTAGAATGGTGCCGTGATGGCCAGTAATCCGAGATTACCAAAGTCCAACTTACAAAGATTCACACACAATCAGAGTATTACATATGGGGCTTACATGTGCGGAAGCAATATATTTAAATCTAAGTAGTCCATAAGAGCTGTGCATAGATCAAATGAAACGACATACAACTTAGCATGGTTTTACAACTTGGATACAATAATAAGAAATACAAAATACATCTTGACCAAAAGGCTTCTCAAGCCGACATATACAAACATAATGAAATATAAGCTAAGAAGCATGATCTTCAAGATGCTACAAAAATGCGAATCCATGACACGTCGGCAAACACATCCAAAACACATCGGCAACACATCTCGGCCTCATCGCCTTCTTGTTCATCACCTACACATATATAGAGAGGGTAAGCTTGGATACTCAGTGAATGATATTAGAAATAAAGGTTTTTCATGATTGATATCCGAGGTCTTTTCCAAAACAATACATATCATAACTTTACAAGTCAAGGGATGAATCGAGTTCATCCGTCAAACCTTTCAAGTTCCTTGGATGTTAATAACATCTACGTAATACCAAATGATGACATTTCGGACAAACAAACCCACCCATTTATAGACCGTCGGTGGCAAAACAAGGGTGCAGTTGCATTATAGTCCCCTGGCACTAAAGACTTTCAAGACAAGGGTACAGTTGCATTATAGTCCCCTGGCACTGAGGACTTTTCCAAGAATGTCATCAAA
Organism: Camellia sinensis; assembly: GCF_055761805.1. Classification (NCBI taxonomy): domain Eukaryota; kingdom Viridiplantae; phylum Streptophyta; class Magnoliopsida; order Ericales; family Theaceae; genus Camellia; species Camellia sinensis. The sequence goes on along the minus strand of NC_138974.1, from coordinate 137,988,092 downwards.
ACAAGATAATACTTGATATACAAAATAGGGATAATCATTCATGCTTGATCAAATACTTTCAAAACAGGGCAAAGCAAAAGCTTTATCAAAACTATATAACATAGCTTTATTAAAAATACCACTCACATAGTTCTTCAGGTGTGGGGGTTTCAAGCGAGGATCCAAGGCCTACAAACACATGGCAAAGTCTACTAAATGCACTTCTCAAAGCAAGTCCTACATGCATGCAGATGATCTCGGGAAAACATGCTAGGGTTAAGACACTGTTTTACATGTCGAGAAGACATGCTGGGTACTAACCAAGTCTTGGCCGAGGTCCCACACCTTCTCGCCGAGGTGTGGTCCCGACGGCCATATTCAAAAGCGAAGTCGGGAAAATCTAGGTTTCCCTTTGAGGAACATGAAGAACATGAAGATGGAGAAGATGAAGAACATGCATGCTTAAATCATAACTTGTTATTACAAAATCTGAAATTTCGTGCTATGAGTTCGAAAACATGGACCTTGGTACCCATACTTGAAGATCATATGAAAACAAACACGAAAACATGCATCTTGATACAAACTTTCGGATCAAAACATGGTTTTCTTCAAGAATACATGAATATCACTTTCTCTTTCTAAAACCGAACTTCAAAGCAATGCATGGTTCATGAAACATGCTAGATCATGCAATGCGATTAGATCAACATAAATAATAACAAGAGTAGGTCAAGAACCTAACCTCAATACACGAATCTAACGGTTTGATCTCTAGGAATCAAGCTCGAAGATCTACTCTCTCACTCTAAAACTTCTTCTTCCCCCTAGAGCTTCTCTCTCTAAAAGGCAAAGATATGATACAAAATGATAGGTTCTCTTGTCTGGTTCTAGGTTTAACCTTCTGCTGGGACACGTGGCAGCGACCGATTGGGTTCCCTCAAAAGTGGCTGACAGACCAGACAAAAATATGGCGAAATGGTGTTCAACAAGTAAAGCGGCATGGGCATTCTGGCAAGATAATGACATCGGTGACATCATCGGCTCTGACAGGTAAGGTATCAATGATCCCAGCTAGGAAGGACAACACTTGGCCTAGCTGTGCCACACCTCAGCCTAGATGTGCCACACCTCGGTCTTGGTCGTACCAATCCAGGAACAAGATCACTTGGGTTCAAGGATAACATCTCGGCCTAGATGATACACATCTCGGCCTAGATAATGACATCTCGGCCAATATGCTCGGACGAAGGTAGAGGTCAACCAAAGTGGTTCCAAGGTGGTTCTAGGCTCAAGGTGACCTCGGCTAGACTTACTAGGAAAGGAACAAGACTAACAAGCAAATTCACATAAGTACAAACCAAGACAAGAATCTTATTCTAGGTAAAACAAGTCAGAATTCACTAATGCAAGCTTAGAAAAACAAGATTATACAAATGCTCATGCATAAGGTTAAGGCGGGGAATGAGGGTCACTACAGTCTACCCTCCTTAGAGAAGTTTGGTCCCCAAACTTAAGTTACCTTGCTCTACAAATAACTCTGGATAACGGATTTTCATTTCCTCTTCCTTTTCCCACGTAGCCCCCTTGCCATAATGCTCCTCCCATTCAATCTTTACCATCGGTATCAACTTGTTTCTCAACGGTCTCATTTGTCTGTCAATAACTCTCATATGCTTCTCCTCGTAGCCTAGATCTTCATTAACTACAACCTCGGAATAATCAATTACATGCAGTGGGTCTCAGATATACTTCCTCAACATCGAAACATGAAACACGTTGTGGACTTGGCTTAATTCTGACGGCAGAGCAAGTCTGTAGGCAACGGGGTTGACTCTCTCGAGAATTTCAAATGGCCCAATGTATCGGGGTGCTAATTTACCCTTCTTACCAAATCTTGAAACTCCTGTCATCGGCGAGATCTTCAAAAATACATGATCCCCAACTTCAAATTCTAACTCCCTTCTCCTCTGGTCGGCATAACTCTTCTGTCGACTCTGTGCGGTTTTAATCCTCTGCTGAATGAGCTTAATCTTTTCAGTTGTTATTTAAACTAACTCGGGTCCAATCCAAGCTTTGTCTCCTACCTCGGTCCAACATATCGGCGATCTGCACTCCCTTCCATACAAAGCTTCATACGGCGCCATGCCAATGCTAGCTTGGTAACTGTTGTTGTATGCGAATTCCACTAATGGCAAATGAAATTCCCAACTTCCCTTGAAATCCAATACACAATCTGAGCATATCTTCAAGTGTCTGAATCGTTCTTTCCGTTTGCCCGTCGGTCTGGGTTTGAAAAGCTATGCTAAACCTCAACTCGGTCCCTAAGGCTCTTTGCAGACTCTGCCAAAATCTAGAAACGAACTTCGGATCTCGGTCTGACACAATGGACATCGGCACACCATGAAGCCTAACAATCTCATTCATATACAATTCAGCAAGTCGGTCGGCATTGAATGTAGTCTTAACAGGCAAAAAGTGTGTTGACTTAGTTAATCTGTCAACTATAACCCAAATTGCGTTCATACCTTTTTGTGTCCTCGGCAAACCAACCATAAAATCCATAGAGATGTGTTCCCATTTCCACTCAGGGATTGACAAGGGTTGAAGTAGTCCTGCTGGTCTCTGGTGTTCTGCTTTCACTTGCTGACAACATAGACACTGGAATACAAACTCGACTATTTCTCTTTTCATATTTGGCCACCAAAAGGTCCGCTTCACATCTTGATACATCTTGGTGCTTCCTGGATGAATGGCAAATTTGGAGTTATGGGCTTCCTGCAAAATCTTCCTTTTTAACTCTAGGACGTCGGCCACGAACAATCTTCCTTCAAACTTAAGCACCTGATTTTCAATGGTGTATCCTGGCCTCGGCTTGGCGACAAACTCATCAATTAATTTCTTGAGGAATTTATCCTCTATCTGTCTGGTCTTCACTTCCTCAATAATGGTCGGCTCCACTGAAATCATTGCCAGGCACACCAAACATCCAACTAACTTCGTGCTCAACGCATCGGCTACGGAATTTGCCTTACCTGGATGATACTGGATCTGCATGTCATAGTCCTTCAATAGTTCAATCCATCTTCTCTGCCTCATAATCAATTCCTTTTGAGTGAACAAGTACTTTAGACTCTTGTGGTCGGTGAAAACTTGGCAAGAAGTTCCATACAAGTAATGACGCCATATCTTTAAAGCAAAAACCATGGCTGCCAGTTCCAAATCATGGGTAGGATAATTCCTTTCGTTGGGTTTCAACTGACGAGATGCATATGCTATGACTTTACCTCCTTGCGTTAACACACAGCCCAATCCCTTATGTGAAGCATCACTATAAATCTGAAATTCTTCCTTGTCTGATGGTAGAACAAGTATCGGTGCTGTAACCAACCTCGTCTTTAACTCTTGAAAAGCGGACTCCCTATCTTCGGTCCATTCGTACACCACTCCTTTCTGCGTTAGTTGCATCAACGGCACGGAAATTCTTGAGAAGTCCCTTACAAATTTCCTGTAATAGCCGACCAAACCCAGAAAACTACAAATCTCGGACACGTTGGTCGGCGTCGGCCAATTCACAATAGCCTCAATTTTACTCGGATCAACAGAGATTCCTTCTTCGTTAATCACATGGCCCAAAAATGAGATGCTAGAAAGCCAAAACTCACACTTACTATACTTGGCATACAACTTTCTGTCTCTCAAAACCGGTAAGGCTAGTCTCAAGTGCTTCTCATGCTCATCACTATTCTTGGAATAGATCAGTATGTCGTCGATGAAGACAACCACAAACTCATCTAGATACGGCTGAAAGACTCTGTTCATCAAGTCCATGAATGCTGTAGGGGCGTTGGTCACCCCGAAAGGCATTACTAAAAATTCGTAGTGGCCATACCTTGTCCGAAAAGCAGTCTTCTCAACATCCTCGGCATTAACCTTCAACTGATGGTAGCCCGACCTGAGGTCAATCTTAGAAAAGACTCGTGCCCATTGTAGTTGATCAAGCAAATCATCGATCCTCGGCAATGGATACTTGTTCTTAATGGTTACCTTGTTCAGTTCCCGGTAGTCGATACAAAGACGAAGTGTACCATCCTTTTTCTTGACAAACAGAACTGGTGCTCCCCATGGTGAAGTACTCGGCCTAATAAATCCCTTATCCAACAATTCCTGTAATTGAAGTTTCAATTCTTTAAGTTCGACTGGAGCCATTCTATAGGGTGTTTTAGAGATTGGCTAGGTTCCCGGCATAACGTCAACAGCAAACTCTATTCCTCTATCGACTAAGTGGCTAGGCAAGTCATTCAGAAAGACGTCGGGGAATTCCTTAACAACCGGTATGTCGGCTAGCTCAACAATTCCATTCAATTCACTTAGTATACTACACAGATAACCTTGACACCCCTTTTGGATCAGTTTAAAGGCTTTCATGGATGAGATCAAGTAAGGTGGGGATATTACTCCCTTACCCTGAAATGTAATCTCAGCTTGGTTTGGGGGTTTCAATGTGACACTCTTGGAGACATAATTAATGGATGCACGATTTGCTACCAACCAATCCATTTCCAAAATGACATCAAAGTGAGTTATGCTCAACGGCATCAAATCAACTAATACTTCTACATCCTCAATCACAACAATACACGCCCTATAAATGGATGCAACAGTCATATTTCTCCCAAATGGAGTAGACACAGATAATACACAATCAAGGGGTTCTAGTTCCCTATTCAACTTCTCTGCGAATATAGTAGATACAAATGAATGCGTAGAACCTAAATCAATCAATATGTATGCATCTTGAGAACAAATTAGAAGGGTACCTGACACTACTGCCTCGGCACTCTAGGTGTCTCCTGGCACTAATGCAAAAACTCTGCCCTGCCTTGTTTGTATCCTTCCGACGTTGTTTTTCTGTGCAAAGCCCGAGGTGCTTCCATTCCTCTTTCCATCGTCAGCCTTTGTCTTCGGGCGATGACCTATCTCGCCACACTCATAGCAAGCCCCTGTTGCCCAATGACAAACCCCAAAATGTGGCTTCCCACAACTCGCACACATCGGCTTAGCATTACCTTCCTGATTTGAGTTGCTGGAACTGTCCGCGTTTGCCTTCTTCTTGGTGTTGAACGGAACTCGGCGATTACCATAATTCTGCCTCTTCCTCTGACTCTCTCCTGGATTCTGGTATCGGTTTAAGTTAGCTTCCACCAGGATGGCCTTGTCTAGTACTCCGGCGTATGTCGGCATATTAAGCATGTTAACCTGATCTTGTATCGGTCCACGCAACCCACTTTCGAACTTCCTCGCCTTTCGGTATTCATCATCAACCATGTGAGGCACATATCTCGCCAATTCGATAAAGGCACGGTCGTATTCTGCCACTGTCTTGTTCCCTTGTGTCAGATTCTAGAACTCCGTGGTCTTTCAATCTCAAACACTAAGGGGGAAATGTTTGTTGTAGAACAACTCCAAAAATCTGACCCAAGTCAAACCTGGATTACTTTCTCAAAACATCATTCACCATCTACGAGCGTCGTCGTCTAATGTGAACGCTGCCAGAGATACCTTCTGAGCGTCTGTACTGGGAAAGATTTCAAACAACTTCTCCATTTCCAAAACCCATGCCTCGGCTTTCATCAGCTCTATACCTCCTTGGAATCTTGGCGGTTTCATTTTCTTGAACTCTCTGATCAGGGTTATTGTGTCGTTCCCATACAAAGCTTGTTGTGGAGGCACTTGCAGCACTGGAGGAGGTGGAGGTGGAGCTGCATTTCGGTCATTCGTCTGCTCGGCCTGGGTAGAAGTAGTATCAGTATCCTGTGGCCTGGGTTGTCTCAGCTCATGAACCAAACCTTCGACCAACCTTTCCAGTCTTTCCAATCTATCTTCAGAATGATCTCGGCCAACCGGAGGTCTACCTCTTCTCATGATGCTAGGAGGATGTAAAATATGACTTTAAAACAAACTAAACAGGTAATATGTATGCAAGTAACAAATGGTCATGCCGAGATGATGCACACATTGTCAAGTAGTAAGCAGTATGATGCAAACCTAAAATCATTCTAAAGGGAAATCCTATGCTCTTCAGGACTCAAAGTGTGTGAACAACGTACTACGAATAACTCGTGCTCTGATACCAATCTGTCACGACCCCATTCCGCCCCTAGTAGAATGGTGCCATGATGGCCAGTAATCCGAGATTACCAAAGTCCAACTTACAAAGATTCACACACAATCAGAGTATTACATATGGGGCTTACATGTGCGGAAGCAATATATTTAAATCTAAGTAGTCCATAAGAGCTGTGCATAGATCAAATGAAACGACATACAACTTAGCATGGTTTTACAACTTGGACACAATAATAAGAAATACAAAATACATCTTAACCAAAAGGCTTCTCAAGCCGACCTATACAAACACAATGAAATATAAGCTAAGAAGCATGATCTTCAAGATGCTACAAAAATGTGAATCCATGACACGTCGGCAAACACATCCAAAACATATCGGCAACACATCTAGGCCTCATCGCGTTCTTGTTCATCACCTACATATATATAGAGAGGGTGAGCTTGGATACTCAGTGAATGATATTAGAAATAAAGGTTTTGCATGATTGATATCCGATGTCTTTTCCAAAACAATACATATCATAACTTTACAAGTCAAGGGATGAATCAAGTTCATCCGTCAAACCTTTCAAGCTCCTTGGATGTTAATAACATCTACGTAATACCAAATGATGACATTCTAGACAAACAAACACACCCGTTCATAGACCGTCGGTGGCAAAACAAGGGTGCAGTTGCATTATAGTCCCCTGGCACTAAGGACTTTCAAGACAAGAGTGCAGTTGCATTATAGTCCCCTGGCACTGAGGACTTTTCCAAGAATGTCATCAAAACAAGATAATACTTGATATACAAAATAGGGATAATCATTCATGTTTGATCAAATACTTTTCAAAACAAGGCAAAGCAAAGCTTTATCAAAACTATATAACATAGCTTTATTAAAAATACCACTCACATAGTTCTTTGAGTGTGGGGGTTTCAAGCGAGGATCCAAGGCCTACAAACACATGGCAATGTCTACTGAATGCACTTCTCAAAGCAAGTCCTATATGCATGCAGATGATCTCGGGAAAACATGCTGGGGTTAAGACACTATTTTACACGTCGAGAAGACATGCTAAGTACTAACCAGGTCTTGGCCGAGGTCCCACACCTTCTCGTCGAGGTGTGGTCCCGATGGCCACATTCAAAAGCGAAGTCGAGTAAATCTGGGTTTCCCTTTGAGGAACATGAAGAACATGAAGATGGAGAAGATGAAGAACATGCATGCTTAAATCATAACTTGTTATTACAAAATCTGAAATTTCGTGCTATGAGTTCGAAAACATGGACCTTGGTACCCATACTTGAAGATCATATGAAAACAAACACGAAAACATGCATCTTGATACAAACTTTCGGATCAAAACATGGTTTTCTTCAAGAATACATGAATATCAATTTCTCTTTCTAAAACCGAACTTCAAAGCAATGCATGGTTCATGAAACATGCTAGATCATGCAATGCGATTAGATCAACATAAAGAATAACAAGAGTAGGTCAAGAACCTAACCTCAATACACGAATCTAACGGTTTGATCTCTAGGAATCGAGCTCGAAGATCTACTCTCTCACTCTAAAACTTCTTCTTCCCCCTAGAGCTTCTCTCTCTAAAAGGCAAAGATATGATACAAAATGATAGGTTCTCTTGTCTGGTTCTAGGCTTAACCTTCTGTTGGGACACGTGGCAGCGACCGGTTGGGTTCCCTCAAAAGTGGCTGACAGACCAGACAAAAGTATGGCGAAATGGTGTTCAACAAGTAAAGCGGCATGGGCATTCTGGCAAGATAATGACATCAGTGACATCATCGGCTCTGACAGGTAAGGTATCAATGATCCCAGCTAGGAAGGACAACACTTGGCCTAGCTGTGCCACACCTCGGCCTAGATGTGCCACACCTCGGTCTAGGTCGTACCAATCCAGGAACAAGATCACTTGGGTTCAAGGATAACATCTCGGCCTAGATGATACACATCTCGGCCTTGGTGTTACACACCTCGGCCTAGATAATGACATCTCGACCAATATGCTAGGACGAAGGTAGAGGTCAACCAAAGTGGTTCCAAGGTGGTTCTAGGCTCAAGGTGACCTCGGCTAGACTTACTAGGAAAGGAACAAGACTAACAGGCAAATTCACATAAGTACAAACCAAGACAAGAATCTTATTCTAGGTAAAACAAGTCAGAATTCACTGATGCAAGCTTAGCAAAACAAGATTATACAGATGCTCATGCACAAGGTTAAGGCGGGGAATGAGGGTCACTACAGAATATGAACTTTCCTTTGTAGAATTTCAAAGTTCATGTAGTTAACTCTTTTTTTTATTTTTTATTTTTTTACAATCAGCATAATGCACTTGACTATGTTAATTATGGTAGAAAGCTTCTTATCACAATTAAGCGTACAAATATATGAAATGAAATATAACTAATTGTTTTACCAGACAAAGACAAGTTAATTGAAAGATGATTCTTAACCGTCCAAATAGTAATGTAAAAAAAACAAATTAACAGATATTCTTAAAGGAATAAAAAATTGTTGATACGATGACGACAAATTAGGACTTTTTTTGGTACGGAAAGAGTAATAAATATTCTTAACAGTTCAAACAACATAATTAATTTTGGAAGGATGACTACAGTTTTTAATGGTTCAAATTGTTATTAAAAAAAACAAATTAACAAACAGTTTCCAACCTGTTCTAAAATAAAAAAAGAAGTCTCAAACCAATACTTATTTTGTCATGACAATATAGACAAATTAGAAACTAATGATAATAATTGTTTTGTGGTTCAAATAATAATAAAAAGATAACTGAATTAATGGACAAACAAAAGAATAACAGAATTAATGGACAAAATGAACAGACAAAAGGATAACATAATTAATGAACTGACAAAACCATGATTACAAAAAGGAATACATACAAGAAATTAGTCTTTTAGAGACCAATATTTAGGAACTAGTAGGATTTGGTCCCTAAAAATAATCTTTTAGGGACAAATTTAAACTTATGATAATATACTTGCAAAAATGCAAAAATGACTCTTGATATGCTCCATTTTACTCTTGTTCGTGTTGAGTAACTTTTTGAGACCAATAATTTTGGTTGTCAATACATAAATATTTTCTAGATCTATGAAGAACACAATAAGTAGTTCATGTTTTTGTTCAATTGGCCTGCAAATTGTCATGGATGGATCTCTTATCATTATCTTCTATCAAAACCTAGGGTTTCCTTCTCTCTTTTTTTATTGGCTTGCATATTGTCCTGGATGGATCTCTCATTATCATCTTGTATCAAAACCTAGGGTTTCCTTCTTCTTCTTCTTCTTCTTCTCTCTCTCTCTCTCTCTCTCTCTCTCTCTCTCTCACTCTCTCTCTCTCTCTCTCTCTCCATTTGAGTAAGTTTAGGTTAATTCCAATATTTTTTGCTAGTATTAAGTTTAACAAAATTTAAACCAAGAATAAGTTCAAATTATCTTGAAGTCAGTTCATTTCAAAAATTGAGGTTTCGATTTTGTGCATTTAAATTATTTTAGATGTATTTTTTGATAAGATAGGGCAGCAACCACAGCATAGCAGAGCTGCAGCAGCCACAGCATAGCAGAACGGCAACAGCCACAACATAGCAGATCTGAGTAGCAGCCACAGCATAGCAGAGTAGCAGCTTCAGCAGTCACGTATGAATTACCAAGTCTAGGAAGTTAGTCTATTAGAGGTTAACTATAGTTTAGTTAGATGGTTGTTGTTAGGTTAAGTGTATCGGTTTGTATATTTACTATCTCCGCAGTGTAATATAGATTCATTATGTGAATCAATAAAGTTGATATATTCTTCTTTTCTCTTTATGGTATCTGAGCTTTAGGCTCTTGTGAGCTTTGATCTTTCGAAGAAGTTCATCGATGGCTTCTCCAAACACCATAGCTTCAACACCATCTTCTTCTTCTATGTTTTCATCTATCACACTGCCTTCAAATCTCACATTATTAATCTCAAATCTTAGTGCCTTTGTCACTACAAAGCTTGATTCATCCAATTACATCGTCTGGAAAAGTCAATTGTAGAACATCTTGTGAGCAACAAAGCTTCTTGGTTATGTGAATGGATCTGAGGTATGTCCTCTGTCAGTTGTGTTAGATTCAAACAATATTGAAGTCTTGAATTCAAATTACACCTTATGGAGCACCATTGATGCACACCTCTTGAGCTACATCACTGCAACTATTTCTCCATCTATCTTCACAACTATGATTCATTGTCAAACTAGTCAAGAAGTCTGAAGTGTTCTTGCCAAGAGATTTACCTCTCTTTCAAGATCTCACAAATATCAATTGAAGAATAAACTAAATCAAATTGTTAAGAAAGGATCCACAATGGAAGAGTATTTGAATCAGTTCAAACTAATATCAGATCAGCTTGCCTTGGCTTCCTCACCTGTTGATGATGAAGATTTAGTCCTATTGATCTTGAATGGCCTACCTGAAGAATACAATGCTTTAAAAACCACCATACGAGCTAGGTCAAAACCTATCTCACTAGATCAACTCAGTGCTTTACTTTGTTCTGAATCTATCCGAGTGAAGTCTACTCTTAAGCATACGCATGCTTCAAAAATTCCAGGTTCCCTTCCCTACACTACTCAAAGGAGTAACTATTCTCATAGAGGAGGTCCTAAAGGCTCCAATAGGGGCAGAGGTGCTTTCAAAGGCAGAGAATGGGGGTAGATTTCAAGGTCAGCATAGTCAGTTTCAGAATCAGAGATGAGGAAGCACTCAGTCTCACAGAGGCAGAGCTACAACAAGCTACAATACACATAGCTTCAATACCAACAATCCTAATGTGGCTACCACAGGCTACAATACACATATCTACAATACAAGCAGTCCTAATGTGATCCGTCAAATTTGTGGAAAAGGCAACCACACTGCTCTAGACTGCTGGTACAAACTAGATGCAACTTTCCAGGCTCAGTCTCAGAACTATTACTCCAGTCCTTCATCCACTACAAGTCATCCTAAGGCATTTGTTGCATCCAACACAATTCCACAATCTGCACAGTCTGAAGCCAACTGGTTTCTTGATTCTGGAGCTACAACTCACATGACACATGATCTAAATAATCTCTCTATATCAACCTTTTCATGGCTCAGATCAGGTAGCAGTAGGTGTTGGAAACGCACTTCCTATTGTTCATACTGGTAAAGGACTCCTTCCAACTCCCTCTTTTCCATTCCAACTTAATAAGCTACTTCATGTTCCTACTCTTTCCTCCAATTTACTTCCAGTTCATCATCTGGCTATGGACAACCATTGTGCTATTACTTTTGATGAAGATTCTTCCATTATCCAGGACAAGAGTACTCATTGAGTCCATCCTCTGATTCTGCTGCCTTCTCTTCTCAAGCTTGCCTCTCCTACTCCACTACTCCAGCTCCTCTAAATTGGCATTTTCGCCTTGGCCATCCTTCAAACAAGAAGATTCATCATCATTTCTCATTATCACTTAGGACCTACATCTTCATTGCTGTCAAATAAAGGCTCTAGTTTGTGTGAACATTGTTGTGTGTCCAAGAGCCATAGGTTACCTTTTTGTTTGTCAAATTCTACTATAAATAAGCCTTTAGCTCTCATTCACACTGATGTTTGGGGCCCTTTTTCTTCCTCCATTTATGGATTTCGATATTATGTGTTGTTCATTGATGATTTTAGTAAGTTTACTTGGATCTTTCCTCTTCATTATAAGAGTGAAGTTTTTTCCAAATTTCTAGAGTTCAAAGCTTTTGTTGAGACACAGTTCTCTACTAACCTTCAACTATTAAGAAGCGACAATGGGGGTGAATATCTAAGCATTCAATTTCAGGTTTTTCTCAAGCAAAAAGGGATTGAACATCAATGGACCTGTCGTCATACACCCTCTCAAAATGGTGTGGCTGAGAGAAAACATAGGCATCTCATTGAAACCACAATTACTCTCATGCATCACTCTTCCTGTCCTTTAATCTACTGGTTTGATGCTCTTACCACTGTAGTATTTTTGATTAACAGACATCCTACTCTCAAACTCAACAAACTTACACCTTATAAGGTTCTGTTCAAACAAAAACCTGACTACCAATTCTTAAGGTCTTTTGGATATAAGTGTTATCCTGCGCTCAAGCCTTATACTACTCATAAACTACAACTAAGATCCATCCCTTGTATTTTCATTAGCTATCAACCTTCTATTAAAGGGTATAGATGTCTTGACTCTCAATCAGGCAAAGTTTACATCTCTAGACATGTGGTCTTTGATGAGTATTGTTTTCCTTTTAAGGCTTTTTCTTCTTCTCCATCATCTACAGTTTCTCAATTGGTTAACTTTTTCTAGCCAACTTCCCCTGCTGCTACACCTCATTTTCATTCTTCTTCTCCATCTTCTCTCTCACAACAGTCATCTCAGGCCCCAACTCCTATCATCTCTTCATCACCAGCTCCCTCACAGCAACCAGTTCCATCTTCAGTTGTTGTGCTTCATCTTTCTCCTCTTGTTCCTCATCTTTCCACTGATCCTTCTACTCAAATTCCTATTTCTTCCATTTCTATCAATCTTCCTTGTGTTCCATCTACTGTTCATCCCATGATTACTTGGTCTAAATCCCAAAGGCTTCCTTCCTCTTCCACTTCTGTCTCTCTTCTTGCTTCCACTGTTCACTTTGAACCTCAAACCTATTCTGAGGCTACCTCATCTTGTGCTTGGCAGGCTGCTATACTTGATGAATATGCAGCTCTTCAAAAGCAAAGTACTTAGACCGTAGTCTCGTTACCACCTGGAAAATAGGCCATTGGTTGCAAATGGGTTTATAGGTTGAAAAAGAATTTAGATGGCACAATAGCTAGACACAAAGCTAGACTAGTTGCCAAGGACTTTCTCCAAACTGAGGGAGTGGATTATCATGAGACTTTTAGTCCTGTGGCTAAACAACAAACTATCAAAATTCTTTTGTGTCTTGCTCTCCATTTTGATTGACCAATCAAATAGCTTGACATTTCCAATGTTTTCCTCCATGGGGTTCTTGAAGAAGAAAAAGTGTACATGGTCTAACCTCAAGGTTTTGTTCATGCTAGTCAACCTCATCTTGTTTACAAAATTAAACAAAGCTCTTTATGGCTTAAAACAAGCCCCTAGAGCTTGGTTCTCTACTTTCTCAACTTTTCTTCTTTCTCAAAACTTTGTTCCTAGTCAATGTGACTCCTCTTTGTTCGTCCAAAAGACTTCTCATTCTATTACCATTCTACTCACATATGTGGATGATATCCTTCTCACTGGCAGTGACCCTCTTTATATTGCTTCTTTGATTCAACAAACGCATGCCACCTTTTCCATGAAAGAACTTGGATTTATTAACTACTTTCTTGGTATTTCTGTCACCAAGTCCTCTGCTGGATATGTTCTTTCTCAACAGAAGTATGCTTCAGAGATTCTAGCCAAAGCAGGCATGAGTTATTGCAAGTCTTACTCCTCTACCATGGCTACTAAAACTTCTACTCTTTGTTCTGATGCTGACTCACCCTTTAGTCAACCTTCTCTTGAATAGTCATTTTGCCTCTATAAAATGGTTGCTCAAATATCTTAAAGGCATATTAAGCCATGGTCTTCATTTCCCTAATGGTCCTCTTCTTCTTAATGCCTACTCTGACCCAGACTAGGCAGGAAATGTGCTTGATAGAAGGTCCATTACTGGGTATTGTGTTTACCTTGGTCCCAACTTAATTTCCTGGTCTGCCAAGAAGCAACCAACTGTGTCTAGATCTTCCTCAGAAGCAGAGTATAAAGCCTTAGCTCAAACCTTAGCAAAACTTAGTTGGCTTGGTATGTTGTTGGCAAAGCTTCATATTCCTATGCCTGTTCCCACTCTTTGGTGTGACAACTTATCTGCTATTGCTATGTCTCACAATCCGGTATTTCATGCTCGAACTAAGCATATTGAAGTGGACTATCATTTTGTTTGAGAGAGAGTTACAGCCAAGAAGCTTCACATTTGTCACATTCCTACCACTGATCAAATTGCAGACATTTTCACCAAACCTTTGTCTGTGGCTAGGTTTTAGTACCTTCAAAGAAAACTCATAGTTCTTCCCAGTCCTATGAGTTTGTCGGGGAATGATAAGATAGAGCAGCAACCATAGCATAGCAACGCTGCAATAGCCACAACATAGCAGAGTTGAGCAGCAGCCACAGCATAGCAGAGAAGAAGCTTCAGCAGTCACGTGTGAATTACCAAGGCTAGGTAGTTAGTCTATTAGAGGTTAACTATAGTTTAGTTAGATGGTTATGGTTAGGTTAAGTGTACCAGTTAAGTGTATTAGTCTTTTATATATACTATCTCCTCAGTGTAATGTAGATTCATTTTGTGAATCAATAAAGTTGATATATTCTTGTTTTCTCTTTATTTTTTGGTGTTGAATATGTATGTGTCTAGATGAAGATTTGTTGATTGTAGTTATAGCACTTCCAGTTTTGACCCAACTCTTGTTGTATCCCGGACTCGGGTTTAATGATTTTATATTGTCGTTTACATCTTGTTCCCCTTATATCTCCTTGAATTTGACTTTGGGTCATATTGAGCTTGTTTGGAACAGGTTGGTAACTTAGTTTTCTAACTTATGTTGCCCAGGTCTTTGGCCATCCGCTCGATTGGCACTTCTTGTGCTCGAGCGGGCTTTGTGAAATCTCAGTACTTTTGCAGGTCCGCAAAAATACTGGGAGGTATTATTCTACACTCAAGCGTCATTTCCTATGCTCAAGCGAGTGGGCGCTCGAGCAGAATTTCTTACGATCGAGCATCACTTCTTGTGCTCGAGCGGACTGTGCATATGTCAGTTTGTGAAAACGTCATTTTACATCACTTTTTCAGGTCCATTTCCATCCAAACCCTAAAGTTGAGGCCCTTTCTCTCTAAAATTTCCCTTGTAGCTCGACTTTTCGTGCTCCTTTCGGAAGACGATAAGCCCTACAGTTCGGACTTCTGTGGTTCTGAATTTGATCTCACAAGTGCAATGTGAAAATAGAAAACACAAAGAGTTCAAATCTGGCAAATCTTTTCAAAAATTGATTTTGCATCAAAATGTCAAAAATGGACTGCTTTGCCAGATCCAGAGTCGCCACCAAAATATTTTATTTTGGAAAATTTAGGAAACCTGGGACTCGTGCCAAAGACCACTTATCTGTCATCACCAAGAGTTGTCTCGGCTCGGGGACTTAGGTACGAGAAGGGAAGGTCATGAATTGAGCACCCCCACTCGCCTGATTGAAGATCGGCCTCTACTAATCATGATTGTGATTCTTATCTACATTATATGCTCTTGTTCCGATGATTAGGCTAACTTACTATGTGATAAGCACACAAGGTATAGACTAATTTGAAAAAATTGGAACACTTGATCTCATGTTTGTTTCGAAAAAGTGTTTGTGAACATGCCACTTGTAAAAATGGGCTTAAATGTACATCAATCAAAACATCCCAATTCAAGCAACTAGCCTCATGAACATGCTTTACATAGCAACAACTACACTCAAGCAATATGCTAAAGCAAATAAAAGCTTACCTAGTACTCCAAGCCCAAAAAGAGATGAAAGAGTTAGAAAAATGCATGATCCTAACTAATGCAATATGACTAATGCAACACAAGTGATATGCAATCTAAACACTTAACATGGCATGTGAATCAATTTGATAGCATGCGGTTTCAACATGTATTCAAAGAATGTTTAAGCAATAACAATGCAATTTAGAATGATGAACCGAGCCTCGATGCATGCAACACAACTGGATGCAAACATGAAGTATGCTAAATGAAACATGATGCTTCTAAGCTAACTATCGTAAGCGTGTAAATAAAAGGGAGAAAGACGTGGGGTTGGAAGACATACATATTGTTTCAAGTTTTTCCCTCGCTCAGGAGGGTCCGAATAAACTAATTAGCTAACTACTTAACTAATTATACAAACCGAGTGAAATAAACTAACTATTCTAAGCTAATTAATTATTATAACAACGAATTAATTATTCTACTAACTAATTAATTACACGAATTAATTAATTACAAATTAGAACTAAGTAATTAATTACAACATGAATGCAATATGAGAGAAGTACTAAGCTAACTACTCTAACTACTCCGCCTTGAGAAACGAGGAATGCTCATGCATGCGCAAATTTCCACCCGAAAAAGCCATTGTCCTACTGCCGGAATGCCTCTGTTGCACAGTAGAACACTTGAACTGTTTTCACCTCAGAATCAGCTCTATTCTATTTCAAAAGCCACTGTCTGGTTTTGCAAAAGTGGCCGGCAGGCCAAAAGTAATGGCCGGCCGGCCACAAAAGTGAGCCTGCCATCCAAAAGAGTTGGCCTGCCAGCCAGAAAAAAGTGGCCAGCCAGCCACTGGAGTTTGGTCCCTCCTACTGCAACAAAGAGCAAACAGAGCAGAAATAGGGTATTCTAAAGAGATGTTTGTACAGCTTACCCCTTCTTGTCATCAAACAGTTTAAAAGAGTAGTAAACTTGATTCACAAACCATCAATCCAAGCAATTTCATTGCATGATGGCCTACGAACCGAGGGTACAATTTCAATAATATGCACAAATAAAGACTCTCAAACCCCATCTGTATCATGGATTGATCAAGGGAAGTGGTGACAATGACTTTTTAACCGTTTTCATCACTAATGAGTATGAAACAACTCAAGACTCAAAGGTTCAATTAATGTCTGATTGAACCCTAGCCAAGTTACTATCTTGCATCACTTTAGTCCCCTTGTTCATTACTCAATTTTAATTACCAACCATTCATTAATTTATTAAGTCCAATGGCGAGCTTTAAGCCCTCTAAAGGAAAGAGGCCTCAAACCAAGAGCTGTTTTGGGCATGGGAGAGACGTCATGCTGTTGGTAATGAACCTCCAAAGGGATTAAACCATTAAGCATGACATCTCAATCTCATGCTTAAACAAACAAGTAGTTTGAAACCACTTTCAAAGCAAAGAAAAAGCTAAGAATGGAGAGAGGTTGTAGAAGTGATTAGAGGTGATCACAAGTATGGAAAGCAAGAAATAAACACTATCAACTCAAATAGGTTGGTGGCTAAGGCCTAAACCACCAAGCCTATGAGGACAATTACACTACAAGCATGCAATACAAGGCTCAAATGCAACAACCAGCCTAAAACAATCCTAAAACAGTACTAAAAAGTGCTAGAATTAAGCTAACAATAGCTAAAACAGTAAGCTAAAACATGGAGCTATTTAAGCTAGTAAACCAAACACAAGGAGGGAAGGCTACCCCCTCCATTTTTTAACTTCAAAACATGTTTTTAGATACTGAAAATCCTCTAAAAATTAGTATTTAAAAGCTCAAAAAGAAAGATAGTGTAAGAGTGAGAAACACAAGGGTAAAGGCTATAGAAGCAAGGTGGAAAGAAAGGTGAACCACCCCTCCACCCTTAAAGGCCTTAAACCACAAGTTTTAGCCCAAAATTACAGAGTTTAAACAACCCAAAAATAGTAAAAAAAAAATAGTAAGAAAACAAGCAAACAAGCAAGGAGACAAGCCAAGCCTTATACCTCTTGAAGAGAAGAACACTTCTAAGCAAGAATTCAACACATACACACCCTCAAGAGCTCAAAGTAGGTGCAAAAGTACCTCAGCTCCAAGTTGACAAGGTTTGGTTTAGAGTATATAGGCAAAGGGTCAATATTGTGCAAGAGAGAGAGACAGAGAGAGAGAGAAAAAAATATTTTTGCTCCAATTTTTCTAACCCTCCAAAATGGGAGAGAAGGCCCCCTATATAGAAAACATCATACTCCCTCAGAAACATCCATCCATACACATGGGAGCATATGCAAGCAACTGTGAAAACAGTTGGCACAGTTGGCATAAATATCTGCCAAAATATACAAGTGACCGGCAGGCCACACACATGGCCGATAAGGTACATGGGTGGCCAACAGCCAAAAGAAGTGGCCGGCAACCCACAAAAAATGGGTCTGCAAGTCGCAGGGTTGTTAGGCTTGAAACACTATTGTTTTGGTCCAAAACAAGGCACAAAGTGTATAGGGTTTGAAGGCTTAAAACTATGGCATTCCACTTAAGACTTCGAGCACTTATACATTCATCATTGGGCGTGCAAGTGATGGCGTCCAAGTCATAAGGGCAGTCAAAAATGGGGTGCCTACACCCCTTCTCTCTATATTTTCACCTTGTTCTAGTGATATCCCTACCCGTGTGCCTTTGTTAAAAAGGAAGTGCATCTCAAGAGCTTGCTTTTGGTCTGATTAAGGCTTGGTTTCGGCATCTTTGAAGTTTCTCCATCTCTTCCTTTGGTCTTCAAGCTTGAGACAGGGACTCTTTACACCTTGATATGAGTTTTAACTTAGATTTTGGTTGATGTGTGGAGTATATGGGTCTTTGAGATGATTTTGATTAAACCTAGGGTTTTGGTTCATAATGAAAGGGGGGGTTTTCAAATAGAGATAATAGAAATGGTTATGGGTGTAGAAATGAAGAGTTGTTGTGTTAGATTTGTAAATTTGACAAATAGATTTGATTTGGAAGAAAATGGGATTTTGCCCTAAATTGCTCAAATGATTATTTGGTATAAATAATGAAATTGGTCATGGGAATATGGAATTAGATGAATGTCTATATGAATAGTGGAGTTGAATATGTATCATCTCTCAACAATGGGAATTTGGATAATTTATCTATCATAGAGATTGTATATCTGTTTAGAAATTTCTATTTTGGGCTATCGGTGGAGGATAGCCATGATTGTTGTAGAAATTGCATGAGAATTAGGTGAATTGAACTCATCTCTTAATTGTTGTCATTGAACATGACTATGCTTTTATTACATTGTATATGTATGATGTTTGGGAGGAGAAATTGGATGTACTCCATGTTTGGGAGGAGAAAGGAGACGGACTCCATTGAATTAAGTTGGCCTGTGTGTCTAGGATGAAAGTCCCAAAAATATTGTGTATACATGGGTGTCGATCCCGCTGACGAAATTTTCGTAAAATGGAAAATGAAAGTGTGTGTGTGTGTGATGATTATGTGGATTTGAGAACCTTGAGTTGTATCCTCAATGTGGTTGGTTGTCATAGATGGAAATAGCTCATGAATTGAAATAAAAGAATTGAATTAAAAAGGAATTAAGATAACATGAATTGTGATATAAAAGGTAGCATGGTTTGTAAAAGAGGTGTAAATGATTTTGTTACAAGCATTGTATTTACACACCATATCTGTATCTTTGTTAAAACTTATATACTATGCTAGATTGTTCCTACTGGGCTTTGGCTCACGCTACTTGGGAAAATCATTTTTAGGTACTGGTGACATGCCTCCTCCAAGGACTTAACTTGGGAGGACCTGGGAGTTGAAGACTCTATTTTGTTGTTTTGTATTTGATATCTGTACAAGCCTAGGGCTTTCTATGTATGGAGCTTAAGACTCTCTTTTTTTGTTGTAACCAAGCACTGTCTTGGAAAGTTATAAGTCTGTACGGCATTTATTTTGTTAATCACTTAATTGATACCACATGTTATAGATTCAAAGTAAAGCTTATGAATGTATATCGCATGTGTCACTCATTTGTAGATGAATTTTGATTAATGAAAGCTTCGCATCTTATCTATTTCACTTTATACTAATGTTTGGAGTTGGATTATTGCGATTATTTTGGGGGCGTTACAACTTGGCATCAAAGCGTACTTTGGGTACGTGGGAAGTGGTTAGTACCACAATGGGTTTATCTCGCTTGACAGAGATGTTTGTATGCTTGTTATGTTATGTGATAACATGTTTAGGTGATTAGATGGGTATGAGATTTAATTTCTAGGATGTTGGTTGAGTCCACGGGTTTCTAGGAGTCCTATTAGAAAGGCATTTGATCACTACCGTTTCTAACTGAAACTTTGGCAACACCGTTGGACAGTCATTATCTGAAAATAAAATTTGTATATGTTTATATGAATACATGCTTACGTGGAGTGAATTACTGTTGTCCATTAGATTAGGACGCGAGTGAACTAGCTTCGACACATTTGTAAATGTGCTCCTTTGTTACCTTTATTAGGATATCAGGACGTGGTCGTGGTGGTAGGCGTGGTAGATCTAGACAGTAGGAGATGTCGATATCGGATGATATTCTGACACAGAAAGAAGGGGTGGTCAGGCCAATGTGGCTGAACCAGTTGGTCAATAGGCCATAGGCACCTTAGCCCGCAAAATGGCAGGGGCGCTGCGAGAATCCATGGATATTCTCAAAGCTGATAATCAAATCCAGGCCCAAGTAGTTGAGGCAAGGCCATCTTTTCTAAAGCGAGAGTTTTTCTGGTCAAATTCGGATGAGTTTATGGGAGTTCCTAAGGTGCCACTGAAGGCAAATGAATGGCTAGAGCAAATGGTGAAGACGTTCGAGATGCTTGGTATCTAGGACGACCAGTTAAAAGGGACCTTGGCATCCTTCTAGCTGAAGGGAGATGCGGGTCAGTGGTGGAAGTATGCGCGATGGTGCATTAGGGAGCCTTCGAAGGCCTTTGTGAGGACCTTCCAGGACAAGTTTCTACCTCTCACGGTTAGGGAGAAGTTGAGAGACCAGTTTCCCAAGCTGATGCAGTTGAACACTCCAGTGGCCGAGTTTAAGGCAACCTTCACTAGCCTCTCTAGGTTTGCACCAGAGTTAGTTGCGCTAGAAGAGCATCGTTGTTTGGAGTTTGAGAAGAGATTGAGGACCAGGCTCATGTTCAAGGTGGTCGGGTCAATGATAAGGGACTATGGACGCTTTATGGAGGGAGCGGCTCATCTGGAGACCATGACGTAGATGTAGAAGGAGAGGATGAGAGGCTCCAGGAGGAGTCAAGACATTCAGGACGACAGTAAAAGGCAGAAGGGTTCTAACCCCCAGTCATCCCAGGGAGCTCAATCGAGATCCACCTTTCCAGTGTCGAGTTTGGGTTCCGGGACGGGTGGCCAAGGAGATGTTACTTGTTATAACTGTGCCCAGTTCGGCCACAAGTCTCCAGCTTGCCCGCAGAGAGGATGAGGGCAGCGAGTAGCATCGTCTTCTGCTAGTTCTCAGAGCCAGAGTCAGGAGAGAAGCCAGCCGCTCACTTGTTACTAGTATGGGTAGGCGAGGCACATAAAGAGGTTTTTCCCTCAGTTGGGTGGCACACCTGGTGCGTCTAGTTTGAGACAGACATAGAACGACCAGCCAGCACAGTCAGCACAGGCCTCAAGGGCTAAACAGGGAGCCTCTTCGACTCAATCAATGCATCAATCCTATGCTCCGAAGGGTGAGCAGGTAGACCAGAGGCCTACAGGGCATGTGTATGTTGTTACCATACCAGATCTTGTACTACCACCTTCGGTAGTGAGAGTGTGGACACCCCACTTTTGACCGTCCTCAAGACTTGGACATCATCGTTTGAACACTCGATGATCATCCATGCTCGTGTTTGTTTTGAGTTCCTGAAGGTCTCGGCTGCGAGCCTTGCCTTAGAACCTCTCAACTTGTCTGTTTCATGCTTGGTTGTGGACCAAGGACTTGCGGTTTTGTTTCTGAGGGAAAAGGGTGGCTTATTGGCCAGCCCTACAACCCATCGGCCAAGCCTTGTGCTTGTCGGCCGTGTTTTATTGTCATCAGCCATCAGTGATGGTCGATCGGCACTCTTTTTGAACTATTGGCCCTATCTTTTGGCCGAGGCCTTTATATTTGCTTTTGCAGATATTTTTGTGCCAGCTGTGACAGCTGGTAAGCACAGATTTCATCCTTCATACACGTGTATAGAGGGATTGAATCAAACCCTTAGCTTGCCCAACAAGCTTAGGATTTGATTTTCTATAAGAAGGGAGACCCCTCTCCCTTTCCAGAGGTTCTGAAAAGTTGATATACAAAACATATATCTCTCTCTATATATTTCTTCCTCTCTCTATACTTGTGCTTGTTTGTGCTCAAAAGTGTGTTTTCTTCACACATTTGCACTACAGCACCTAGTGAAACACCACACTCTTGTTGTTAAGGCACTTTGAAGTTGGTTTTGGTGTTTTTGGACTGGTTTTGATCAAAAAAGGCTGCTGGAGTTGTTGCTCTAAAGTTGTTCTACAAGGGTGAGCTTCTAACCTCTTAAACCCTTGTTTTTTATTAAGCTTTTGGCCCTTTTTGCATATTGTTTTAGGCCTAACTTTCTACTACAAAAAGTTCTGATTTTGTATTCTTGTAATGTTTGTTTAAGGTCTCTTTTGTGCTAGGGGTGATCTACCCCCTCTTGTGCCTTGTTTGGCTTTGTTTTACACCATCACTTTAGGCCCTTGAGATCACTTTCTCTTGGCCTATTAACCACTGAAATCTAGTGGATTTTCAGTGGTAAAACTTGTGTTTTGAGGTCTTAAATAGGAGAGGTTCATCCCCTCTCCTTGTTGCTTGGTTACTTGCTTTGTATGCCTCATGTTTGAGCATCTTTGTTAAGCTTGTGTTAGCTTGTTCTCAGCCTATATTAGGCCTTATTTCAGTATGGCATATCACTGTTTTGGCTTGGTTTGATCATCTCATGCATGCTTTATACACTTGTAGTGTAATTCTTGCAAACTAGCCTTATATGCCTCATGAAGTAGCATGTTTTTTAAGCATGTATTGGTTCCATTTCAGCATGTTTTTGGTCATTATTTAGCATGCCATCACTCTGTTTTGGGTTGGTTTGATAGCCCTTTACATGCTCCTTGCACTTGTAGTGCATTTCCATTCACTAGCCTAATGTGTATCATGCTTTAGACCATCATTCTAGTATGATTTTGGCTTAACTTCAAGAAGCTTTTATTCATGTTTTAGCATGTTCTAGCTCTATTTTAAGTGTTTTGGGTCATGCATGCATTGCTTTGTATAGCCATGGTGCATTTTAGCTCACTAGCCTTGAGTTTCCAAATCACTAGCATGCATTGCCTGGACTATTTACATGATTTGGCATCATTTATTATGAGATTTCAGGGCATGTTTCATGTTCATGCACTCACATTTGTCACCCTTTCCATGCTCTGGAAGATTGGTTCTTTATGCCTTAAACATGAGTCATTGTGTATGCCATCTTGCCTAGGCCTTTGGCCCATCATTTCAATGTGTTTTTGGTGTTATTTTGACATGCTATAACCTGATTTTTGTTGGCGAAGCCATCTCATGCTTGGTCTTGGTAGGTGTAGTGTAATGCTCCATTTTGGCCTTGCATACTCCATGCTTCATGCCCTTCATGCTAGCATGTTTTAGCTTTGGTCCATGCATGTTTTAGCATCATTTTGGCATGTTCTAGGACTGTTTTAGGTTGTCTTGGCCATATGCTTCTTGTATTGCATAGCCATAGTGCAAGTGCCTATGCTAGCTTCAAGCTTTGAGCCTCCTAGCATGCCATGCTTGTATTGATTGGATGATTTGGCATCATTTCACATGATATTTCAGTGCATATAGTGTTGTCACACTTCTGCATTTGTCACTTTTTGATCATGTTTGAGAGTTGTCCTCTTATGCTTAGTCGATGAGCCAATTGGCATGCATGCTTGTCTTGCCTTTTCATGCTTTTCATGCCATCATTTCAACATTTTGGCCACTATTTTGTGCATGATTGAGGTCTGTCCATATTCGGTTTAAGTCCATTGAGCATGTTGTTTGAATGTTGTTCGCACGTTGTTACATTGCATCATGTGTGCATGCTTTTGTTGCATTGCATTTGGCATGCTTATGTTGCATTGCATTGCATTTCCATGTTGTGTGTTTTGCATTGTGTTTGGATAGGGTGTTAATCCAAACACGAGAAACGAGGGATGTTTCATACTTGAAGTGATGAAACATGCCTTAATTCTCGGTCACCGACCCTCTTGATCATGCATGATAGAGGTTAAGGCATTTATGTGTTATGTGTGCATTCATTTGACATTGATTTGTGCAACTCAGCCTCTTTGGTCATCATGCATTAAGATGCGTGATTGATGGCTCGAGAGCCAAGCACTACACTCCTTTGAGCTTTAAACATGATAAGGAGTGTGGTCGCACATACACTTTCTTGCAAATACACTGTCATGTCTCTGTTAGTGCTCTGTTGCAGCAAAAGGAGAATTTGCAGGAAGCAGTGGCCGACCGGCCAATTAGTCTGCTGATCAACTATCAAAATTGGCCGATAGCCATAAACACTAGCCGATGACCATCCCTCTTGGCCGACTACCCCTCAGCATATTCCTAAGGTGGATCAGAAGCATCTTGGAAGTTGGCACAATGTTCAGAAGTCCAAAGCAGTGCAAACAGAGGCAACATGAGGCACGGTAGTGGATTTCCGAGCAAAGCCGACCAAGCATGCATCTCTTCCTTGCCCGCGAGGCCATTTCACTGCTTATGATTAGTTTGCGTAACTAGTCATTTGATATGTTTTGTAATATTATAATTAGCTTAGTATAGCTAGTTTTAATTTGGTTTGTACTTAATTAGCTTAGATTAGCTAGTTGATTCAAATTCAATTTGTGTTGTGTAATAATTAGTCTAATTAGCTTAATTAGATTAATTGCTTAGCTTAGCTTAGAATAGCTTAGCTTTCATTCGGACCCTCCGTCGAGAGGGCACATTGTTGTAATAAGCGTGCGTGTGTGTAATGCATGTCTTCCAACCCCATTTCTTTCTCCCTTTTACTTATCAGCTTTCGATGGTTAGTTTAGGGCATATTTTGATTAGCATACCTTATGCTTGCATGCGTGCATCCATTCATCTGTCTTGCATGCACCGGGCTCGGTGCATCATACAAACTGCATTGTATTTCAATACCAATTTGAATACATGTTATCAAGTTGCATTTATATGCCATTCTAGAATAGCCGAGCCTATCTTAGTTGCATTTTTGCATGTGTTGCATTAGGCATTGTCGACATAGCTAAGATCATGCATTGATTACTAACTAGCTTCTTTTTTGGCTCGAAGTACACTGTGAGTGTTTTCGCTTTAGCATCCTTGCATGAGTGTAAGTGACTGCCATGATAGCATGCTCGCCATGAGGCTAACTGCTTAAGTGTTTAACTGCATGAATGCCTATGGGTGAAGGTTGGATTGCTTGAATTGGAACAATTCATCAAAATGTGTGTTTTAAGCCCACTTGAGGGTGGCAAAATCCAAGACTTAGCCTACTTGCGAGTAGCACCACTAAACCGTTTTCAAACAAACGAACATGAAATGTTTTGTTCCAACTTAGGCGATCTAGTCTATACTTGTATGTTGTGCGTATCACACAGTAATTCTAGATTAATAACCGGAATAAGAATACATGTGTTTTCAAAAACAACATATCATGTTAGTAAAGGTTGATCTTTGATCGAGCGAGCAGGGGTGCTCATTACATGACCTTCCCCTCTCGTACCCAAGTTCCCGAGCCGAGGCAACCTTGGTGATGACGGACACGTGGCCTTAGGCACGAGTCAGGGTTTCCTAAATTTCCCAAAACAAAATATTTAGGTGGCGACTCTATATCTGGAAAAGCAGTCCATGTTTGGCACTTCTTTATAAAAATTAGTTTTCCAAAATGATTTGTCGGATTTGGACTCTTTGGTGATTTATCAGTCTTGCATTGCACTTCGCGAGATTAGATTTAGAACCGTGACATGTGTCCGAACTGTAGTAGCTAAGAACAAACGATTTCGCGCCCGTGCGCGCGGAGCAGAGTTCCTGGCAGTCCACAGAGAGGTACCTTCTTGTTTTGCAATTCAGTTGCTAATATGTTGATTGATACGGGTGCATCCCATTCATTTATCTCGTCTGTATTTGCATCGGTTTTGGGGGTAGAATTGGCTCGGTTAGCATCTCCTATCTGTGTAAAGTCACCTATTGGTGGTGAGATGATTTTGAAACAGGGGTGTCGGGGTTGTGACATAGAGGTGGCTGGTCACCGACTTCCTTTTTCTTTTGTGTTCATTGATATTTCTAGCTTTGATATTATTTTGGGTATAGACTGGTTGTCTTCATATCGGGCGGTTATAGATTGCTACCGTCAGAGGGTTACTATATGTACCTTGAGCGGTGACTATTTTTATTTCTTGGGAGACCGGGTTGATAGAGTCTTATCACTAGTGTATGATCTGCGTGGGCGGAGTGAACTTAGTTTCCTTCTTGCCAACGTTTTGGGTAGTGAGTGTGATAAAGTCCTGATTGAGTTGCCAAGGGTAGTTCATGAATATTCGGATGTTTTTCCCCAGGATCTTACTAGTTTACCACCTCACCGAGAGATTGAATTCTCTATTGACTTAGTGCCTAGTATGGCACCGACTTCTATGGCACCGTATCGATTTGCACTTGCTGAGTTAAGTGAGTTGAAGATTCAACTCTAAGAATTGTTAGATAAGGGTTTTATCCGCCCTAGTACTTCGCCGTGGGGAGCACCGGCTCTTTTTGCCAAAAAGAAAGATGGTGCATTGCGACTTTGTAAAGATTACGAGAAGTTGAACAAGGTAACTGTCAAGAACAAGTACCTAATGACTCATATAGATGATTTGTTTGATCAGTTGAAGGGGTCTTGTTGCTTCTCTAAGATAGACCTGGGATTGGGCTATCACCAGTTGAGAGTGAGGGAGGAAGATATCCCAAAGACAGCATTCCATAAGCAGTATGGCCACTATGAGTTTCTAGTGATGCCCTTTGGGCTAACCAAGGCACCAGTTGTGTTTATGGATTTGATAAAGAGGTACTTACGTGTAGGTCCTAATAAGTGGACTTATTGTCTAATAGGTCCTAGGGGAAAAATTTGTCATAAAAATATCACTAATTGTAAGTTTTAGCGACAATTTATAAAAATCATGACAAAAAAAGTCACTAATTGTCAATTTTTAACGACATATATAAAAAATTGTCACAAAAAAAATTATTTTTAGCGACAATTTTACTAAGACTTATTTTCAATAGGACTTTATGGGAATTAAGTCCAACTATTAGGACCTATTGCTAATTTACCCTTTGATAAATCAAATCTTCCGTGAGTTCCGAGACCGTTTTATGGTCGTCTTTGTGGATGATATCTTGATTTGCTCACCCTCTGAGATAGAGCATGAGGAACACTCGTGAGTGGTACTTGAGTTGCTTAGAGCCCATAAATTGTATGCTAAGTTTGGGAAATGTGAGTTCTGGCTGAAAGAGGTTAAGTTGTTATGCCATGTAGTATCCAAGGAAGGGGTGACTATAGATTCATCCAAGATAGAGGTAGTGCAAGATTGGGAGCAACCTAAAATTGCTTTCAAGATCCATAGTTTCTTGGGGTTGGCCAGGTATTATCGTCAATTTGTGAAGGATTTCTCTAGGCTAGCCTCACCATTGACTAAATTGACGAGGAAATGGATCAAGTTTGTGTGGGATAAGGCTTGTGAGAAGTCTTTCAAGAGCTTAAGGCTAGACTTACCACTGCTCCATTGTTGATTATTCCAGAGAGGGGTTTAGGCTATTCGGTGTATTGTGATGCCTCACGAGAAAGTTTGGGTTGTATATTGATGCAAGAGGGGAAGATAGTAGCCTATGGCTCGCGGCAGTTAAAAACCCATGAGATGAATTACTCTACTCACAACCTAGAGTTAGCGGTGGTGATCTTTGCCCTAATGATTTGGAGGCATTACTATTATGGGGAGAAGTTTGAAGTGTTTTCTTATCACAAGAGTCTGAAATATCTGTTTACATAGAAAGACTTGAATTTGAGGCAGAGAAGGTGGATGGAGTTCATAGAAGATTATGATTTTGATTTTGCATTATCATCTGGGGAAGGCCAATGTTGTGGTTGATGCCTTGAGTAGGAAATCCATTAGCAGTGTAGCTTGTATTGCCATCCAGGAATAGGAGATGTTGGGTGCTATTGGGGAGTTTGACTTGTAGCTTAGCGAGTCTATTGAGTTTGCAGCCTTATTTTCGGTTGTTGCACAGCCTACACTTGTGAACCGAGTGATAGAAGTGCAAAAAGGGTGATCTTAAGGTAGAATCCCTCCGGGAAAAGATCTCCAGTGGGAAGGTGGAGAAAGGCTTGAATGTGTATCCCAACCTGAGTGTGAGATATCGTGACCGTTTGTTCATGCCGGAGTCTTGTCGAGAGGAAGTACTCCGAGAGTTTCACCATTCACGCCTTGCGGTGCATCCGGGAGCCACAAAGATGTATCATGATCTTAGTCGCCAGTTTTGGTGGAGAGGTATGAAGAAGGATGTAGCCGTGTTTATATCAAGGTGCCTTACTTGTCAACAAGTAAAGGCCGAGCATCATAGGCCAGCGGGTTTGTTGCAACCATTGCCTATAGCCGAGTGGAAGTGGGAGCATGTCACAATTGATTTTGTTGTGGGTCTTTCGAGGACTCAACAGGGTAGTGATGCAATTTAGGTGGTAGTTTTACTGGTTGACCAAGTCGGAGCACTGTATTCCTATGCGTGTGAGTGACTCGATAGATTATCTTGCCGAACTTTATATAAGGGACATAGTGAGGTTGCACGGGGTCCCTGTGACGATTGTTTTGGATAGAGATCCGTGTTTCACGACTCGATTGTAGCAGAGCCTACAGAGTGCCTTGGGCAGGAGGCTGACTTTTAGCACCATGTATCATCCTCAGACTAACTGGCAGTCAAAGCACACCATTCAGATTTTGGAGGATATGCTTCGATGTTGTGTCCTTGACTTTAAGAGGGTCGTGGGAGAGGCACTTGTCCTCAATGGAGTTTACCTATAACAATAGCTTCCAGTCAAGTATTGGCATGGCACCATTTGAGGCTTTGTATAGCCGATCGTGTAGATTCCCAGTGTGTTGGGCCAAGGTGGGTGATGCACCAATGTTGGGCCCATAGTTAGTCCAAGAAACGATGGAGAAAGTTGCACTTATCCGTAAGAGGTTGGCTACTGCCCAGAGTGGCCAAAAAAGTTATGCCGACCGTAGGAGCAGACCCTTGTCCTTCAAGGTGGGAGATCATATGTTCTTGAACATATCACCTAGGAGGGGTTTGATGAGGTTTGGAAAGAATGAGAAGTTGTCCCCTCGGTTCATTGGGTCATTTGAGATCCTTGAACGGATTGGAGAGGTAACTTATCGTTTGGCCTTGCCGCTACAGCTTTCCGGGTTCATGATGTGTTTCATATTAGCATGGTAGCTCGAATTTTTCGTGCCCTGTTTTGGAAGACGAATAAGCCCTACAGTTCAAACTCCCGTGGTACTGAATCTGATTCCACAAGTGCAATGTGAAATAGAAAGCACAAAGAGTCCAAATCTGGCAAATCATTTCGGAAAATCGATTTTGAATCAAAAAGCCAAAAATGGATTGCTTTGCTAGATACAGAATCACCACTTAAACATTTTATTTTTGGAAAATTTAGAAAACCCGAGACTCGTGCCAAAGGCCACTTATCCGTCATCACCAAAGTTGTCTCGGCTTAAGAACTTAGGTACGAGAGGGGAAGGTCATGAATTGAGCACTCCTGCTCGCCCAATCAAAGATCGGCCTCTACTAATCATGATTGTGATTCTTTTCTACATTATATGCTCTTGTTTCCGATTTATTAGCTATCTTTACTATGTGATGCGCACACAAGGTATAGACTAATTTGCAAAAATTGAAACATTTGATTTCATGTTTGTTTTGAAAACTTTTGAATGTGCCACTTAAAAAAATGGGCTTAAATTTACATTAATCAAATTATTCCAATCCAAGCAAAAAGCCTTTATCCACAAGCATTCAAGCAGTTTAACAATTAAGCACTTAGCCTCATGGTGAACATGCTTATCATGGCAACAATCACACTCATGCAATTTATGCTACAACAAATAAAGGCTCACCTAGTACTCCATGCTAAAACAAAGCAAAAGAATTAGAAAAC
Organism: Camellia sinensis; assembly: GCF_055761805.1. Lineage (NCBI taxonomy): Eukaryota > Viridiplantae > Streptophyta > Magnoliopsida > Ericales > Theaceae > Camellia > Camellia sinensis. The sequence continues at coordinate 137,958,110 of NC_138974.1, read as the reverse complement.
ACACATGTTTCTAACTATACAATATGACTAATGCAACACAAGCAATATGCAATCTAAATAGGCTCGGCTATTTAACATGGCATGTAAAACAATTTCATAGCATGCGGTTTTGAGCACGTATTCAACGAAGGATAAGCATAACAATGCAAGTTAGTATGATGAACCGAGCCTCAATGCGTGCAATACAAGTTGATGCAAACATGAGAGATGCTAAATAAGATATGATTCTCCTAAACTAACCATCATAAGCGGAGAAAAAAAAGGGAGAAAGACGTGGCGTTGGAAGACATACACACTTACTACAAAATTGCCCTCATGCAAGAGGGTGCGAATCAATGTCTGAAAGTCCAAATAAACTAATTATTACAAATCTGAATAAATGAACTACATAACTAATTTAGCTAAGTTATTACAACAAGTATTATAAATCTAAGTTGACTAGCTATGCCAAACAAACAATGATGACAATCACAATAATAATAACTAGTTACGACAATAAATAATTACAACAATTATAACTAATTATTATAATAACTAATTGCAATAAAAATTATTAATTACAACAATTATTACAACTAATTACAACAAATGAGGCATAATGAGTGCATGCACAGTGCCTAAAAGCTCCTCTGTCTACCCAGGTTATTCGGTTCCACCTCAGCCACTGCCTTCTGCTTCTATAAAACAAGGTCACTGCTTACCAAGCATTGGGAGCCAGCTAACACCCAATGAGATCTGGCCGAGCAAAAAAAGTGCCGGTCGGTACTAAATTTTAGGAAAAATAACTTTTGTGCTCTGAGGTGAGATAAGTGCAGACAGAGCCTTTCCTAGCTCTGTCATAGAAACCATGTTTAAGAATGCCTATTTGTTTAACAAGAAACGTATCTGTTATACTTAGAATAATCGAATAAGGAATTGGAAGCCTTAAAGGTTGAATTATCTGAATTGATTATGTATCTGTGATCAGCATAATTTTTATGTAATCTTAAGTATGTTTATGAGATTTCAATTTCGGAATGATTAAATGATAGGATTTTGTCCTACATGTTTTTATGTATGACCATCTATGTATATATCTAAGTCTTCTTACGCATAGAAAGAAATAAGGATTGAAAAGAAGAGCATAGATCTTCAAGGAAGTAAGTGAGGAAGTGAAAAGGTTGTAGAGATTTCAAAGCTTAAGGTATGTTTGATCTTTTGATTGACCTCTCTTGAAGTTGAGTAGGAGCTCCTCTATGTAAGTGTCTTTAAGGAGTAATTGTATGATGGTCTTCACTATTCTATGTTTTTAAATGCCAAGTGGAATAAAGAATTGGTGATGCCGTTAAGTGAAGTGTAAGTGAAAATTTGTTGTTAATTGAGAAGTTGTTATGGACTTTGGGATTATAAATGGTTAGTGTTGCTCCTTGCCCGTTGAAATTCTTATGCGTGTATGTTGATCGAAAGTATTTGTGATCCTTTCCTGTCCCAAGGGTGGATCTAGTTTTGGAACATTACAGAATGTGTTTCCGTTTATGTTTGAACTGTCTTCTATTTGGTTTTCTTCAATTTCGAGGACGAAATTTCTTTCAAGGAGGGAAGGATGTGACGACCCAGAATTTTTCCCTCCGCTCGAGCGGAGGATTTGACGCTCGAGTGGACTTTTGGGGTTCTCAGCAATTTTGCAGATGGCCTGAGATTCTGGGAGTGGTGAATCTCCGCTCGAGCGGAGAAGTTGACGCTCGAGCGAACTGCTTTATTGGTTTGTGCGCGCTCGAGCGGTTGAAGCGACGCTCGAGCGTGAGAAGTAAGATTTCCCTTGACATTGTAGTGGTGTATTTAGAATCTTCTTATTTTATTTTGGAGTATTGTTTGAGGTGGTAATATGATGGTAAAGTAAGATTGGACCAAAAGCTTTAATTAGAATAAATTGTCTGCGACCAGCCGTCACTCTTTTGTCATTTTCTTTTTCTACACTTTGAATTTGGATGTGGGGTTAGAACCATTGGAAAGCTTATTTCCGGGGCTTCAATTTGGACACAAGAACGACCTAAAACGGAGTCCGGATGGGAGAGTTATACCTGTTCAAAGTTTCGAAATCTGTGCTGAAAACAGGTACGCTCGAACGGGAATTCCTCCGCTCGAGCGGGAATTACGGGACAGCAGCTTAAAATGAGATTTTTTGGATCATTTCTCACATTTTCCTTTTCCCCTCTTCATCCCTCTCCCCTAGGTCCGAAAACCCTAGGTCCTTAATCTCCAAAACCTTCCATTTCTCTTAGTTTTGATCAAGATCATCCATCAAAAAGTGAAGAAGCATGAAGATTATTATGTTCTACCGGTTGGAATTTCGAGATTTTGGAGGATTCTTCTCAATCCTTGCTCCTTTGTTTGATTCTTGAGGTAAGGGTTTTAATACTCTTCAATATTTACATCCATAGAGAGATTTGAGGTATTTTCATTGTATAATGGTTCAATTTTCATTAATGTTATGTATATAGAAGAAATTATGAGATTTTGGGAATTTTGGGTTTGAACATTGGGGTTTTAAGGTTTGTGATGTTGGGAATTAAATTGATGGGTTTAAGTGATGGATTGAGAATACTAGATGTAAAATCATTTGGAAAATTGGAATTAGGAGTGATGATTTAAGCAGTTTGATTTTTGTTAAAAATCCTCTTTTCCTTGAAACCCTAGGTTGTTTAAAGATGATAACCAATGAATTGGCCCAAATTGAAAGTAGAGTAATGAAATTGAGATATTGAATTAGATGTGTTCAAGTTTAATTGGAATTTGGGAATATTTGGAAATTATGTTTACAATTTGCGAATGAACCTTGTTATAAATGTTGGAATTCATGCTATCATGGAAAGGAAAAATTAGGAGAATAATTTAGTAAGGATATGAATGACATGAACTCGATTTTTGGAATGTTAAAACGAGATTCAAGGGTTTATTTTGTATTATGTTGAATTGCCAATAGTATTAATGAACTAAATGATATTGTACTATGATGAATTATGTTTGAATTACGTGACTTGTGTAGGATTAGCTACAAGGATGGACTACGCACCTGAACACTGTGAGTAGTAGTACAAAAATGTACATGTTATTTATTGTTGATAATTATTGTCACTAATGCTCTATTCTTTGTAAGTGTTCTACGAATACTATAAAAATTGGAAAGTTATGTGACTCCATGTGAATTGGAAGTTATTTTGTTGTGCTACAAGTTTATAAGTTAAGTCTGTTATAAGTTTGCATATGTTATAAGTCAAGTATGTTATAAGCTCAAGAGCGTTACAAGTTTAATTGTGTGGCAAATTCAAGTATATACAAGTTAAAGTAAATTTGCAAGTTTTACGTATGCTACAAGTCCATGTATGTTACAAGTTCACGTATGTTAGAAATTCAAGTATGTTACAAGTTTAAGTACGATACAAGCTTAAATGTGTTACAAGTTTATGTATGATAGAAGTTCATGTATGTTCTAAGTTGCGCATGTTGCAAGTTCAAGTATGGTTTCAAGTATATTTCAAGAATAGTTCAAGTATGGTTTCAAGTATATTTCAAGAATAGTTCAAGTATGGTTTCAAGTATATTTCAAACATGTTTCAAGTATGGTTGCCAGTATATTACAAGTTCAAGTATGTTTCAGGTATGCTTCAAGTAAGTTACGAGCTCAAGTATGTTTCAGGTATATTTTAAATATGTTACAAGGGCTTTATGCCATTTTCAAGGGCTTTAACGCCAACAAGTTTCAAGGGCCTTAGTGCCATATGTTACAAAGGCTTTATGCCATTTTCAAGGGCTTTAACGCCAACAAGTTTCAAGGGCCTTAGTGCCATATGTTACAAGGGCTTTATGCCATTTTCAAGGGCTTTAACGCCAACAAGTTTCAAGGGCCTTAGTGCCATATGTTACAAGGGCTTTACGCCATTTTCAAGGGCTTTAACGCCAACAAGTTTCAAGGGCCTTAGTGCCATATGTTACAAGGGCTTTATGCCACAAGTTACAAGGGCCTCGTGCCACACGTTTCAAGGGCCTCGTGCCACCATGTTTCAAAGGCTCTATAGCCATCATGTTTATGTTGCAGGATTGGGATTAAGGCCATATGAAATGAAACAGGAACAGATTAACTACATGATCTTCGCATTTATTTATGCATTGTTATGTATTATGTTTAAATTGTGCATTTATGTTTCATACTATTCACTGAGCCCGGCTCACCCTCTGTTATGTCTGTTTCTGTAGGCACTCAACCTGGAGATTTAACCTGCACCTGTGGCTTTTGTTACCCAGTTGTCAAACCCTGAGTATCAAAGCTATTAGATGTTGATTGTTCAAGTTATGGAGTTTTGCTAAGTTTTAATTTGTACCCTAATTGTCTGTTAAGATCGGCGTATATGTATATGTACATAGCTATCTTCGGGTGCATGACAATGTATATTATCTGCATTACGTTTTGTTTGGGATCCTGGCATAGTAATGGTAGCTCAATGGATATGTTTATTATTATTATTATTATTATTATTTTACGCTATTATATACTATTAAATGCTTCCGTTCAAGCCCCATAGATTATATTCATCAGGCTTTATGTCTTTTTTTCTAAGGTGGTCATGCCCAAACTTTTAGGGGCGAGTTCTGGGCGTGACAGGAAGTAAACTCACTCTAAGTCCCGTCAACATATCATGGATCGATGGATGACGATTCTCATATCGATGAATTTGACATAACGTCCGGCCGAGTTCAACCGACTCTATTCATTTTCTTTATGTCGGTTTCATTGATTTTAAGCCATTTTTGTTAGTCCTTGCTTTTCTTTAGTCAATTTGTCCAAAATAGTGACTTAAGTCCTCTAATATGGAAAGAACATCAAACAGGAAGTAATTCTTAACATGACAAAAAGACTGTGCCGTTGACGATGAACCTCAGTAGAGGTTAAGCCATTAAGCACGGGTCTCTAGCTCATGCTTTGAATAACTATCAACCATTTGAAGTACCTCTCAAACAAAGTAAAAAAAGAAATGAGGGAGATTGCAGAGATGAGTGCTATGTTACTTGCTAAAGTTAGACTCTTGACATGGAAATAAACAAAAAAAGAGCCAAAATAATAAATAGAAAAACAAGCAAGCTATGAACCCTTGTGATACAACAAACAAACAAACAAACCTTAAACTAATTAAATGACCTAAGATAGCCTAAGAACAGCCCCTAACAGACAAAAAATTAGTGCCTCAAAGTGTATGAAAAGAGCCTAAAAAAGAAAGCAAAACAAGGACAAGCAAGGCTAGTAAACAAAAACAAGGAGGGGTGGCTAACCCCTCCACTTTTGAAACCTTAAAGCATGGTTTTAGGCCTCCTTTCAAATCTGAAAATTCGTTTTAAAAGCCAAGAGAGGACTGTAAAAACAAAGGCTTGAGCTATAGGTAAGGTGCAAGAAAGGGGTGTCAACCCTCTCTACCCTTTGGTAGCTTTCCAAACCAAGTTCTAACACTTGAAAGAGATTCAAAACAATACAAAAACACTAGAAATAAGTAGAGATAAACAAAAATGAGAGCAAGAGAAGGAAGGTGAGCTTTTACCTCTTGAAGAGGGCATGCTCGTGTTTGTGAAGCAAACTTACTCCAAGCACACTCTCAAGTCTGAATTGTGATGCTCAAGGCTCAACCAAGGCTCTAAAGTGTTGGTATGAGGGTGTGTGTGATGTATGAATATGGTGTAAGGATGGCAAGCTTGCTCAAAGGTGACTTGCACAAGAAGAAGGAGCTCTCAAGTTGGAGTATATGCTCTTTGGAAATTTTTCAACCCTTAAAACACCAGCTGAGACTCGTATTTGTAGAATTTGAGCCAAAAAGATCATAAATATCTTCAAAAATGAACAGCTGGCCTATTCCCGCCCAGAACAGTGTTTCTCGCTATTAAGAGCTGGTCGGCTCCCAAGGGCTACGGTCGACCCCTAATGTATGCTGAGCAGCACTAATATGCTCCCCAGTTTCTCTATTTTAGGTTTAGTGCAGGGTGGCACAAGGTTCAACAAGGAGATTCAGAGGTTCAAACAAAATAAATATAGAAGGTTTAGGATTATTTCAGGGCCCGAGCTCAGATTCCTTCGCTGCGAATTCGAATCACACAATTCATTTTTTCATCATTGAGTGCGCCGGACTAAGCGCCTAAGTCTTGTGGGCTATCAAAATGGGGTGTCTACAGTTGCCCCTCTTTGACAGAACTCGAAGTCATTAAAATGAAGTGAGTGACTGTCAAAGCCCAGAGGCGACCCATTTTGATGAGGCCACAAGACTTGGGCAAGAATATGACCCAAAACACAAATAGCAAAGGTTGAACCCAACAACTGCCTACGTATCCCTTTTTGCGAGGAATCAAACCTGTGTAGTTCAAGGGCAAAATGCAAAATGATGCCAAAAACAATAACTTATGATCATGCAATGAAACGCTCTAATGAAACACTTAAAGGCAAATGTAATGCAAACAAAATGAGACATTGAACGAAATGAAACAAGGTAATGCGAGCCCGCTGTGTTTCACACAGAAAGAAGTAAGTAAATAAACATGCCACACGTGGAACATACGAGCCAAACTACGTCTCACGTAGAAAGGATATAAGAAAATATAAGTCAAACTACCTCTCATGCCTCACGCAGGGAGAGTGAGAAAAATGATGCAAGGGTAGTGTAAACACCGGGTACACCCGATGCCTTGACCCTAGAAAAAGCAATCCTAACACGTCACATGCGATGGGAGGATAGGTGGTGTGAACAAACAGGCGTACATGCTGTTACTAACCAAGCACTCCGAACACGTCACACGCGAAAAGAGGAGAGATGGTGTGAACATCGGGACACACCCGTTGTTTTTAACCGAGCACTCCTAACACGTCACACGCGGAAGGAAGAGAGATGGTGTTAACATCGGGGCACGCTCGTTGTTTTTAACCGAGCACTCCTAACATGTCACACGCAAAAGGAGGAGAGATTGTGTGAACATCGAGACACACCCGTTGTTTTTAACAGAGCACTCCTAACGTGTCACATGCGAAAGGAGAAGAGATGGTGTGAACATCAGGACACGACCATTGTTTTTAACCGAGCACTCCTAACGCGTCACACGCAGAAGAAGGAGAGATGGTGTGAACATCGGGACACACCCGTTGTTTTTAACCGAGCACTCCTAACGCATCACACGTGGAAGGAGGAGAGATAGTTTAACGAAAGAAGAAACAAGAAACAAATACTTGGCACCGCGAGATTGAAAGCCTCAAAGAATGATGCCCGCCAAGATAACCCAAATCAAAGTAAACACGCACGTTTGAACCAAACAAAGGCACGTTAAACCAAACCGAAACAACACTTGAATCAACAACTTGAATCACTCTTTGCCACTTTGGTTTTGTTCAAAAATGGGCCTAGTCAACGCGTTACAACTTTACTGAACAACTAACGAGTTAACATAACAAAGCATGAATTAATGGAACAAAACATACATAACAAAATCATATATACACTAACAAAACAACTTGAACAAAGCACGCTATGACCTGAACAAAACGAACCAAACAAATTATGAAGTAAACTTAGACCATTTATATAAATTAATTTCATCTTTTTCCTTTCTCACTGTTTTTTTTTTTTTTAATTCTTTATACTACAAGGCTTGACACAGACATGACCAAAGCAAGAAAGAAAAAAGAACAACAGAATCAAACCTGAGTTTAACACTTGGAGCCAACCGGCTCCCAACGTAGTATGGCCAGCAGAAAACAGAGCCGGTCGGCTCGCGATGGCGGCAAGGGCAGTTTCGGCAATACCATGAGCCAAGGTTGCTTCAAACAAAACCTAACCCTTATTCTCACCCCCACACACATCCAAAACTCCCCCTCCCTCTCTCCCTAGGCCTCCTCTCTCTCTAGATTACCCTATTTTCGCAAAACCCATACACCCTTGTGAATTTTTCTTTCAAAACCCTTCTAATCCTCTACTTTTTGGACCGATTGAAATTTGATTTGGTTGAGTTTTGGGTTTTCCCTTTTCTTTCCCTCACTTTCCCAAGTGTTTGCTCACACTTTCCCCTCTCCCTTTTGTTTTTTCACATTCTCTTCACTTTCTCTCTCCTAGGGTTTGGGTTCTTTGAGATTTTAGGATTCTTCTCTCAATTCCACTCACCTACTCACTTCTTCTTCATTTTCTCTCTATTTTTCCTCATGGCTAGCGATGAACTTCCCATTCTCGACCCTGCTGTTGATATCGGGGCCATCCTAGGTAAGGACATAGAGGTCGAGGCTGTCGTCTTCCCTCCTCCTGAACCCGCGTTGCCTCCTCTTGTCGAGAGGCCATTTGACGAGGCCACTTACCAGCCACGTATGCACGCCCCGGCCCTAGGCGGTATCCTGCGCTTCAAGGTTCTCATCCCTGGGATCGACGAGGACGTCTTATTACTGAAGCCTATTGAGCATCTTTCTGCCGATGCTTTCACGGGTAACATTTTTTTCTCTGTTTTGAACGTATTGGATCTTGTACATAAATCTCGTGCTGTGAATACTGACAACATTCCAACATTACAGGTGATGGCGAGGAGGATTAGAGGTTACGGGTCTATCTCTGGCCCCAAGCACTAGTATGAGAGACTTCCTGCCGAGGTTCGCATTTTAGTTGACGCAGCTGGCTTTGGACCCTTTTGCTCGGGGTTAGTACAGATGAGGGCTGACCTAGTATTTTATGGAGCCTTAACAGAGCGATGGTAGGGCACTACAGCTTCATTTCATTTCTCATCGATTAGAGAGATAACTCTGACCCCATATGACTTTGCGATGCTTATCGACCTACGGATAGGGACAGGTGGTCCGATCCCTTGTTATCGGGATATGGCGTAGTGGAGGGCCACATAGCTTCACCTCCTCAGAGTGATTCCAAATACTGTTGGTTCTAGGATGGTACAATATAGCTGGTTCTTGGAACATTACTTTGATATCTATCCAGTCACTCCGAAGGAGATTGCCCAATATACACGTGGATTCTTGATGTATCTCCTTGGTACTACCCTACTTGCGAACAGAGAGAATACCGTAGGACTATACCTCTTGGGCGCGCTCGTGCACCTACAGCAGGTGAAGGAGTACGATTGGGGTGGTGCCGGCCTGGCCACCCTATACTGCTATATGGGCTCCACATTCTGCCACAAGGTGGACTTACTCGGTGGTTACAAACAAGTGTGGGAGGTACACCTCACACTTCTTCTTTTTAGTTTTGCCATTGCATTAATCTTATTTGCTTTACTGATTCACTTGCATCTCTTATTATTACAGTTGTGGGTCTATACATACTTCACTTCCCTTGATCCGGTCCCAGTGAGGCCGATTGAGTTGTCAGTACCCCGTTCGCGGTACTACAACTCTCGAACGCCCTGTGGACCAAGACTTCCCCTACTTCTGCCGTTTCTTTGACACCATCACTGTGGACCAGGTAACACAATACTAGGTGTTACATCTTTCACCACTTTCTCATTTTCATACTGCTATTTACGCATTGTTATTCACATATTGCTATTCATATACTGTTGCTTTACACACTGCTATTCATATTTTCTCACAGATTGACTGGCATCCCTAGGCAGGCATCCCCCAGGCATCGAGGGCGACCTATGCTACCGTATGGGATACCTCTACCATGCGGATTCTTTTCGAGGGCCCCTTTGGTCGAGCGTACTTGTCACGACCCGAACCCACCCCTATGGGTTAAGGTCATAACCGGCCAGTAATCACGAGATTACATACGGCCTTAAACCAAATAAGACAAAACTTATCAGAGTAAAGGGGCCAAACGGAAGCAAATTTAAAACTTTGCCCATAGAGCCGTGTTTATATGCACATCATAACGTTCCATACATACATATGTTAATAACTCACGATAGAAAGCATAGTAACATAAAGTTCTGTACAGACAAGATCATCTAAATCTAAGTCAACCCATGAAAACTATATACAGACATACTCAAAGACTTCGCCAACATGACAATATAAAACAAAACGACAAAAAGGAAAAGACGAGTCTCGTGCGTGAGACGCAAAGGCTGACTCTTCAAAACCTTTGCTATTCCACACAGACTTCACTGGGTCTGGGTTTGGACTTCTCTTGGCTCACCTACAAACACATGAACGAGCGTGAGTGATAGCCCAGTGAATAATATCAAATAAAGAAGTTATACAAACGATATGTAGAACAACATGCTCCAAACGGCCTTGGGCCCAATTCATATTTCTATGTAACATGTATATACGCAACTTAAGTCAAGTGACTGCAGTTCCAAACATACTGGCCTTTGGCCATTTATCTTCCCATATCAAACTGGCCTTTGGCACATTCAAACTTTCATTTATATCAAACTAGCCTTTGGCCCATTCAAATGACAAACTGTCCTTTGGCCCATTCATTCATTCATGTGAAAACGGCCTCTGGCCTATCCATTCATGTCAAAACGGCCTCTGGTCCATCCATTCATTCTTTGTCAGAATGGCCTCTGGCCCATCCATTCATGTCAAAACGGCCTCTGGCCCATCTATTCATGTCAAAACGGCCTCTGGCCCATCCATTCATTCTTTGTCAGAATGGCCTCTGGCCCATCCATTCATTCTTTGTCAGAACGGCCTCTGGCCCATCCATTCATGTCAAAACGGCCTCTGGCCCATTCACTCATTCTTTGTCAAAACGGCCTCTGGCCCATTCGCTCATGTCAAACTGTTATTCATGTCAGATTATCATTTGTATCAGATCGTCATTCATATCAGACTATTATTCATGTCAGACTATCATTCGTGTCAGGTCATCAGGCTATCATTCGTGTCAGATCATTTGTATCAGATCATTATTCGTATCAGACGGCTTTGGCCCAATACATAGCATAACAGATATTTGTCCCCAATTTAGTATAGCAACTTACAAGACTTATATGAAAGTAAGCAATTGGACAAATAACATACTTCAGATATCTTTATTAAGATATTACTCACAGTGATCGGCTGATTGATCTGCCCTGGAGCTCGACCCTACACATACCATGAACACAAAAGGGTCACTAACAATTCAATCCGCTCTAAATTCACATTTTTCCTCTTTAGGCCTCATTCTTATCTCTTTAACTATATTACAATGCTCAATGCATGCCTAAGAGTACTTAGAAGTGAAAGAGAATGGAAAACGGAACTCAGAATGCCTTTTCAAAATTTCAGAAAACAGGGTCCTCGCTCAAGCGTAGACTCCCCCGCTCGAGCGGACCCATGAGGCCTGCAAAAGTACTGGTTATGTCGAATTTACGCTCGATCATGCACTCTGGCGCTTGAGCGAAAGGCCTCTCTACATGGCTCCCTACTCGAGCATGAACTTCCCCGCTCGAGCGAACACCATGTCTGCAGAAAATACTGGGAGCTCGAAATTCACGCTCGAGCGGCGATTCTCCCGCTTGAGCGGACGTCAAATTTTCTGGGTTTTCCAGAATGTGTTCTTGAGCTTCAACTTCATATTCAAAGGTTCAAAATGCATGTTTTTGGCTCAATCTTCACATATACATACACTAACATGGTATAAATACCAAATTACATCATTATGAAGCTCAATTTCACAATTTAATCACATGCATGTCCCAAATTAACCCAAACTCATCACCAACACGTCAAATTCAAACATGCAAAGCTTACACCTCCATGATCTTCACTTGCATGTGAGAGATATTCATTATTCTCAACTAAATTGGTGAAGAAATGATCAAATACATGGATTTCAAACAAGATTCATCATGGATTACACACTTTGTGCTCAATTATGGAAATTCATAGTGACTTCCTACATGCATGCATCTATGGACTTTAAATTCAACAAACACAACTCAATCCATAGTCGAACTCACTAATTAATCTTTGATCCCCAAAAATTACAAATCAAACTCATGAGTCAAAGGGTTGATTACTCACCTAGAAGCTCAATCTCCCCAATGTATGCTTAATTCTTGAGTTCAACCTTCCAATTTTTCAAACTTGAGCCAAACACATAATTTTCCCCTTGGTCCTTCTCGAGCCGACCCTCTCCCTTTCTTAGAGTTTATAATCAGCCAAAATGAAGATAAAAGGGAGAAATTGAGTGTATAGTGCCTTTATTAAAAGCCCCTTTGGTCACATTATTTTAATATCAAATAATGGGGCACTAATTCGCTAATTAAATCAATTTAATCTAATTTGAATATTTCTAATTAAATTTCACCGTAGGCTCTAAAAATTATGCCAATCACAATGGCGTAATCAATTTCGGTTTCGGTGGCCGATAGGGCCTTCAACTTAAATTCCAAAGCAGATAATCAAATAGATATTCCTATGGTGAACAGATAGAAATTCAAAATCACATATTTTCACATAATGGCGCACAAAATCATATCAAAACACATAATCACATTTGTATTAAGGACCAATTAGCATAATAAGGGACAGGGTTATCACAATCTTCCCCCCTTTAGGAAGTTTGGTCCTCTAAACTTATTTTTCCTTTAGCTGAAAACAATTCGGAATACTTTCTTATTCAACAATTCCAATCCTTCTGATAATTATCTGCTTAGTTTCAAAATCAAGCAACACTCTGTTCTTAATCAGTCAGAGACTTACCTTTCTCGCCATACAAGGCTTGTATAGTGCCATACCGAAACTAGAGTGTGAGCTGTTGTTGTAAGCGAAGCCTGCCAATGATGGGTAGATTTTTCCAATTCCCCGAAAATCTAAAGCACACATTTGGAACATTTCTCCCAGAGTCTAAAAAGTTCCTTCTAATCATACATTAATCTGCGGATGGAAAGTAGCGCTGAATCCCAATTTAGTTCCCATCGCCTCTTGAAGGCTCGTCAGAATTCAAACATATTTTAGGATTCCTGTCTAAAACAATAGATACTGGGACCTCATGCAAACAAGCAATCTTATCGATGTAAGCAGTGGCTAGTCTACAAGCATCATACAAAAATTTTACAGGGAGGAAACGAGCAAACTTAGTAATTCCATATACAATAACCCAAACGGGACTCATACCTTGGGCGTCCGAGGTAGTCCCACAATGAAATTCGTAGTCACATATTTCCATTTCCATTCCGAAACAGAGAAAGGTTGTAGTAGTTCCGCCAATATCTGTTATTCAACTTTGACTCGTTGGCACCGAAAACATTCAGACACAAATTCAACAATTTCCTTCTTCACAATAGGTCGCCAACATATTTGTTTCAAATGCCAACTAACCTTACCATAGAAGTTTGATCCATTTCCTTGTCACAGAAGTTCAATTCATTCCTCAATAATTCCGCAATTCACAACCCAATTCAGTACTTAGTTTAGTGACTCATCGCAGTTATCCAAGGTTAACCAAAAGTCTTCAAGAATATGAAGTGGATCTAGATACTGATTCCCGAATCAACAAAGGTAGCATCGAAGCAATCAATTTCTAACACAATACACGTGTCCTCAATTCATTCAACAGTTTACGGTTTACAATTCAGTCCACATTCAATCCCCTGTTCTATCGAGTCTGTCCAAATTATCTGATAATCGTCAAAAGCATAAGGCAATGCATATACAAATCCCCATGATGTCAAGGACAATATCAAAGGAGTCAATCACATATTAAGCACAATTTACACATCCCCAGAGCCCCAATTACATAATATAATGGCACTGAGCAGTTATTTACACAGAGTGTACTGAATTCACACACTTTCGGATAATCAGGGTTTTTCAAAGCTCCTTTGATGCTAATAACATCCCCATAGTACCCAAGGATGACATTCCGGACAAAACAAAGGAATAATCGTCGCGGAATCAAAGCACACCCGTTCACAACCGTTGGTGGCCGACTCAAGATTGATTAAACAAACCCACCCGTACAAAACGGTCGGTGGCAAAAGTGATATTTCAACAAAGGTGCTACATAGGCTTAACATCCCCTAGCACGAAAGGACGCCCCAAGAATGTCATCAAAACAAACATAATACCACTCACCATAACCTGATTTCCCAAAATCCGATAACACTAAAGCAACTACTCTCCCATACAAAACATATTATGGTCAGTCAAGGATAAATGTTCAGTACTGCTTATAGTCAAATCAATCTACCGCCATCGGTTCCCATAGCGTCAAACAAACAAGAATGTGACAATACACAAGCATTGTTCCATAAAACTCCCAATCACTGGATTTGCTCAATCCCGTTCACTTGTAACACGTATGTCTCCAACAACTATAGGTCGGTTCTTCATAGTATTCATGGTTAGATCGGTCTATTGATAGCCCACAAAAGGTCTTCCAAATAAGTCAAGTACTCCAAACGGATTCAAGTTTTGGGTCTATCAGTTTTTCTGCCAAGAATAATCTGGCCATTTATTTATACACGATTCTTAACCCCTTTTTTACAAAATCAGATTAGATAGAGGGTCTTATCAATCAATCCAAGCAAAGGTCTTGCCAAATTAAGTCAAACAAAGGTCCCATCAAATTATATCCAATGAGGGTTCTACCAGGCCAAATCAGACAAAGGTTCTATCGGATCAAATCAGATACAAATTTTCTCAAATAGAGTATATTTGGTTCTGTAAGGCATACTTCGTTTGCTTAGGTACATGGTTGATAGTTTCACAACTGTTCTAAGTTTATCAGTCCTCAAAGTCATATTGGAGTTATTCATCACATCCGTTCATATCAAAGTATTTCAAGTCATGTACAATATAGCATTGTCCACATAAGTTCAGGTGTAGTTGCATATGCATGCAGTTGTTCATATCAGGAGGTATGTATCATAATCAATATAGCAGTTCCCAAATAAATCTTAGATGCAAGCACATGGTACACAGTAACACATTAAACAAGGTTCTTCGATTACACATAATATAGGATTTGTCACGCAGAGCTTCCAAATCAGTCACAAAACATAGGTTGACGAGTCAAGCTTAATATAGTCACATAGTCCAGTCAATTTTCTACCAATCAGAATACATGATCTCGCAATTTATAGAGTTCATTATTTGGGGTGCTCAACCCGGTCACACAATCACAGAGTCATAATTCCAGTGGTTTGGTCTTTAAAGACAGTAATATAATAAATTACCCCGAGCATAGGTCCAGATGTACATGTGCATGTACAAAGTTAATCGATATCCCAATACATTCAATGAATACGGTCTCGATCTTATGGGTCTAACCAATCTAGATACACACGCAGCAGATACAAAAAAAGATGCCGATCCAAATCAATTAATATCCCAAGCAAAGATGTGCACATGCACTAATTCAGAATCAATCATCACATAAGCATTCATTTATAAACAGTATAGATACCTGGGATAACGGTCATAGTATTCTGAGTGCTTTCTGGGATGAGTGCAATTACTCTATCCTGATTAGCAATTCCTACCATTGGTACAAATCTAGCTGAGGCAGAAGATTTATTCACATTTTATCCGGTTCGGGGACAGTTCCTTACCATATGGTCCATTTTACCACACCTATAACGAGCCCAGAAATCTGATAACAAAGCCCTCGGCGTTTCTTACACTGATGGTGGCAAAGGTTCTCACCGTAGTGGCAACTGACATTGTTGTCTCAAAATCTCTGCCATTTCTTGTACTATTCTTTCCAGTCTATCAAATCGGGCTATGAAAGAGTCTGCCAACTCGTATGCCCTTACTTTATCCATGTTCTACACAAATTCTTATTAAGCCTTGCCAAATACCGAGATGCCCAATACAAAGATAAACACAGATACACATGCGTGCATTCGCACATAGGCACATTGTTATTTTCTCATTTTATGTATCGACAAGACACAATTAATCACATACGTAACAGATGATTGCATACTTATCAGATATCGCATGCTGAACATTTACTAAGTAATTATATACTCAAATCACGTTCATATTTCACATAGACACCCATTGGCATAATCGAATGCACAGAAGCAAATTTTCATGATTCGTATGTTCATATATGTGCCTTATAACAAAACAAACTTGTTGTACACATTAGTGCAACAATTCACATCTCATATTATCATATGTTCTCAATATTTGATTAAACTTGCATTATACTTTGTACAAAAGATTCACAGGTATGCATATACTAAAAAGCATACGTATTCAAACAATTTCCAATGCAAGCGAATCACAAACTTATAATATATATTCGTTCATATTAAACATTTAAGCGTATTCTTGATGCTTTCAGATTCATACTTATCACATGAATGCATCTTAGATCTTTTCTAGACACTTATTGCTCTTTTGGACAAGTGTGTGAGTTATTAACTCGTGCTCTGATACCACTCTGTCACGACCCGAACCCGCCCCTATGGGTTAAGGTCATAACCGGCCAGTAATCACGAGATTACCTATGGCCTCAAACCAAATAAGACAAAACTCATTAGAGTAAAGGGGCCAAACGGAAGCAAATTTAAAACTTTGCCCATAGAGCCATGCTTATATGCACATCATAACGTTCTATACATACATATGTTAATAACTCACAACAGAAAGCATAGTAACATAAAGTTCTGTACAGACAGGATCATCCAAATCTAAGTCAACCCATGAAAACTATATACAGACATACTCAAAGACTTCGCCAACATGACAATATAAAACAAAACGACAAAAAGGCGAAGACGAGTCTCGTGCATGAGACGCAAGGGCTGACTCTTCAAAACCTTTGCTGTTCCACACAGACTTCACTGGGGCTGGGTTTGGACTTCTCTTGGCTCACCTACAAACACATGAATGAGCGTGAGTGATAGCCCAGTGAATAATATCAAATAAAGAAGTTATACAAACGATATGTAGAACAACATGCTCCAAACGGCCTTGGGCCCAATTCATATTTCTATGTAGCATGTATATACACAACTTAAGTCAAGTGACTGCAGTTCCAAACATTCTGGCCTTTGGCCATTTATCTTCCCATATCAAACTGGCCTTTGGCCCATTCAAACTTTCATTTATATCAAACTGGCCTTTGGCCCATTCAAATGACAAACTGGCCTTTGGCCCATTCATTCATTCATGTCAAAACGGCCTCTGGCCTATCCATTCATGTCAAAACAGCCTCTGGCCCATCCATTCATTCTTTGTCAGAACGGCCTCTGGCCCATCCATTCATGTCAGAACGGCCTCTGGCCCATCCATTCATTCTTTGTCAGAACGGCCTCTGGCCCATCCATTCATGTCAGAACGGCCTCTGGCCCATCCATTCATTCTTTGTCAGAACGACCTCTAGCCCATCCATTCATGTCAAAACGGCCTCTAGCCCATCTATTCATGTCAAAACGGCCTCTGGCCCATCCATTCATTCTTTGTCAGAACGGCCTCTGGCCCATCCATTCATGTCAAAACGGCCTCTGGCCCATTCACTCATTCTTTGTCAAAACGGCCTCTGGTCCATTTGTTCATGTCAAACTGTTATTCGTGTCAGATTATCATTCGTATCAGATCGTCATTCGTATCAGACTATTATCCGTGTCAGACTATCATTCGTGTCAGATCATTTGTATCAGGTCATTATTCGTATCAAACGGCCTTTGGCCCAATACATAGCATAACAAATATTTGTCCCCAGTTTAGTATAGCAACTTACAAGACTTATATGAAAGTAAGCAATTGGACAAATAACATACTTCAGATATCTTTATTAAGATATTACACACAGTGATCGGCTGATTGATCTGCCCTGGAGCTCGACCCTACACATACCATGAACACAAAAGGGTCACTAACAATTCAATCCGCTCTAAATTCATATTTTTCCTCTTTAGGCCTCATTCTTATCTCTTTAACTCAATTACAATGCTCAATGCATGCCTAAGAGTACTTAGAAGTGAAAGAGAACGGAAAACGGAACTCAGAATTCCTTTCCAAAATTTCAGAAAACAGGGTCCCCGCTCGAGCGTGGACTTCCCCGCTCGAGCGAACCCATGAGACCTGCAAAAGTACTGGTTATGTCGAATTTAGGCTCAATCGTGCACTCTGGCACTCAAGCGGAAGGCCTCTCTACATGGCTTCCCGCTCGAGCGTGAACTTCCCTGCTCGAGCGGACACCATGTCTGCAGAAAATACTGGGAGCTCGAAATTCACGCTCAAGCAGCGGTTCTCCCGCTCGAGCAGACGTCAAATTTTATGGGTTTTCCAGAATGTGTTCTTGAGCTTCAACTTCATATTCAAAGGTTCAAAATGCATGTTTTTGGCTCAATCTTCACATATACATATACTAACATGGTATAAATACCAAATTACATCATTATGAAGCTCAATTTCACAATTTAATCACATGCATGTCCCAAATTAATCCAAACTCATCACCAACACATCAAATTCAAACATGCAAAGCTTACACCTCCATGATCTTCACTTGCATGTTAGAGATATTCATTATTCTCAACTAAATTGGTGAAGAAATGATCAAATACATGGATTTCAAACAAGATTCATCATGGATTACACACTTTGTGCTCAATTATGGAAATTCATAGTGATTTCCTACATGCATGCATCTATGGACTTTAAATTCAACAAACACAACTCAATCCATAGTCTAACTCACTAATTAATCTTCGATCCCCAAAAATTACAAGTCAAACTCATGAGTCAAAGGGTTGATTACTCACCTAGAAGCTCAATCTCCCCAATGTATGCTTAATTCTTGAGTTCAACCTTCCAATTTTTCAAACTTAAGCCAAACACATAATTTTCCCCCTTGCTCCTTCTCTAGCCGACCCTCTCCCTTTCTTAGAGTTTATAATCAGCCAAAATGAAGATAAAATGGAGAAATTGAGTGTATAGTGCCTTTATTAAAAGCCCCTTTGGTCACATTATTTTAATATCAAATAATGGGGCACTAATTCTCTAATTAAATCAATTTAATCTGATCCAAATCAATTTCTACTTAAATTTCACCGTAGGCTCTAAAAATTATGCTAATCACAATGGCATAATCAATTTCAGTTTCGGTGGCCGATAGGGCCTTCAACTTAAATTCCAAAGCAGATAATCAAACAGATATTCCTATGGTGAACAGATAGAAATTCAAAACCACATATTTTCACATAATGGCACACAAAATCATATCAAAACACATAATCACATTTGTGTTAAGGACCAATTAGCATAATAAGGGACAGGGTTATCACAGTACTACCTGGGGGAGTGCTTCATCTGCCAAACACGAGGTGTTCCTGACCCTGATGTTCCACATCCACCTCCTCCCAGTATAAGGATCGCCGATGATCTCCAGGATGGGCCTACGATTGATGACTTGATGCGGCGAGAGGACGAGGACAGATATCATATGGCCAATGATTTCACTGCATTCCTACAGACTAGGGTGATGGCCCCCCTTACCATGGGTGTAGCTCGTGTCCTTCCTGAGGCCGCTGCCGCCGACGATATTCCTATCGTTGCTCCTGTTCCTATTCCCGGGCTTCCTGCAATTCCCACCGAGGTCGTATACATGCGATTGGATGGGGTGATTGAGCAGATCCCCTTGGATCATATCGAGGAGAGGGTCCATAGATTGGTGCTTCTCCTCGGCGTCGAGCAGGTACACACTGTCCACTACATCTTATGTTTCCTACCACACTATATTTTCCCACTGTACTCTATTCCACTACACTCTGTTTGATTCCTTTGTTTTGCTTTATTCACTGCACTCAGTTTGATAACTCTGTTTTGCTTTATCCACTGCACTCAGTTTGATTACTCTGTTTTTCTATATACACTACTTTTCCCTGTTTTGCAGGTACCCGCAACGTATGCTATTGACCTTCTCCAGACGCTTGACCGTCTACTCATCATGGTGCGAAGGAGGCAAACTGCTCTGGCCATTCATGGGATTGAGGTATACTTTTTCAATAGTTCATTGTTGTCTCCTGTTCATGTCCCTGTTAGTTTATACTAATATATGTACTCCTTTCAGCTTAAGCCGACACCAGCGGCACCTGCAGGACCTTTGGCTGGGAGGAGAGGAAGACCAGGCCCAATGAGGGGTTGAGGAGGGGCTGATCGGGGGGGAGGGGTCTAGCGAGGCAGCGCTCACTTTCTGAGGAGTCTTTTGACAACTCTACGACCCCCGAGGACGAGGGAGAGGAGATCGACATGTAGTCGAGCAACTCCAACGATGACAGTGATGCACCTCCTCCGTAACCAAAGAGGAAGAGAGCGAGGATGGAGTGCTGATGTTACTTTACTTTTCTTTTCTTTTGCTTTGTTAGTTAAACGTTAACTTCAGATAGACCTATGTTTTATTTTTGATTCCTTTCTTTTAGTTTTGGCTTTGTAAGACAATGATTAGGATTGGACCCGCCGGTGTATGAAAAAGAAGCCTTTTAATAAAAAAAACACTCTTCTCTTTCTTTTTTTTCGGGATGAATCCACTTGCATAGCATATGTGTTGAATGAATGGTATAATTATTGCATAAGAACTTTGCACGAGACTTGAGATTTATAAACATTGGCGCTTGATTTCATTCTTGAATCAAATAACAACCTGTAACTAGACAAAATGTAAAATACAACTCGATAACTGGAAAACAAAATGAAAACAACCAAAATAAACTAAACGACACTTAATACAAACATAACAAACCTCAAAACAGAACATGATGCATATCCACAAATAAGGAAAGCAAGTAAAAGAACGGGGATAGAAAGAAGTGGGATGGGAAATTATTACAACACTTTGAATAAATTATTACAAACCAAATGAGAAAGGGAGGAGGGAATATTACAATAAAATAAAACATAACCTCACAAAACACTCAAAATAAAAATAAACAAAATAAAAGCTTCATGTTCCTTGGAACCGTCGGAGGAAATTGGTCAACATTGGGAGATTACGCCATCTTGTCCAAAAAAACCTAATCAACCGGCCAAATAGGCTGAGCAAAACCTATTTTGTTGCAAAATCAAGAAAAGGAACAAACAAGAAATATATAGGTGGCTCAACTAACCACTACCTGTTAGCTTGCAACACAATAATATGAAACAAGAGCAAGCAAATAAGCAAAAATAAATAAATAAATAAAAATAAAAATTATTATGAGCTAAACAAACCACTTAAATTATAACAAAACACTATGAAATAAGAAGAAAGAAAATAAATATGAGATAGACTATATAAGAAAATGAAAGACTAGAAATTCACCTTCCAAAAAAAAGATTGAACTTCTTGATTTCCAAACTTCCTCTTGATCACTCTCAAGTTTAGGAAGTGTGTTCTCAATCGTCAATGCGAAACTAGAATGGAGCTCTAGGTATGGGTAGTGAAAAAGTGGCTAACTCTCTTATTTTTCCTCACTTCCAACAACACTCACTCTTTCCTTTGATCAATCACTACTGAAATTTAGCTATTTCTGAATTTTTGGAGTTGTTTTGAATATATAAAAGGTGGAATTTCAGTGTGAATAAGCCATGGAAGGTGTATATATATGGAAGATGGAAGTGTTTTTGTTTTTGGCTCAAAACTTGAATTTTCTCGTCTTCTTTTTTTTCTCTCTTTTTCTCACTCTTTTCTCTTCAATTTCATAGTCCTTCTCCTCTCTTACGATCTGATCATTCTATATAGGCAATGAGGGAGAGTTAAGGTCAAAAAAAGGTGGGAAACAAGAATGTGATAGGAGGGCAAAGTTTTCAAGGTGGTTAGATTGGATTCCTCTTGTATGGATGCAAACAAAATTTTTTTTGACAATGGGGGATGATTAGGTATGTATTTGGTGATATATGGGTGTAGACACCACATTTTTGACCGCCCTTAAGACTGGGGCGCCTTAGGTTGATCACTCGGTGATAAAAGTTGTGCTATGCAAATGTTCGATTTATTCAGCAAGGAGAGTTTCTAACTCCTAACCTTACATCCCATTTCGGACCAAAACTATTTTGACCAAAATTATTTTAGGTCTTAAAACCCTCTCTTTCAAAATATTTTTTAAAATGTTTCTACGATGTTCCGAGGCTCACATTTCGTTAAATGTTGCGCTTTTTGACAAACCGAGTAAGGACAAAGTGAAAATAAATGAAAGAGAGGTGAAATCTTTGAAAAATCTTTCAAAAAATCTTATTTTTAGGTTTTGAGTTGAAGAAAATAATAGGGGGAGAGAAAACTAGTTTGGGAGAAGTTAGGCATGAATCCAGTTAGGACAAAACTGAGCAGCCTTCACTAAAATAGGCATATCTCTTTGCAAACTTAGAATTTATATGTGAGGCTTCCACCATTGGAACGTAGACTTTCGGGGCTTCAATTTAGACTCAATAATGACCTGAAAAGGATTTCGAATGAAGGAGATATGCCTATTTGAAATTGGGCCAAAAAAATAGATTTTTGTGGCCGGCCACTAATGTGTCCTACCGGCCACTGGTGAAAATTTTGACCTCTTTTTGAGTTGATTGACCTAATTTTGGGGGGTTCCATCCACTAATGTGTTTTTCAATCCACCATTGATGGTCTGCCAGCCACTGATGTCAAAAAATAGATATTTTACAGTTAGTTGTGCCAGCTGTTTCCAGATTGCTCCACCTATCCCTATATAGATATTTCGACCTAAAGCTCATATTTTTCTATATATACTTGACCCTCTCTATTGGTTTTGAGGTTAGAAAATTTTGGAGCAAAATTGTCTCTCTCTCTCTTTCTCTCTACAAAATTCTCTCTCTCTTGAAATTTTGTGCTTAGTTGCTTAGTGTCTCTACACTTTTGTTTATCAACCCTTGACCAAAGTTGCTTCTCTTTGGGTTGAGGTTACTTGAGACCTTCTTTGAGCTTTAGAAGGTGGTTGTGGCTTGCTTTGTTGCCTAATTTGTGCCTTGGCTTCAAGAGGTATAACACTTGCTTTGTTAGCTTGTTTTACATACTTGCTTTGCCATCTTCTTCTACTCTTTTTGGGCTCTTTAGGGGATGATTTTGAACTATAAAAAACTCTATTTTTGTGGCCTAAAGGTGGTGGTTTGAGGCCATTTTCAGTTGGGGGTGGTTCACTCTTCTTACTTCTTTGTTTATAAAGCTTTTGTACCTTTGTTCACCACTTTCAAACCAATTTTTTTGGGCCTTTTAACCACTGAATTTCAAAGGTTTTTCAATGGCAAAAAACTCATTTTGAAGTCCAAATTTGGAGGGGTTAGCGTCCCCTCCTTGTGTCTTGTTTGCATGCTTAGTTAGCTTTATATGTTAGCCTATTTTTCTAGCAATTTATAGCTTAATTCCGGCATGATTTAGGCTCTTTTTTGGACTATTGTAACTCTATTTTTGGCTGGTTAAGTCATTTGGGTCTTGTATTGCATAGTTGTAGTGCAATAGTCCTCACAAGATAGGTGTTTTAGGACTTTAGGCACCACTTGTTTGAGTTGATAGCATGTTTTAGTGATTTTCTCACTTCATTTCAACACTTATAATCTCTGCAACCTCCCTCTCTACTTCACTCTTTCATTTGCTTTTGAGGGTTGTTTCAAGCTTAGGATCCTTTAAGCTTCAGATTGAGGTCATGCTTAATGGTTTAATCCTCTTTGAGGGTTCATTATCAACGGCATGATCTCTCTCTTGCCTTACATTATCCCTTGGTTGACACTTCTTTCATCTTAGAGGACACTCACCAATGGACAAATTGATTAAAGAATGATTTAATAACTAAGATGTGTAAAGAAAATTGGCAAGTAAAAGTGGCAAGATAAGCATTTCTTTATGTTGCATTGCATTTGTTCAAATCGGATGATAATTTGAACACAAGGAAAATGGGACATTTCTGTAGGAACCCACACTTTATGTCCTCATCATGTTCATGAGCATCGGTAAGATTATGACTTGTTTAGCTTGCATGTGTATGTTGTGATTTGTTTCGCTTGAGCTAATGCGATCCATGTCTTGATTTGAAGCCTTGTGATTTGTCTAAGTGTAGTGTGCTTGTCTTGTTTCTCCCTTAATGCGAAACCTAGGTTACGCCTTGCTTGAGTTATACTAGCCGATGTTATTCCAATGCCGAGGTCATCCTTAGTCTAGTATTAGTATCTTGAAACCCCTTGTTGACCTCAGTCCTTGCCTTGACCACATTAGCCGAGATGATACCTTGCACCCAAGTGATCTCGTCCTGGAGCGGTATGACCTAGGCCGAGGTGTGGCGCATCTAGGCCAAGATGTGGCACAGCTTAGTCAAGTGTTGTCCTTCCTAGCCGAGGTCATTGTCACCTTAGTTGCCGAAGTCCTTGTTAGCCGATGTCACCCCTTGCCGAAGTGTCATTCTGTGTAGCTTGTTAGATACGCCTTGTTGTCAGCCGATGTCATTGCCCTGTCAGAGAGCCCATACCGTTTTGCTTGTTGAACAACCTTCCACCATGCCTTGTCTGGTCTGTCAGGCACCTTTTCAGGTAAAACCCAATCAGCCGCCGCCACGTGTCTCAGCAGAGGGTTAACCCCAGAACCGGGTATAGAAAACTATCATTTGGTGTCATAACCTTGTCTTGTAGAGAGAGAAGCTCTAGGAGGAAGAAAGAGTTTTAGAGTGAGGAAGTAGATCTTCAAGCTTGATTTCTAGAGATCCAACCGTTAGATCCGCATTCTAAGGTTAGATTCTTGATCTACTCGTAATGTTCTTTATGATTATGTTATTGCATTGCATGATTGAAAATGATCTGTAAGCCATGCATCGTTTTGAAGCTCGATTTTAGAAAGAGAAAATGACATTCATGTGTTCTTCAAGAAAGTCTTGATTTGATCCGAAAGCTTTATGCCTAGATTCACGTTTTGTGTTTGTTCTTGCATGATTTCCAAGTATGGGTACCCAGGTCCATGTTTTCAAACTCATAGCACGAAAACCTCAGATTTGTGATGGCAGATTATGATCAAACATTCGTATTTTTCATGTTTTCACACCCATGTTCTTCAAGTTCATCAGCAGAGGGGAACCCAGAGTTTCCCGACCTCTTTTTCCTTGTATGTGGCCCTCGGAAACACACCTCGGCTTAGACCTGGTTGGTGCCCAGTAGGTTTTCCAAAAATCATTTGCATGCATGTTAGACTTGTTTTGAGGAAATATGTTCAAGTACGCTTTGCAATGTGATTGTAGGACTGGACCTTGCTTGACCCCGACGTTTGAAGAATTAAGTGAGTGGTATTTCTAATAAAGCTATGTTACACTTGTTTTGATAAATCTTGTTTTGCCTTGTCTTGAAAAGTATTTGATCTAGCATGAATGATTATCCCTATTTGTATATCAAACACTATCTTGTTTTGATGACATGTCTTGAAAGTCCTTAGTTGCAGGGGACTATAATGCGACTGCACTCTTGTCTTGACAGTCCTTAGTGCTAGAGGACTCTAAACTTTCGCAGCACTCTTGTCTTGACAGTCCTTAGTGCTAGAGGACTCTAAACTTTCGCAGCACTCTTGTCTTGAAAGTCCTTAGTTGCAGGGGACTATAATGCAACTGCACTCTTGTCTTGATGTGTCATCACCCCTTGAAATAAGTAGATGTTATTAACATCCAAGGAACTTGAAAGCCGGCAAATGAACTTGACTTTTACCTTGATTGTAAAGTATGCTATGTATCGTTTTGTAAGAGATCTTGGATATCAATCATGCAAAACCTTTATTTCTAATATCATTCACTGAGTATCCAAGCTCACCCTCTCTATATATATATGTAGGTGATGAACAAGAAGGCATTGAGGCCTAGACGTGATTGCCGATGTGTTTTGGGTGCATTGCCGACATGTTTTGGATTAGCATTTTTGCACCATCTTGAAGATCATGCTTCTCGGCTTATGTTTCTTTTGTTTGTTTTGGCATATGTCGGCTTGAGAAGCCTTTTGGTCAGGATGTATTTTGGTATCTCATTCTTGTTGTATCTAAATTGTAAGACTTGTAAAGATGTTTGATGTATGACATTCCATTGGACTTATGCACGGCTCTCATGGACTACTCAGTTTTATGTGTATATTTTGCTTCCGCTCTTGTAAGCCCCATATTTCATACTCTGATTGTGTGTGATTTTTGTAAGTCGGCCTTCGGTAACCTCAGGTTACTGGCCATCACGGCACCAAACTACTAGGGGCGGTTTGGGGGCGTGACAGATTGGTATCAGAGCACAAGATCCTTGTAGTACGTAAATCACACACCTTGGGTCCTAGAGAGCCTAGGATTTCCCTTAGAATGATGTTAGGAGTTGCATCATATTGCTTGCTACTTGACTATGTGTGCATCATTTTGGCCTAGACGCTCGTTACTTGCGTATATGTTATTTGTTTAGTTGTTTTAAAGTCTCATCTTGCATTCCCCCTAGCATCATGAGGAGAGGTAGACCCCCGGTTGGCCGAGATCGATCGGAAGACAGGTTGGAGAGATTGGAAAGGTTAGTCGAAGGCTTGGTTCGTGAGCAGAGACAACCTAGGCCGCAGGATACTGGTACCACTTCTATGCATGCCGAACAGACGAATGGCCGATATGCAGCTCCACCCCCTCCGGTGCCACAAGTGCCTCCGCAGCAAGCTTTGTATGGGAACGACACGATAACTCTAATCAGAGAGTTCAAGAAGATGAAACCGCCGAGATTTCAGGGAGGCATAGAACCAATGAAAGCCGAGGCATGGATTTTAGAGATGGAGAAGTTGTTTGAAGTTTTCCCCAGTACAGACGCTCAGAAGGTATCTCTGGCAGCATTCACGTTAGACGACGATGCTCGTAGGTGGTGGATGATGGTCCGAGAAAGCAATCCGGGTTTGACTTGGGCAAAATTTTTGGAGTTGTTCTACAACAAGCATTTCCCCCTCAGCGTCCGAGACCGAAAGACCACGGAGTTTCAGAATCTGGTCCAAGGGAACAAGACGGTCGCAGAATACGATCGTGCCTTTACTGAACTGGCGAGATATGCGCCTCATATGGTTGATGACGAGTATCGAAAGGCGAGGAAGTTCGAAAGTGGGTTGCGTGGGCCGATACAAGATCGGGTCAATATGCTCAATATGCCGACGTACGCCGGAGTACTGGACAAGGCCATCCTGGCTGAAGCTAATTTAAACCGATACCAGAGTTCAAGTGAGGGTCAGAGGAAGAGACAGAATTATGATAGTCGCCGAGTTCCGTTCAATGCCAAGAAGAGAATGAGCACAGACAGTTCCAGCAACTCAAATCAGGAAGGTAACGCCAAGCCGATGTGCGCGAGTTGTGGAAAGCAACATTTCGGGGTTTGTCGCTGGGCAACGGGAGCTTGTTATGAGTGTGGCGAGATAGGCCATCGCGTGAAGGACTGCCCGAAAGCAAGGACCGCTGATGGGAAGAGGAATGGAAGCACCTCGGGCTCTACACAGAAGAATAACATCGGGGGAATACAGGCGAGGCAGGGCAGAGTTTTTGCATTAGTACCAGGAGACGCCCAGAATGCCGAGGCGGTAGTGTCAGGTACCCTCTCAATTTGTTCTCAAGATGCATACGTACTGATTGATTCGGGTTCTACGCATTCATTTGTGTCCACTATATTCGCCGAGAAGTTGGATAGAGAATTAGAACCCCTTGATTATGTATTATCTGTGTCTACCCCATCTGGGAGAAATATGATTGTTACATCCATTTATAGGGCGTGTATTGCTATGATTGAGAGTGTAGAATTGTTAGTTGATTTGATGCCATTAAACATGACTCACTTCGATGTTATATTGGGAATGGACTGGTTAGCGGCGAATCATGCATCCATTAATTGTGTTACTAAGAACGTCACATTGAAGACCCCAAGTCAAGCCGAGGTCATTTTCCAGGGTAAAGGAGTTGTACCCCCACCTTACTTAATCTCATCCATGAAGGCCTACAAGTTGATCCAAAAAGGATGTAAGGGTTACTTATGCAGTATACTAAGTGATCTGAATGGAAATGTTGAGTTAGCCGACATACCCGTTGTTGAGGAATTCCCCGACGTCTTTCCGGATGAGTTGCCTGGCCACCTTGTCGATAGAGAAATAGAGTTTACTGTGGACGTCCTGCCAGGAACGCAACCTATCTCCAAAACACCCTACAGAATGGCTCCAGCCGAACTTAGAGAACTGAAATCGCAACTACAAGAATTGTTGGATAAGGGATTCGTCAGGCCGAGCACTTCACCGTGGGGAGCACCCGTTCTATTTGTTAAGAAAAAGGACGGCACCCTTCGTCTTTGCATTGACTACAGAGAACTTAATAAGGTGACCATTAAGAACAAATACCCATTGCCAAGAATCGATGATTTGCTTGATCAACTACGAGGAGCACGAGTCTTTTCCAAGATTGACCTTAGGTCAGGCTACCACCAGTTGAAGGTTAAAGCCGAGGACATTGAGAAAACTGCTTTTCGGACAAGATATGGTCACTACGAATTTTTGGTAATGCCCTTCGGAGTAACCAATGCCCCAGCAGCATTCATGGACCTGATGAACAGAGTCTTTAAGCCGTACCTAGATGAGTTCGTCATTATTTTTATCGACGACATATTGATCTATTCCGGGAGTGCGAGCGAGCACGAGAATCATCTGAGACTTGCCCTACAGACCTTGAGAGATAAGAAGTTGTACGCCAAGTTAAGTAAATGCGAGTTTTGGCTTTCCAGCATTTCATTTCTAGGGCATGTGATTAATGAAGACGGTATATCAGTTGACCCCAGTAAGATTGAAGCCATTGTGAGTTGGCCGACGCCGACCAACGTGTCCGAGGTTCGTAGTTTCCTGGGTTTGGCAGGTTATTACAGAAAGTTCGTGAAGGATTTCTCGAGGATTGCAGTGCCTTTGACACAACTAACCAAGAAGGGAGCAGCTTATGAATGGACCAATGAAAGGGAATCGGCTTTCCAGGAACTGAAGACGAGGTTAGTCACAGCACCAGTTCTGGTACTACCATCAACTAATGAGGAATTTCAGATTTACAGTGATGCTTCACGTAAAGGTTTGGGTTGCGTGTTAATGCAAGAAGGTAAAGTCATAGCGTACGCGTCTCGTCAGTTGAAGCCCAATGAAAAGAATTATCCTACCCATGATTTGGAGCTAGCTGCCGTGGTTTTTGCCTTGAAGATATGGCGTCATTACCTGTACGGAACATCTTGCCAAGTTTTCACCGATCACAAGAGTCTGAAATACTTGTTCACCCAGAAAGAGTTAAATATGAGGCAGAGAAGATGGCTCGAGCTACTGAAGGATTATGACATGCAGATTCAGTACCACCCAGGTAAGGCAAATTCCGTAGCCGACGCATTGAGCAGGAAGTTAGTTGGAAGTTTGGCGTGCCTGACAGCGGTTTCGGTGGAACCAACCATTATTGAGGAAGTGAAGACCAGACAGAGGGAGGATAAATTCCTCAAGAAGGTAATTGATGAATTCGTCTCGAAGCCGAGGCCAGGTTACACAGTGGAGAATCAGGTGCTTAGGTTCGAAGAAAGATTGTGCGTGGCCGACGTACCAGAGTTAAAAAGGAAGATTTTACAAGCGGCCCATAGTTCCAAGTTTGCCATCCATCCAGGGAGCACCAAGATGTATCAGGACGTAAAGCGGACCTTTTGGTGGCCAAACATGAAAAGAGAGATAGCCGAATTTGTATCTCAGTGTCTGTGTTGTCAGCGAGTGAAGGCAGAACACCAGAGACCAGCAGGACTTCTTCAACCCTTGTCAATTCCTGAGTGGAAATGGGAGCACATCTCCATGGATTTCGTAGTGGGATTGCCGAGGACACAAAGAGGTATGGATTCCATTTGGGCTATAGTCGACAGGTTTACTAAGTCAGCTCACTTTTTGCCGGTCAAGACTACATTCAATGCCAACCGACTTGCCGAATTGTACATGAATGAGATCGTTAGGCTTCATGGTGTGCCGATGTCCATCGTGTCAGACCGAGACCCGAAGTTCGTTTCTAGATTTTGGCAGAGTCTACAAGGAGCCTTGGGAACAGAATTGAGATTTAGCACAGCCTTTCACCCCCAGACCGACGGACAGACAGAAAGGACGATTCAGACACTCGAAGACATGCTCAGACTGTGCGTGTTGGACTTCCAGGGAAGTTGGGAATCGCATTTGCCATTAGTAGAATTCGCATACAACAACAGTTATCAAGCCAGCATAGGCATGGCGCCGTATGAAGCTTTGTATGGAAGGGAGTGTAGATCGCCGATATGTTGGACTGAAGTAGGAGATAAAGCCCTAATTGGCCCCGAGTTGGTTCATATGACAACTGAAAAGATCAAACTCATTCAGCAGAGGATTAAAACTGCACAGAGTCGACAGAAGTGTTATGCCGACCAAAGAAGGAGGGAGTTAGAATTTGAAATTGGGGATCATGTATTTTTGAAGGTCTCGCCGATGACAGGAGTTTCGAGATTTGGGAAGAAGGGTAAACTTGCACCCCGATATATTGGGCCGTTTGAGATTCTTGAGAAAGGTAACACCGTTGCTTACAGACTCGCTTTGCCGCCAGATTTGAGCCAAGTCCACAGTGTGTTCCATGTTTCAATGCTGAGAAAATATATCCGAGACCCACTGCATGTAATAGATTACTCCGGGGTTGTAGTTAATGAAGACTTGGGCTACGAAGAGAAGCCGATGAGAATTATCGACAGACAAGTGAGGCAGTTGAGAAACAAGTCGATATCAATGGTGAAAATCGAATGGGAGAAACATTATGGCGAGGAGGCCACATGGGAAAAAGAAGAAGAGATGAAAATCCGTTACCCGGAGTTATTCGTAGGACAAGGTAACTTAAGTTTGGGGACCAAACTTCTTTAAGGAGGGTAGACTGTAGGAACCCACACTTTATGTCCTCATCATGTTCATGAGCATCGGTAAGATTATGACTTGTTTAGCTTGCATGTGTATGTTGTGATTTGTTTCGCTTGAGCTAATGCGATCCATGTCTTGATTTGAAGCCTTGTGATTTGTCTAAGTGTAGTGTGCTTGTCTTGTTTCTCCCTTAATGCGAAACCTAGGTTACGCCTTGCTTGAGTTATACTAGCCGATGTTATTCCAATGCCGAGGTCATCCTTAGTCTAGTATTAGTATCTTGAAACCCCTTGTTGACCTCAGTCCTTGCCTTGACCACATTAGCCGAGATGATACCTTGCACCCAAGTGATCTCGTCCTGGAGCGGTATGACCTAGGCCGAGGTGTGGCGCATCTAGGCCAAGATGTGGCACAGCTTAGTCAAGTGTTGTCCTTCCTAGCCGAGGTCATTGTCACCTTAGTTGCCGAAGTCCTTGTTAGCCGATGTCACCCCTTGCCGAAGTGTCATTCTGTGTAGCTTGTTAGATACGCCTTGTTGTCAGCCGATGTCATTGCCCTGTCAGAGAGCCCATACCGTTTTGCTTGTTGAACAACCTTCCACCATGCCTTGTCTGGTCTGTCAGGCACCTTTTCAGGTAAAACCCAATCAGCCGCCGCCACGTGTCTCAGCAGAGGGTTAACCCCAGAACCGGGTATAGAAAACTATCATTTGGTGTCATAACCTTGTCTTGTAGAGAGAGAAGCTCTAGGAGGAAGAAAGAGTTTTAGAGTGAGGAAGTAGATCTTCAAGCTTGATTTCTAGAGATCCAACCGTTAGATCCGCATTCTAAGGTTAGATTCTTGATCTACTCGTAATGTTCTTTATGATTATGTTATTGCATTGCATGATTGAAAATGATCTGTAAGCCATGCATCGTTTTGAAGCTCGATTTTAGAAAGAGAAAATGACATTCATGTGTTCTTCAAGAAAGTCTTGATTTGATCCGAAAGCTTTATGCCTAGATTCACGTTTTGTGTTTGTTCTTGCATGATTTCCAAGTATGGGTACCCAGGTCCATGTTTTCAAACTCATAGCACGAAAACCTCAGATTTGTGATGGCAGATTATGATCAAACATTCGTATTTTTCATGTTTTCACACCCATGTTCTTCAAGTTCATCAGCAGAGGGGAACCCAGAGTTTCCCGACCTCTTTTTCCTTGTATGTGGCCCTCGGAAACACACCTCGGCTTAGACCTGGTTGGTGCCCAGTAGGTTTTCCAAAAATCATTTGCATGCATGTTAGACTTGTTTTGAGGAAATATGTTCAAGTACGCTTTGCAATGTGATTGTAGGACTGGACCTTGCTTGACCCCGACGTTTGAAGAATTAAGTGAGTGGTATTTCTAATAAAGCTATGTTACACTTGTTTTGATAAATCTTGTTTTGCCTTGTCTTGAAAAGTATTTGATCTAGCATGAATGATTATCCCTATTTGTATATCAAACACTATCTTGTTTTGATGACATGTCTTGAAAGTCCTTAGTTGCAGGGGACTATAATGCGACTGCACTCTTGTCTTGACAGTCCTTAGTGCTAGAGGACTCTAAACTTTCGCAGCACTCTTGTCTTGACAGTCCTTAGTGCTAGAGGACTCTAAACTTTCGCAGCACTCTTGTCTTGAAAGTCCTTAGTTGCAGGGGACTATAATGCAACTGCACTCTTGTCTTGATGTGTCATCACCCCTTGAAATAAGTAGATGTTATTAACATCCAAGGAACTTGAAAGCCGGCAAATGAACTTGACTTTTACCTTGATTGTAAAGTATGCTATGTATCGTTTTGTAAGAGATCTTGGATATCAATCATGCAAAACCTTTATTTCTAATATCATTCACTGAGTATCCAAGCTCACCCTCTCTATATATATATGTAGGTGATGAACAAGAAGGCATTGAGGCCTAGACGTGATTGCCGATGTGTTTTGGGTGCATTGCCGACATGTTTTGGATTAGCATTTTTGCACCATCTTGAAGATCATGCTTCTCGGCTTATGTTTCTTTTGTTTGTTTTGGCATATGTCGGCTTGAGAAGCCTTTTGGTCAGGATGTATTTTGGTATCTCATTCTTGTTGTATCTAAATTGTAAGACTTGTAAAGATGTTTGATGTATGACATTCCATTGGACTTATGCACGGCTCTCATGGACTACTCAGTTTTATGTGTATATTTTGCTTCCGCTCTTGTAAGCCCCATATTTCATACTCTGATTGTGTGTGATTTTTGTAAGTCGGCCTTCGGTAACCTCGGGTTACTGGCCATCACGGCACCAAACTACTAGGGGCGGTTTGGGGGCGTGACAATTTCATACTCAAAAGTGATTAAATGTGCCACTTTCCTAGGTCTCCGTTGCCCTTGATCATGCATGATAGGGTGATGGCATTTGAGTCTTGTTTTGCATTCATTGAACTTGTAGAAATTGGTCCCTTTGCCATCATGCATGGAAATTGCTTAATTGATGGTTTGAGGGCCAAATGTATCACTCCTTTGAGCTTGTGTTGATGATAAGGGGTGATACATGGTACAAACAACCTGTGTTACCACCTCTTTCTTGCTCTTTTGTCCTCTATTGCAGCAAGGAAAGAATTGGCTTCAGTGGTCGGCAAACCCTCATCTATGGCCAACCGGCCACCAGTGAAAAATTCAGTATTGTGTAGACACCCCATTTTTGACCGTCCTCAAGACTTGGACGTCACCGCGTGAACATTCGGTAATCATCCATGTTTGTGTTCGTCTTGAGTTCCCGGAGGCCCCGGCTGCACGCCTTGCCTCAGAATCTCTCGACTCGACTGTTTTGTGTCTGGTTTTGCACCAAACACTTGTGTTTTTGCTTTGGAGGGCAGGGAATGGCTTGTTGGTCATCCCCACACTCCACAGGCCACGGCTTGAAGCCACCGGCTGTGTTTTGTTGCCACCGGCCAAATATTTGGCCGACCGGCACTATGGATGGTCGACCGGCCATCTATTTTGGTCAAATTATATTTTTGGCTGCCCGACCACTGTTCATCTGCTTTTGCAGATATTTTTGTGCCAGCTGTGATAGCTGGCACCCACTCTGCTCCCCTCCATACACGTGTATGAAGGGATTTCTCTCTTGGATGGCTTGTTTTGGAAGCCTTACAAGAGGGAACTCCTATAAGAGGGAGGCTCTTCTCCCTCCTCTAGGTTAGACAACATTTTGTAGAGAGCTTTGAGTTTTAGGGTTTGAGTGTTGTATCCATCCTATCTCTATTTCTCCCTCTCTTTAGCTCTAAGTGTGTGTTTAGTCTTATTATTGCACACAAACACATAGTATCACACCTTTTCTTGGTTGCTGAGGGCCAGAGAAGTGTTCTTGGAGTTCTTGGAGCTGGTTTGGAGCCAAAGAAGCTACTGGAGCTTCATTTGTGAAGAGGGTCTACAAGGGTAAGAAACTTGTCAGTTTTATACCCCATTTTTGCATAGCTCTTTTGACTACCTTAAAACTGTTTTTTAGACTTGGAGTATAACATATAAAAGTTTTGTTTTTTCTTGCTCTAAATAGTTGTTTAAGAGTGTTTTTGTGTTTGAGGTTGTTTGACCCCTCTTAAGGCTTGTTTAGCCCCATTTTATGCCTTTTTTGGTGAGCTCCGGGACCATTGTGTTTGGGCCTCCTCACCACTGAAATCTTAAGGGATTTCAGTGATGAGGATGGTGCCTTTAGGTCCCAAGAAGGAGAGGGCCACCCCCTCTCCTTGTTGTCCTTAAAAAGGGCCATTTTTAGCCTCTTGAGGGAGCATATAGTTTGAGTATGTATTGACCATGCCTTGACTGATTTTCAGGCTTATTATGTCATAATATAGCATTGTTGTATGTTGGTTTTGGTACACCATGCTTGTCTAGCATACATACCTTGTAATGCCATGATTTGCCTCAATACATGCATAGCATTTAGACTACCATGCTTTTGTGTTTTGGCCAAGCTTTGTGAAGCTTATACGCATATTTTGATGTGCTAATGGACTGTTTTAAGTCATTCGAGTCATCCATTCCTTGCTTTGTATAGCTACCATGTAATCCCTCTTGTATGCCTTAAGCTTTGGCCCTTCTAGCATGCCATCCTTGCTTTGTTTCAGTGGTTTGGAACCACTCGACATGTTATTTCAGACCTCATGATGTGCCCATATGCTTGCATTTGATCCCCCTTCAATGTGTTTAAAGGTTGTTGCCTTATGCCCCTTGTTTAGGCCTTGGAGTATGCTTGCATTTTTAGACCACTTAGATGCCATCTAAGTACATCCTTAGCTTTGTTTAGGTCTGCATTAGACCTATTTTAAGTCCCTTTGGCCTTATGAGGCTTGGTTGACCTAGCCTTGGTTTACCTCCCCTTTGGCTTGCCTTAAGTCTTGGACCATTGTTGCATGTTTGGCTTGCCTTATTTACTTGGTTTGGCACCTTTATAACATTTTTTTTTTCAGAGCTTTATGTGCATGCCATTAATCCATGTTTTGTCACTTTTAAGTGTGCTTAAAGGTTGCATGTTTGATGCTTGAGTGTTGGCCCATTAGCATGTGCATGTGTGTGTGTGTGTGTTGGTCCTCATTTCCATAGCATTGGCTACTGTTTTGGACCTAGTTTAGGGCTGTCCAATTAGTGTAAGTCCCTTCCTTGCATGCCATTCAAATGTCATTACATTATTCCATGGTTGCATTGCTTTGGTTGCATGTGTTGCATGCTTAAAATCACTTGCATTGGGTATGCATCCTCTTGGTCAAGTTGTTAGCATATTTGTATGACTTGCATGTTTGCATGGTTGAGTTGCACATTGCATACTTGATTAGCTTGCATGGATTGCATGCCTAGTGAGCATTGTGCATTGCATCTCCATGTTACACACTTAGGCTCACATGCTTAGGTTGTATTGTACTAGCATGCATGCTCGGCCTCTTGAATTGCTTGTGGTAGAGGTTGAGTTCAATTTGTTTGTTTATGTGCATTGCATGACATTTGAAATGAAAATGCACAACTTGGTCTCTTGGGCCATCACGCATTGAAATGCACGATTGGTGGTCCGAGAACCAAGGGTCGTATCCCTTTGAGTCACAAACATGACAAGGATGTGTCGGTGCACACATTCGCTTGAATTGCATTGCCATGCAAAGCTTTGCCCTCTGCTGCTGTCAAACAGGTCCTGCAGGAATTTTCGGTTGATCGACTACACAGAGTGCCGACCGGCCATCCATCGGTGGCCGATGGATTCATCTTTAGCCGATGACCACCAAATCACAGCCGGTGATGATCCCCTTTGGCCGGTGACATTCCCCAGCATCCAGTGAGAATATCCTGAGACTTTGGCAGTTTTCAAAGGAGTATAGTAGGGAAAACAGAGGCAGCTTGCGCATGGCAGTGGACTTCCGAGCAAAACCGAGCATGCATTACATTGAGCTCTTTTCCCGAGGCCGTTTATCGCTTTCTTAGATTAGTTGATTTGCTTAACTAATTTAGTTGGTCTGTAATAATTAATTAGCTAGGATAGTTGGTTTGTTATTCGGACTGTATTATTCTTTCGGACCCTCCGAGCGAGGGCAATTGTGTGATAAGTGTGGGTGCGTGTCTGCATGTCTTCCAAGCCCCGCTTCTTTCTCCCTTTTACTTACCTGCTTTGATGGTTAGTATTAGGACATGTTTACTTTAGCATACCTTATGCTATGCATGCGTGCATCATTCATCAGTATTGCATGCACCGGGCTCGGCACATCATGCTAACTGCACCGTATTTCAAATATGACTTGAATACATGCTACTTGCCGCACTTTACATGCCATTTAAGGATTAGCCGAGCCTATCCTAATTGCATTCTGTATGCGTTGCATTAGCCACTTTAACATGAACTAGGATCACGCATGTTTGCTAACTAGTTTATTGTTTTGGCACGGAGTACATTGTAAGTATTTATGCTTTAGCATCTCGCATGCGTGTAAATGTTAACATAATTGCACGATTACCATGAGGCTAGCTGCTTATGTGATATAACTGCTTGAATGCCTGTGGATGAAGGTCGAATTGCTTAAGTTGGGATAATGCATTAAAACTGTGAGTTTTAAGCCCACTAGATAGTGGCAAAACCATCTTTTCTAAAAGCCCACTCGAGGGTGGCAAAACCTGCATTTTAGCCTACTTGCGAGTGGCAAACCATTTTCAAAACGAACATGCTATGTTTTGTTCCAATTTAGGCGATTTGGTCTATACTTGTTTGCTGTGCGCATAACATGGTAATTCTAGGCTAATAAATGGAATAAGAACACATAACGTTTTCAAAAACAGATATCACGGTTAGTAGAGGCCGATCTTCGGATCGGGCGAGAGGGGGTGCTCATAGATAACCTTCCCCAATCGTACCCAAGCTCC
Source organism: Camellia sinensis (assembly GCF_055761805.1). Classification (NCBI taxonomy): domain Eukaryota; kingdom Viridiplantae; phylum Streptophyta; class Magnoliopsida; order Ericales; family Theaceae; genus Camellia; species Camellia sinensis. The sequence continues at coordinate 137,920,951 of NC_138974.1, read as the reverse complement.
CGAGCCGAGGCAACTTTGGTGATGACGGACACGTGGCCTTTAGCACTGAGTCAGGGTTTCTTAAATCCCCCCATAAAAAATATTTAGGTGGCAACTCTGTATCTGGCAAAGCAGTCCATGTTTGGCACTTCTTTTCAAAAATCTGTTTCTCAAAACGATTTGCCGGATTTGGACTCTTTGGTTCAGATTAAGGACCGTGACACAAATTGAGAGTCCGAACTATAGCACGAACGCCTCACGCGGGCGCGTCTACATATTGTGCTTCTGAAGCAAAGCAGTGTTGATCTGGAGAAGGAAAACAGTATAAATGTTGCGCAACAAAGGCAATTAGTGGCAAACAGTGGATGTTCTTCGGGTGAAAAATTCAGCATGCATGCATCCCTTGTTTCCCGAGGCCATTTAGTTAATTTGCTTAGTTAATTAGTTATAGCTAATTCATGCAAATGTTGTAACTAGTTAAGTAGATTAGTTAATTAATTCATGTTGTAATTAATTAGCTTAGTTGTTTTGTAATTAATTAGTTAAGTATTTAGCTAATTAGTTTGCTTTGTAATATTTAATTAACTTACATAGTTAATTATTTAATTGTTTTCCTTAATTAGCGTAGATAGTTAATTAGTTCATGTTGTGTAATTAATTAATTAAATAGCTTAGTCTAATTGATTAATTAGTTAATTGTATTGTAATAATTAATTAGCTTAGAGTAAGCTTTTTTTTATTCAAAGTGTTGTAATAATTAGCTTAATTAGCTTAGTTTTTAGCTAGTTAGATTCATTCGGACCTTCCTTTGCAAGGGCGTAGTGTTGTAATAAATGTGCGTGCGTGCGTGCATGTCTTCCAACCCCACGTCTTTCTCCCTTTTATTTTACCCGCTTTTGATGGTTAGTTTAGGGGCATGTTTCAATTAGCATACCTTATGCTTGCATCCATTCATTCGTATTGCATGCACCAAGGCTCGGTGCATCATTCAAACTGCATTGCTATTTCAATACTTTTTTGAGTACGTGCTTAGACCGCATGTTATCGAATTGAATCATATGCCATATTAGTAACCGAGCCTATTAATTGTATTCTTCGCATATATTGCATTAGACATTTAACATAGTTAGGAATCATGCATATTTTTCTAACTCTTTTTGTTTATCTTAGCTTGGAGTACTAGGTGAGTTTTTTTAGTGCTTTAGCATATTTGCATGATTGTGAATGTTGCCATCTAGCATGCTTTCCATGAGGCTAAATGCTTATTTGATAAACTGTTTGAATGTCTGTGGATGAAGACATGTTGTTTGAATTGGAATGATTCAACGAATGTGCATTTTAAGCCCACTTTGTTGAGTGGCAAATTAGTTTTAAGCCCACTATGTTTGGTGGCAAATTCGCAAACTTTTAAGCCCACTTGAGGTGGCAAATTCAAACCATTTTCACCAAACAAACATGAGTTGAATTGTTCCAAATTGAACAAACTAATCTATATTTGCTTGTAAGCATCACATAGTAATGCTAGTTTAATAACCGGAACAAGAGCACAAAATGTACATAAAAATCATATCATGATAAGTAGAGGCCGATCTTTGATCGGGCGAGCGGGGGTGCTCAATTCATGACCTTCTCCTCTCGTATCTAAGTTCCCGAGCCGAGACAACTTTGGTGATGACGAACACATGGCCTTTGGCACGAGTCATCGGTTTTCTAAATTTCCCCAAAAATAAAATATTTAAGTGGCGACTCTGTATCTGGCAAAGCAATATAATTTTGGCACTTTTTTATTCAAAATCAATTTTCCAAAACGATTTGCCAAATTCAGACTCTTTGGTGATTATCAGTTTCACATTGCACTTGTGAAATTAGATTCAGAACCACGGGAGTCCGAACTATAGGGCTTCTTTTCGAGCTTCTGAAAGGGAGCGCGAAAAAGGCGAGCTACAATGGGTTGGCTAATGGGGTAAGGGAGTGTCCCATGCACAAAAAGAAAAATGCAAAAATACATCTTCTCTACCTGCTGGTTTGAAGTGATCAAATATTATTTGGGGGCAAATATAACACAAGGTGATGCTTTGGCAAAGTGATTAAGGTCTAGGATGTGGAGTTTTAAGTTGGGGGTTCAAACCCCTTCACCAGCATTTTTGTTTCTTTTTATTCGAGTACTGACAAATCAGCGCCACATCATCAGCAAGGACCAATCCAGTCATGCCACGTCAGCAAGACCGCCACGTCAGCATTGACGGAATATTCTACATGTGGATGGAATATTCCCTGACTTAACAGAATATTCCCTCACATAACAGAATATTCACTGAGCTTTGAAAATTACAATTTGGCCTAGAAGTTTCAAATAATTGTGCTGTAACCCAAATTTTAGGAGAATTTTTCAGTAAGGCCCTCGAAAGTGCAACAAAGGTTGATCCTAGCTAAACGAACAATTCTGGACGCAACCATGAGGTCAGAATATGCCCTTGGAAAGGTAATTTGTGGCATTTTAGGGTTAGAAACAATGCTCAAATTCTAAGTTTTCTTATTGAGGATTCTGTGAGAAACACCTTCTTGTTTTGTCATCATAGGGTAATCAAAAGAAAGCGCCCAAGTCTTGAAGCCGATCAAAATGGGGTGTCGACATGCACTGAGTTGGCCATTGTTTGGGAGCCTTGGGTAGTCATCTGGAGAGGGCATGACACATTCATCACCATTGAAGGAAATTTTTCTCGAAAAAGCCCATCCTTTCCTAAAAATGAAAATCCTTGTATCTTTGTGTAGTACCATCTCCGTTTGTACGTTTCCGTTGTACCCTGATTGGAGTAACATGTCATTGTAGTATTGAATACCATAAAACATCCTCGTATCATCTAGAAAAATGAGGTTAGAAAGTGGAGGAACATGTAAGATTCTTTCTCACCAAACGCAAACATTCTTATAAAATAAAGGAAATAATATTTAATCTTCATGCATTTCATAACCATCCATAGAACTTGAATGATCATCAAAATAAGTGAAACTATCAAAAAATGTGATAAATAGAGTATCAACCAACTTACTTAGGTCACCATATTGATTGAGTGCCTTATAGTTGAAGCTAAAAACTTCTGTACACTTTGCATGTTGGGATATAACACCACCAAGTTCCATTGGCTATAATTCTTTGCATAATTCAAGTTTGTCACCGTGATTTTGACCCGCCAGTACTATGTGCAACTTACTTTAACGTGCCAATGCACTTTTATTGGGCACATGTGTTGTGTACACTGCACTATTGGTTGTGGAGCTTCACTAGGCAGTTGCAACACTGATAGTGAGTCACCGGGCCTACGGTTATCAGTAAAATTAGTGAAATGGAAATTAAGACAATTTTCAAAAACCGTATGAATCAGTTGTTTTCATATTAGAATCTCATTGTGATGTCGTTCCTTTTTTCTTTTGTTCAAACAAGAACCATTAAACTTGTTAGATATTGATTCCTATCTCAAAAGTGTTTTCTCCTTGATTTCTTTTCATGAGAAAATGGCCTGATAAAATGGGAACATGATTTAGAAAGCTCATAAAGTTCTTTACAAGAATAAGGGGATTTACCTTACACATTTTGCTTCAGGTTGTCCTTGGCACTGACAACTACAGAGAGGGCATGAAACAATGGTTTCATTATAAAATGCAGACAAGGAAACATAGGAAGTTGGAGTTGGTGATGCGCGAAATTGAGAGTATGAACAAGTCACATTATATGTTGCTACAACAAATCGAAACAACAAAAGAACATAAGGAAGAAAAAAAAAAGAAAAGAGTGTATAAAATAGAAGCTAAATTATGTTCACCTCTTCTAGTCAATGAAGGGGCAAAATTGGTGAACCCAACTTTTGCTCTTCCCAACTAGACCTTTGTTATAGCATTAGAAATTACCAACTTAGTGTGAATGCTAGTGGACTTACCAAGAGCTTGAGTTTGTCGCCGACCATTATCCTCAATAAACTTGCTCAGCACAACCTCAACTAGATCTCCACAAGTATAACCAACAAGCCCAAGAGTAAAATTTCTCGACATTGAAATATTTGTAGACATAGTGGAAGCACCAACATTCATTTAAAAAGCGGCACCAAACAAGTTCGGGCCTTGTGTAATGGATGATAATACCCCTCTTTTGCAACAATTAGCAACTTGCTTATTATAAGAAGCTCCAGGCATAAGGTCAACAATAACTAGCTTCTTTTCACAACAATGAGGAAGTTGCTTTCCCCTGAAAGCAGAACAATTGCCTTGTTCAGTAGTTTCAACACCCCACATATTCCAAATTACCTCATCACCCTGCCATGTCCAACTTAGCCTCCAACCCGGAGGCTCAATATGTTGGTACATCTGGTAATTGAAAATGACTACTCTCACCTGCAAATATTGTATAGAATTTTTAATTGTAGCTTTAAGCCTGGTGGTGAGCTAAAAGTAGAATAAATTTGGGTATGTATGTGTAAACACCCCATTTTTTACCACCCGCAAGGCTTGAGCGCTTAGTCCGATACACTCGATGATGAAAGTGGTATTGTGCGTGGTTTAAGGTCTCAACCAAGGTCAAAATCAATTCCAACCTTCCATATTTCCCTTGTTCATACCCCAGAAATCCAAGTCTATACATGTTGCCACTCCATGCTAAGTCTAAAGCAGAAAAAACAGGGGATGCCATGGAAGTCTGGCTGTGGCTACTGATGGTCGGCCGTGCCTTGGTAGCGAAAAACATTGTTCTGGGCAGAAGGCCGCCAGCTGTCCATTTTTAAAGATATTTATCACCTTTTGTTCTCAAATTCTATAAATATGACCATATCTCTCAATTTTGGGGGTTAAAAAAATTCTAAAGAGCCTATACACACATATAGAGCTCATTCTTCCTCCTTCATCCAAAGAAAGTTAACTTTGAGCCAACATATATTCCTTGTATCATCTCCACACACCATACACAACCTTGACTCACCACCTTAGAGCCTTGGTTGACCCTTAATAAGCATAATTCAAGCTTGAGAGTGTGTTAAGAGTGAGTTTGATCATCAACCAAAGCTTACTCCATTTTGAGAGGTATAAGCTTTCAACTCTTGTTTTTTCTTTTGTTTACTTCATCTTTGTCTATTTCTTGCATTCTTGGGCTGTTTTGCATCCATTTGAAGTGTTGGACCTTGGGTTTGGATAAGCTACCAAAGGTGGTAAGGTTAACACCCTTATTTACCCCTACCTCCATAGCTCAACCCTTGGTTTCTTTACACTTCTTTTCTTTGGCATTTGAACTAATTTTCAAAGTTGAAATGAGGCCCAAAAACATGGTTTGAAGTATTGAAATATGAGAGGATGGCCACCCCTCCTTGTTTCTGCTTACATAGCTCTATTGTCTTTGCTTTTTGCTTAGCTTTTAAAGCTCGTTTCTTATATTTTCAGCCACTGTTTTGGCTTGTTTAAGGTTGTTTTAGGGCAGTCTTAGTCTATTAAATTAGTTCATGCTTTAGTTAGTTTGATTGTTGTCTCATAAGTTTGTATACATAGCTTGTTGAATATTGTTTTTGGGTTTTCTTTGTCTAATTCTATATTTAAGAACCTCATTTTAACAATCAACTTGCTATTCATTTCTTTCATTTGAGAGTTGTTTCAATTGGTTGATGGTTATTCAAAGTATGAATTAGAGATTGATGCTTAATGGCTTAATCTCTTCGGCGATACATTGTCAACGGCATAGTCTCTCTTTCATGTTGAAAATTACTTCCCGTTTGATGCTTCTCTCCTTTTAGAGGACTTAATCATCACCTTGGACAAATGTACTAAAGAATGGAAATGACTAAGAAAATTGGTTTAAAAGCAACCAACACACATAAAGAAAATGAGTCATATTGCTTGGATTTGGCCGGACGTTATGCCGAGTCTATTGAGTTACGGGCCGTCATACGCTAATTCATGATGTTTTGACGTCACTTGAAGCATCTCCACTTCCTTTTCTTTGAGCTCAGTCCATGATAAAGAGGGAAGGGTGGTCCTTGTTTATTGCATTCATTGATTTTTGTCCACAATTGCATCCGAAATTATCAAACAATCAGTTTGTTCGTTAATGGTTTTGGACTCAACTTCATCCTTCTCTTGAGCTTTTTCATGATAGAGAAGGAAAGAAGGGACAAACAGAGTTCAGAACAACTCTGTCTGCACTGTTTTCACTTCAGAGCACAAAATAGAGTTTTACACAAAATTAAGGCACGGTCGGCCCTCTGTGGACTCGGCCAGGTCTCATTAAGGCACGGTCGGCCTTCAGTGTTTGGTCAGTAGAGTATTTTGCAGAAAACAGGGGCAATGGCTGAAAGTGAAACAAAACAGACCGAGGCAAACATAGTGGTTCTCGGACGCTGTGCATGCAACCCTTGTGCATCCTTAATTAATTATGAATGTTGTAATTAATTAATTGTTGTTGTATTATTATTGTTTCTTTGTAATTGCTATAGCTAGTTAACTTAGGTAGTTAGTTTACTACGCATTCCCATATACTTGTTGTAATTAGCTTAGCTAAGTTAGTTATTATTTATTCATTCATTCAGTTTTATAATAATTAGTTTAATTCGGACTCTTGGACATTGATTCGCACCCTCTTGCACGAGGGTAACTTTGTAATAAGTGTGTAGGTCTTCCAACCCCACGTATTTCTCTCTTTTATTTCTCCGCTTATAAGGGTTAGTTTAGGAGCATCATATTTTGTTTAGCATTTCCCATGTTCAGCATCCACTTGTATTACACGCATTGAGGCTCGGTTCATCATACTAACTCGCATTGTTATTGCTTACATTCGTTGAATACGTGCTTAAACCACATGCTATCAAGTTGATTCACATGCCATGTTAAATAGCCAAGCCTATTTAGATTGCATTTTGTATGTATTATCACATCATTAGGATAATGCATGTTGTCTAATTATTTTATCTCTTTTGGCTTGCCTTGGAGTACCAGGTGAGCGTTTATCGCTTTAGCATATTGCACAAGTGTAGTTGTTGTCATGTCTAGCATACTTTCCATGAGGCTAATTGCTTAAACAATACAACTGTTTTGAAAGCCTGTGGATGAAAGCTAAATTGCCAAAATTGGGACAAATTGAGTAATGTACATTTAATCCCACTTTTTCAAGTAGCACATTCACAAACACTTTTTCGAAACAAACATGGAATTGAAATGTTCCAACTTTCGCAAATTAGTATATACCTTGTGTGCGCATCACATAGTAAAGTTAGCCTAATAATCGGAACAAGAGCATATAATGTAGGTAAGAATCATAATCATGATTAGTAGATGCCGATCTTTGATCGGGCGAGCGGGGGTGCTCAATTCATGACCTTCCCCTCTCGTACCTAAGTTCCCGAGCCGAGACACTCTTGGTGATGACGAATAAGTGGCCTTTGACACGAGTCTAGGGTTTCTTAAATTTTTCAAAAATATTTAGGTGGTGACTCTGAAATCTGGCAAAGCAATCCATTTTTGACATTTTGATTCAAACATCGATTTTCCAAAAGAATATCTGGATTTGGACTCTTTTGTGTTTTTAACTGTTTCACATTGCACTGGTGAAATCAGATTCAGAATCACGGAAGTCTAAACTGTAGGACTAGTCGTATCCGAAAGCACAAAAAGCCAAGCTATAGCATGTTAAAGGCCAACTAGCTTTTTTTGATGCCCTCCGTTCATGCCAGTTCTGAGTACCAAAACCTTCGACCCAAATAAAAAAATTATTTCAAAAGGTACATTTAAAATAGAATATATATGATATAAATTTAAATTTAATGTGGGGATTGTAATAAAGTCTCTTGGATTTCGGGAATAAGATTTTCAAAATATATTTGTTATTAAATATTATTGAAATATTTTGTAAAATCACTTAACTTTCTATATATATAAATTTTCATGCATCATTGTGGATCTTATTATTATTTCTAAAATGTAATCAAACTTGAATTACTTGGAAAAAAAAAAAAAATGAATACAGGTGCATCACATACATACAAATTATAACAAACAATAACTTACATCATCACATACATACAAATTATAACAAACAATAACTTACATCTTGTGTATCTTCATTCATTTGCGTAACATCTCATTTGCTAGTGATGTTTCCATTAGGATCCAATGGATCATATCCATTTGCATTTCCCACAATTAAATGCAAAAAGTCTCAAAGATTTTATAAAAAAATGCAAATTAAATCTATGATGTCTCAAACAATTCTAATTTGCTCCAACAAAAACTGAAGTATTTGAAGGATACTCACAAGTTAGTGCAAGAGAACCGATGAGAGAGAAGGAAAACACAGTCAATACCAAGCAGATTGGCCTTTGATCCATAAACAAAAATGGGTTCCAATCCATTTCTCTGACTCTCATTCTCTCTCCTCAATCTTAAGCTCTGCTGTTTTGTGTCACTCCTTATATATAGAGAGAGATATACAAGAGGAGAAAGAAAGAGAGACCATGCATTGCATATATACAAGAGGAGAAAGAAAGAGAGACCATGCATTGCATAGTTACATGTATGGGTATGGCTGTATGTATAATCTCATCTCTCTCTTTCATTTTCTCTCTCCGTCTCTCTATATATAAAGTATGGGAAATCTACACTTTTACCCTATAGTTGAACTTAAATTTCACATCCTATCATTTCAAGTTAAACAAATTGGTGACTACATTATAAGTTTAGTTTTTATTTGATAATTCTATCCAAATAGCCGTCAATTTTTTTCTATATGTATATTTTAGGAGATTGACATTTGTAACAAAGTCGCTATATTGAATTTGAATAAAATGATCAGATTGAAATTACAGTTAAAATGGAGAGATCAAATTGTTTAAATTAAAATTAATAAAACTAAAATAATATTTAAAACAAATTACAATGATAAAAAAAGTGTAATTTACCGATACAAAATGTATATATATGTAGATGTTTCTCTCTCTAAAACAAATAAATGAGAATTAAAGCTTCGTTTTTGCCATATTTAGGAGATGAGAATGCGTCTTTGTGGGATTGAGATCGATTTTTGACCTCTTGCTACTAACATTTCAATGAAAAATAATAAAAAATTTATATAAAGAATTAATCACAATAACGTAATAATAATATTTTTTAAATAAAAAATGTTATATAAACTAAACAAATTTTATAATGTTTAATTTTTGAACTAACAGATTTTATGTGAGTTTGTAGGGAAGAAATTTTGACATTTATAATACGGCATATTTAAATAATATGATAGGGATAACTCATGCAAGTAAAAATTATTTGTAAAATTTGTTAGTTTGCATGGTATTACTTTTTTATTTATGTATAAATAATTAGCTATTTTAATGAGTTTTTGATGTGAAGTAAATAGGTACAAATTTGTGTATAGATAGTGATAGAGAGCTCTGATACTAAAGCTCTAACATGAGCTCTAGTGAAGTATCCAAAAAAAAAAAAAAAAAGGAGCAAGCCAAAACATCACATCATCATGTAAGATCCACCATTAAAATTCTATTAGAACTCTTAAATTAGAAGTTCCAAACATTATTGTTTGTGTATATAGGTCTTTAGTATACTAATAATTTTGTTTGTATATTATTACTCTAAAAAAATATTTAAAATTTAAAATATATGAATAGATTATTCTAACTCACACTATGACTAATTTGATTATTTTGTATATTAATTTGTAAAATATGATTACTGTAGCTAACCCAAATCCAATCTTAAAAAAAAAAAAAAAAATCTAAATTTTAAGCCGCGTACTCAACTCAATATATATAAACTAATATTATTTTTATTTTTATTTTTTAAGACTTTTAAATGAATTGGACCATCCTAATAATTATTTGAATTTCGGTTGCCAAAATCTAATAGTAATATAAGTTTGGATCTTCTAATAACTTTCTCACTTTTTTGGGGGATCAAATAACTGTTTCACTTTAAGACATGAATATTTATACTTGTCTTATTTATGTATATAAGGATCATGAAAAAAAAAATATCATGAAAATAATTATGAAAAATTTTTTACCTTTAGATTATACATATAATAAAACACTACACACTAATCAAATAATAAAAAATCTTCATAAAGTATTTCATGATTTATTTTTTATGATCCCTAATATTATTCTTTAAAGTTTATTATGTAATTACAGAATATAAAATTAAATGGCTGACTGGGCTAGACAGAGATGTTATAGAGATCGTCGTTCCAATGGACTAAAAAACTCAATTCATCTTGATTTTATGGGCCATATACTTTTTTAAAACAATTCGGGCAAATTACAAACACACATTGAGATTTGCTTAAAATACGAATTGTTCCTGTGGTTTGTAAAATTACAAATACTTCTCTGTCAGATTTTCTAATTTAACAGGATTAATTAAAAAAGTGAAATTTCTAATTGTTCTCCTATACAATAATAAAATTATCTAAATTATTAATTGAAATAAAATTTTAACATTATTAAAAACTGTTAATCAACTTGATGGTTTATTAATAAAATGACTTATTTGTTATGAAATTAGAAATCTTAAGGGGCATAATGTAATTTTTAGAATCAAAATGGTAATTTATAATTTAAGTAAACTTTAGGAGGTGTGTTCGTAATTTACCCAAACAGTAAGGGTGTGTTTGGTAACGTTTACATTTTCAGTTTATATTTACAAAAAATTTATAAACTGGTTTTTGTTTATTTTTTGTTTATTTTTAGAAAAACATAAACTACAAACGTGTTTGGTAATTGACAAAATGTTTAAAAAAATTTAAAAATATAAAACAGAGTAAGAAATGGTAAGTGGTGGCAAGTGGCGGCGGAAGGCGGTGGTAGAAAGTGGTGACGGTGGGTGGTGGGTAGCTGGTGGCAGGCGGGTGGTGGTGGTGGGTGGGTGGGTGACGGTGGCGGGTGATAGCGAGTGGGTGGTGGTGGTGGTGGTGGTAGTGGCGGTGGCAGGTGGGTGGCAGATGGCGAGTGGTGGTGGCGGGTAGGTGGCGAGTGGTAGTGATGGGTGGATGGGTGACGGTGGCGGGTGGTGGGTGGTAGCGAGTGGGTGGTGGTGGCGGTTGGTGGGTGGTGGTGGCAGGTGGATAGCGGATGACGGGTGGTGGTGGGTGGTTGCGGTTGGTGGGTTGTAGCGAGTGGGTGGTGGTGGCGATTGGTGGGGGGTGGTGGCAGGTGGATGGCGGATGGTGGTTGGTAGTGGTGGTGGTGGGTGGTGGCGGTTGGTGGGTGGCGGTGGCAGGTGGATGGCGGATGGTGGATGGCAGGTGGTGGTGGGTGGTGGTGATGGGTGGGTGGATAACGGTGGTGGGTGGTAGCGAGTGGGTGGTGGTGGCGGTTGATGGGTGGTGGTGGCAGGTGGATGGCGAATGGCGGGTGGTGGTGGGTGGTGGCGGGTGGGTGACGTTGGCGGGTGGTAGCGAGTGGGTGGTGGTGGTGGTGGCGGGTAGTGGCAGGTGGGTGGTGGGTGGGTGACGGTGGCGGGTGGTAGGTGGTGGGTGGTAGCAAGTGGGTGATGGTGGTGGTGGTGGTGGTGGTGGTGGTGGCAGGTGGTGGTGGTGGTGGTGTTGGGTGGGTGGGTGACGGTGGCGGGTGGTCGGTGGTAGCGAGTGGGTGGTGGTAGTGGTGGTAGTGGTGGCAGGTGGGTGGCAGGTGATGGTGATGGTGGTGGTGGTGGTGGGTGGTGGGTGGGTGACAAGTGGCTGGTGGTGGCAGGTGGTGGATGGTGGTGGCGGGTGGGTGGTAAGTGGTGGTGGCAAGTAGGTGGCGGGTGGTGGTGGCGGGCGGTGGATGGTAGTGGCAGGTGGTGGGTGGTAGCGGGTGGATGGCAGGTGGATGGTGGGTGGTGGTGGTGGTGGCGGCGAGGAGTCGGTGGTGGTGGCGAGTGGGTGGCAGGTGGGTGGTAGCTGGTGGTGGGTGGTGGGTGGTGGTGGCAGAAGACGGTGATGGAAAATGGTGGCGGATGGTGGCTAGTGTTGGGTGGTAAAAAAAAAAAAAACTGAAAACTCAAAATGGAAACACATTTTTTGTATTTTCATTTTTTGGCCAAATTTATAAACTGACACCACTGATTTATAAATCAAAAATTTTACCAAACAAGTTTTTATTTGATTTTTTAAAATTTTTGTAAATATAAATAGAAAACTGAAAACATAAGTGTTACCAAACGACACCTAAAGATTTCAAACTGGACTGTGTTTTTTATTTTATGGGCCAAACACATTTAAAACTCTAAAAATATTGAACTGGATTGGGTGAATTAAACGGCCCATCAGGTACAGCGTTCAGGGATTAGGCTTTGTAAAGGGTTCAAGAATTGGGCTAATGAAAGATGTGTGTTTGCTTGAATAGTGGCTAAAATTTTTAAGATACGAATATGGTACGAACAAAATACAAAATTAAGGTGGAGAGACGATTAATATATAACAAAAATAAAATAAAAAAATAATTTGATTGAAGATTAATTTTTATGTTTTCAAAGTAAGAAATCAGTAAATTATCAAACAATAGCTTAGAATTCATATTAAAAAAAAAAAATGCCATCATTGATTGAAGATTAAAAATAAAAGAAATTTATTGACTTGAAAAATAAAATGCAACGTTATAACCACAAAGGTGGGAATATAATTTTCAAAACGTCAGGAGGTGGATAGTAATTGGACCAAACCTCAAGGAGTGTCAATGTAATTTACCCATAATTTAATTATTTAAGTTACATATTTATACGTATATAAACACAAGTATGTACATTTGTATACATATATTTAATTGTCTGTTGTTTATGTCGTAGCTTTAGGTGAGCAGTTTCCTATTTAATCGGTAATTGGTAACAGTGCCCTTAATAGTTCTTTGTGAGTTAATGCATGTACTAAAACCTATCGGAAACTTGCTGTTGTGATGCAGGGAGCTTTACAAAAATAACATTCAAGGTACAATCCCTGTTGAGCTAGGTAACTTGAAGAGCCTAATCAGCTTGGATTTGTACAACAACAACATCTCAGGGATCATTCCTCCTTCATTGGGGAAGTTGGAATCTCTAGTGTTCTTGTGAGTATGACCTTATCATCTTGTTAACTATTTATCCTTGATTAGACTGGCCAATCAGCATGTTCTTCAGGGCATCTCCTTGGGTTTTTGTTGGGATTATTTGATCTCAATCCCTCATTATCCTTCTTGAATCCTAGGATGGTTAGTTGATTCATTTTGCGATCCAAGAACAAGTATTCTCAATTATATAGAAAAAGCGTGGTGTAATTTGGTAATCACTTGTTTAATCTATGATGTTTCTGGAGTTCCCATTTTGTTTGGCACTTGATATATTGTCTTTTAAAATTAAAGACTCTCTCTCTCACACATACACACAAACACAAACACAAACAGTTTGATGCCATCGTGTTTGCATGCACTGCCATATGTATCTGTGAACCCATGTCCTAATTCCTCATTTTTACTTGGCAGGCGTCTTAATGATAATCAGTTAACTGGGAAAATCCCAAGGGAGCTCACTGGTATTTCCAGCTTGAAAGTTGAGTAAGTGAAGAACCCAGTGTTCAAATTATCAGTACTATATTCATTGTGAGTCATTGGTGACAAGAACATCTGAATGATTTTGCAGAGATGTCTCAAGCAACAACTTGTATGGAACAATTCCTACTGCAGGTTCATTTGAAAGAATTGAACATAGATCAATTTTTTAAATTTTGCTTGTCACGTCATTTGGAGAGCTTGGGGAGAAAAATTATGTGGTTGAATCATTTTTCATATATATATAGCTTATCTTCTTCCATTATTTTTCAATTCATTCAACCTCAAATACCTTAATTCACTACGCCAAAATTGGGCTTTAGCAGTGGTTTTTTACCGCCGTTAAAACCTTTAACGGTGGTATTAACGGCAGTTTCGTTACCGCCGTTTATGCGTGTGTCGGAAAAAGTACAACTGTCGTAAAAAGGTAAATTACCGTCGTTAAAAGTCGACCAAAAACGGTGGTAATATAGGACCAAAAACGGCGGTTTTTTACCGCCGTAAATAGGTTCAGATTTTTTCAAAAAGTAATTCTTTCTTCTTGCACTCCCCAAGTTTTGAACCCAAGACCTCTCATCCACCCACACCAACTATTCTGCCATAGCCACTCTTCATGAAATATATTCCCTAAATAAATATTTAAACATTACTTTTACTTTATTGTAGATGGTTTCGTCGGAGCTCGCCGTAGTTTCACCGGAGCACGTTGAAGTTTCGCCGGAGCTCCGCCGGCAAAGACCGCTGTCATTAACGGCGGTAATGATTGGGCATTAGCAGCGGTTTTTTTACCGCCGTTAAAGGCGGGCATTAGCGGCGGTTTTGTTACCTCCGTTATAGAGGGTTTCATTACCGTCGTTAAAGACACTTTAGTGGCGGTTTTTTAACGGCGGTAACGAAACCGCCGTTAATGATAAATTAACGGCGGTATTAATGGCGGTTTTCATTACTGCCGTTAATAGTACCTTTAACGGCGGTTTCCATTACCGCCGTTAAAAAAACCGCCGTTAATGCCCTGTTTTGGCATAGTGATTTCAAATTCACAACAACCAAAACGAAGCGTATTGCTGCGTTTGGATCATGGATTTCCTCTTACTCCTCCTACCTATTTAATGATCCAAACAGTCTAAACTGTCGTTTGGCAAGTTGGTTTGGGGTGGGTTGGGACTTAAAAAACCACAGTTATATACAGACAAACATGAGGTATGTATCATAAATCTATGAACCAATACCGATTGCAATGAAATTAACGAAAAAGACTCAATTGCAGACCAGATGAACAAGTAGTCAAATCAAATATGGAAAAAAAAACACAGAAATTGCAATAGGGAAAGTACCAAAAACATCAAAGACAAGAAGGATCCCAAGCTTGGAATCAGGGGAACCAAAAATGTAGGTTTTGAGGCATCCAAAGTCCTCCACAAGCACTGCTCCACAGCTTGAGCTGAGGAGGGTCAGAGCATTCTTGCAGCACTGAGCGCTTTCTTGCAGCACTGAGCGCTTGCCATATCAATTTTCACTCTTCAAACAACAATTTAGCAAATCACAGTTGGTCTAGGTACACTGTATGTGTATGAGTGTGTGTATATATATATACTAGTGGATGCCCATGCCTGAAGGCACGGTATAAATAATGTTGGTATCACATACTTTACAAAAATTAATTAAAATAAATTAATTCAAAATGGTAACAATTTCACTGCTACAGAAATCAACTGTAATAAATTAATTTAAAATGACAACAATTTTATTGCAATATAAAACTTTACACATAAGTCGAAATAGCAAATTACAGTTTTGGCAAACTTCATAATTAAAGTTTAAATAGCAAATTTATAATATAAAAATGTTGTGTACAACATAAACAAAGATATTTACGCCAAGATAACACATGTACAGTGAATTAAAATGAGGCAACCTTCAATAAAAGAATGTCTAAATTAGTATTATAACTGAGTGAACATTTTGGTACAAAAGAGTAACCATCCTAACTTTAAAAAAATAAAAAATAAAAAAGAAGAAAAATTAATCATCCAATTTAGAATGAAAGAGCCAACCATCAACACGCATAAAAAAACAACACAATCCCAACATTTGTAAGGTAGATTAGTCACCTGCAACAAAAATTCACTTTAAAAAATCAATTAAAAAAAACAATCATATCAAAATACCTTTGAAAAACAAATAAACCAATAACAATGAATTTATAGGAATTAAACATATGATCAAGCACCTTTCAATTTAGTTCCCAAGTCTCTTGATTAGTGTATATCATAACTTGTGAGTTCACCTGTTGTTGCTTAATGAATATGAATTGCTAAATATAACTCTTCTTTCTTTTCCTTTTCCAATTGAACATGAAGAATTTAACAATTTAGATAATACATGAAAACAAATGAAAATAAATAATTACATCTAATTTGGAATCCCATTACAGGTAGGCTCATGACAAAAAGTTTTGCCCAATTAATTATCATATTACAATTTATTCAAAATTCTCATTATCACTGTTTTTCTTCAATATACTCATCACAGCAAAAGAATGCGTAATGAAAAATCCAATAAAAAAATTTAAATACAAAGATATTATCTTTTGCAATATCATGGACAATTGCCACTTTTATACACCTGAAATTTGAAGGAAAAAACAAATTTAAAAGTCAAAGTCAAAATATATCACTCTAATTGAGTCACAAGGATTCACAAAAAAAAAAAACAAAAAAAAACAAAAAACAAAAACAAAAACAAAAAAAAAACAAAACAAAACAATTTATGTTAGTGATGAGAAGAGATCGAACAATTTATGTGTATATATATACTATTCTAGAGAGAGAGAGAGACAATGAAAGGCACATGGAGAAGACTTCGATTTGGCATAACATTTACGAATTAATTTCGCATTAATGAGAGGTACGATCGCATAACGTTTACGTCAATTAATAATTTTTTCATTCATTGTGCGATCATATTTGGAAAGCTAGTTATTATTATTATTACTATTTTGTTAAAATAATTAAAGAATTAAAAAGAAAATGTTGGAGATCTCTAATTAAAAGAAAATGCTAGAGGCCCCAAATAACTACCAAATGTTTTACCAAATCTCTCATATGGGTGTGGAACCCACACAAACCTATATGTTTGTATGTGCCACACCATGTGAGAGGTTTGATAAAACATTTGGTAGATTGTTTTAGATCTCTAACATTACTTTTAAAGGAAAGAAAAATACTAGAGACCCCAAATAAACTACCAAATGTTTTACCAAATCTCTTCAATGGGTGTGGAACCTACTTTAATGATGTGAAATGATAGGTGTTAACTTTTGATTAATCACATCTTTAATTATGTAAATTTTATTTTATCATCCCATCATTAATAAAGATATAATTAAAAATGATGAAATTCTATGATTATGTATATTTTCTAATGTTATTTTAAAAAAATTTAAATTTCTTGATTCAGTTTGATAAAATGAACTAAAAAAGCATAATTTTTCAAAAAACATCTATTATGTAATCTTTTTAATGCGAAATTAATTCTCATTAGTACAAAAATAATTATTAAATGTTATGCCAAATCTAATAAGTAAATGTTATACGAAATTAATTAATTCTAATAAGTAAATTAATTATACGAATTTAATTCTCATAATTAATAAATCTTATGCCAAATCTAATAATTAATTCTCATAATTATTAAAAATATGAATGGCACGGGAGAAGAATTCGATTTGGCATAAGATTTAATAATTAATGTCGAATTATGAAAATAAATTTCACATTAAAAGATTACTTATTAGATTTGGCATAACATTTAATAATTAATTTCGTATTAATGAGAATTAATTTTGCATTACAAAGATTACTTAATAGATGTTTTTTGAAAAATTATGTTTTTTTAGTTCTTTTTATCAAACTGAATCAAGAAATTTAAATTTTTTTAAAAAAAAATTAGAAAATCTACATAATTATAGAATCTCATCATTTTTAATTATATCTTTATTAATGATGGGATGATAAAATAAAATCTACATAATTAAATATGTGATTAATTAAAAGTTGACACCTATCATTTCACAACATTAAAGTAGGTCTCACATCCATGTGAGAGGTTTGGTAAAACATTTAGTAGTTTATTTGGGGCTTCTAGCATTTTCCTTTCCTTTAAAAAGTGATGCTAGAGACCCCAAACAATTTATCAAATATTTTATCAAACCTCTCGCATCGGTGTGGAACCTACAAATATGTAGGTTTGTATGGGTCCTACACCCATGTAAAAAATTTGATAAAACATTTGGCAGTTATTTAGAGCCTCTAGCATTTTCCTTTAATTAGAGATCTCCATTATTTTCTTTTTAATTCTATAATTATTTTAACAAAATAATAATAATAATAACTAGCTTTCCAAATATGATCACATAATGAATGAAAAAATTATTAATGGATGTAAAGGTTATGCGATCACACCTCTCATCCTTGGCCCTCTCATCCTTGGCCCCCAAAAAAAATCCCTTTTTTTTTTTTTTACTTTTAGTAATTGTTTTATAAATGAAGTTAAAAATTTTTATATTTTGGATCCGTTTTATCGTGACGAATCTAAAGGTTTTTTTTTTTTTTTTTGAAAAATTTAAAAAGATTACTTATTAGATGTTTTTTAAAAAATTATGCTTCTTTAGTTCGTTTTATGAAACTGAGTCAAGAAATTGAAATTGTTTTTTAAAAAAAAAATTTAGAAAATCTACATAATTAGAGATTTCATCATTTTTAATTATATGTTTATTAATGATGGGATGATAAAATAAAATCTACATAATTAAAGATGTGATTAATCAAAAATTGACACCTATCATTTCACATCATTAAAGTACATTAAAGTACGTCCCACACCTATTGGAGAGATTTGGTAAAACATTTAGTAGTTTATTTTGGGCTTCTAGCATTTTCCTTTCCTTTAAGAGTAATGTTAGGGACTCCAAACAATCTACCAAATGTTTTACCAAACCTCTCATATGAGTATGGGGCCTACAAACATGTAGGTTCGTGTAGGTCCCACACCCATTTGAGAGATTTAGTAAAACATTTGGTAATTAATTGGAGCCTCTAGCATTTTCCATTAATTAGAGATCTCCAACATTTTCTTTTTCATTCTTCAATTATTTTAACAAAATAATAATAATAATAATAACTAGCTTTCCAAATATTATCACACAATGAGTGAAAAAATTATAAATGGACGTAAATGTTATGCGATCATACCTCTCATCCTTTGCCCCCAAAAAAAAATCCCTAATTTTTAATTTATTTTTTTTAATTTTGGTAATTTTTTTATAAATAAAGTTAAAAAAATTTATATTTTGGATCCGTTTTGTTCTGACAAATCTAATGTTTTTTTTTTTTTTGAAAAATTTAAAAAGAATACTTATTATATGTTTTTTTAAAAAATTATGCTTCTTTAGTTCGTTTTATTGAACTGAATCTAGAAATTTAAATTTTTTTAAAAAAAACATTAGAAAATCTACATAATTAGAAATTTCATTATTTTTAATTATATCTGTATTATTGATGTGATAATAAAATAAAATCTACATAATTAAACATGTGATCAATCAAAAGTTGACACCTATTATTTTACATCATTAAAGTAGAATCATAAGGATTTAATTAGAGTTCTCCAACATTTTCTTTTTAATTCTTTAATTATTTTAACATGATAATAATAATAAAAATAATAATAATAATAATAATAATAATACCTAGCTTTCGAAATATGATCGCCCAATGAATGAAAAAATTATTAATAGACGTAAACGTTATGCGATCGTAGTCTTTGGCTCAAAACAAAAAAACTCTTTTTTTAAAAAAATTTTTTACTTTTATTTATTTTTTATAAATTATGTTTAAAAAATTTATTTTTTGGATCCGTTTTGTCGAAAGGAATCTAAAGTTTTTTTTTTGCCAAAATTTAAAAAGATTACTTATTAGATGTTTTTTGAAAAATTATGCTTTATTAGTTCGTTTTGTCAAACTGAATCAAGAAATTGAAATTTTTTAAAAAAAACATTAGAAAATCTACATAATTAGAGATTTCATTATTTTTAATTATATCTTTATTAATGATGGGATGATAAAATAAAATCCACATAATTAAAGGTGTGATTAATCAAAAGTTGACACCTATCATTTCACTTCATTAAAGTAGGTCTCACACCCATGTGAGAGATTTGATAAAACATTTGGTAGTTTATTTGGGACCTCTAGCATTTTTTTTTTCCTTTAAAAGTAATGCTAGAAACCCCAAACAATCTATCAAATTTCTTTACCAAACTTCTCACATAGGTGTGAGGCTTACAAACGTGTAGGTTTGTGTGGGTCTCACGCCTATGTGAGAGATTTGATAAAGTATTTGGTAGTTATTTGGGACATCTAGCATTTTCGTTTAATTAGAGATCTCCAACATTTTCTTTTTAATTCTTTAATTATTTTAACAAAATAATAATAATAATAATAATAATAATAATAATAATAATAATAATAATAATAATAATAACTAACTTTTCAAATATGATCGCACAATGAGTGTTTTAATTCTTTAATTATTTTAACAAAATAATAATAATAATAATAATAATAATAACTAACTTTCCAAATATGATCGCACAATGAGTGAAAAGATTATTAATGGACGTAAACGTTATGCGATCGTACCTCTCATCCCTGGCCCCAAAAAAAATCCCTATTTTTTAATTTTTTTTTTTAATTTTAGTAATTTTTTTTATAAATGAAGTTAAAAATTTTTATATTTTGGATCCGTTTTGTCGTAATGAATCTAAAGTTTTTTTTTTTTAAAAAAAAAATTTCTTTAGTTTGTTTTATCAAACTAAATCTAGAAATTTAAATTTTTAAAAAAAAAACCTTAGAAAATCTACATAATTAGGAATTTCATAATTTTTAATTACATTTGTATTAATAATGTGATAATAAAATAAAATCTACATAATTAAACATGTGATCTATCTAAATTTGACACCAATTATTTCACATCATTAAAGTAGAATCTTAAGGATTTAACTAGAAATCTCCTACATTTTCTTTTTCATTCTTTAATTATTTTAACAAAATAATAATAATAATACTAATAATAATAATAGTAATAATAATACCTAGCTTTCGAAATATGATCGCACAATGAATGAAAAAATTATTAATAGACGTAAACGTTATATGATCGTACCTCTCGTCCTTGGCCCAAAAAAAAAATCCTTTTTCTTAATTTTTTTTTTTACTTTTATTTATTTTTTTATAAATTATGTTTTTTTTTTTTTGATCCGTTTTGTCCGGAGGAATCTAAAGTTTTTTTTTTTTTTTTGAAAAATTTAAAAGACTACTTATTAGATATTTTTTGAAAAATTATGCTTTTTTTTGTTTGTTTTGTCAAACTGAATCAAGAAATTTAAATTTTTTAAAAAAACATTAGAAAATCTACATAATTAGAGATTTCATCATGTTTAATTATATCTTTATTAATGATGGCATGATAAAATAAAATCTACAAAATTAAAAATGTGATTAATCAAAAGTTGACACTTATCGTTTCACATCATTAAAGTAGGTTTCACACTCATATGAGAGATTTTGTAAAACATTTGGTAGTTTATTTGGATCTCTAGCATTTTCCTTTCCTTTAAGGGTAATGCTAGATACCTCAAATAATCTATCAAATGTTTTAATAAATCTCTCACATGGGTGTGGGACCAATAAACATGTAGATTTGTGTGGGTTCCACACCCATATGAGAGATTTAATAAAACATTTGGTTTGGAGCCTCTAGCATTTTCCTTTAATTAGAGATCTCCAACATTTTCTTTTTAGTTCTTTAATTATTTTAACGTAATAATAATAATAATAATAATAATAATAATTAGCCTTCCAAATATGATCGCACAATGAATGGAAAAATTATTAACGGATGTAAACGTTATGTGATCATACCTTTCATTCTTGGCCCCCCAAAAAAATCCTTTTTTTTAATTTTAGTAATTTTTTTTTATAAATGAAGTTAAAAGAATTTTATATTTTGGATCTGTTTTGTCGTGACGAATCTAAAATTTTTTTTTTTTTGAAAAATTTAAAAAGATTACTTATTAGATGTTTTTTAAAAAATTATGCTTCTTTAGTTCGTTTTATCAAAAACTAAATCTAGAAATTTAATTTGTTTTTAAAAAAATTAGAAAATCTATATAATTAGAAATTTCATAATTTTTAATTATATCTGTATTAATGATGTGATAATAAAATAACATCTATATAATTAAACATGTGATCAGTCAAAAGTTGACACTTATTATTTCACATCATTAAAGTACAATCATAAGGATTTAATTAGAGATCTCCAGCATTTTCTTTTTAATTCTTTAATTATTTTAACAAAATAATAATAATAATAATAATAATAATAATAATAATACCTACCTTTCAAAATATGATCACACAATAAATGAAAAAATTATTAATGGACGTAAACGTTATGCAATCGTACCTCTCGTCCTTAGCCCCAAAAAAAAAATATCCTTTTTTTTTTTAAAATTTAGTGATTTTTTTATAAATTATGTTAAAAAAATTTATTTTTTGGATCCATTTTGTCGAGAGGAATCTAAAGTTTTTTTTTTTTTTGAAAAATTTAAAAAGATTACTTATTAGATGTTTTTTGAAAAATTATGCTTTTTTAGTTCATTTTATCATATTGAATCAAGAAATTTAAAATTTTTTTTTTGAAAAAACATTAGAAAATCTACATAATTAGAGATTTCATCATTCTTAATTATATCTTTATTAATGATGGGATGATAAAATAAAATCTACATAATTAAAGATGTGATTAATCAAAAGTTGACACCTATCATTTCACATCATTAAAGTAGGCTTCACATCCATGTGAGATATTTGATAATTTATTTGGGACCCTTAGCATTTTCCTTTCCTTTAAGAGTAATGCTAGAGACCCCAAACAATCTACCAAATGTTTTACCAAACCTTCCACATGGGTGTGGGATCTACAAACATGTAGGTTTGTGTAAATCCTACACCCATGTGAGAGATTTTGTAAAACATTTGATAGGTATTTGGGACTCTAGCATTTTCCTTTAATTAGAGATCTCCAACATTTTCTTTTTAATTCTTTAATTATTTTAACAAAATAATAATAATAATATTAATTAATTTTCCAAATATGACCGCACAATGAATGAAAAAATTATTAATAGACTGAACGATATGCGATCGACTATCGATTTCACTCATGCTCCGACATGCATCAAGTATGTTTGTAAAAGGTATCCTCAAATGTATTACCAACAATTGATTTGATTATCGTCCATCATTAAACTAACAGTATAGCAAGTAGTAATCAAACTATGATATAAATTAGTTGAGCTCCCAAAATAAAATAAAATAAAACAAAACATTAGGGTACGGCTTCTATCCAGTCCGGGATTGAACTGGATCGTGTTGTTGGGTTCGTGGGGGGCCACCACGGGTCCCGTTTTGATAATCTGAACCGTTAATGTGTAGAACTCGTCGAGTACTATATGCCTGTAAAAAATCACGTTGATCGGATATCGATAACTATGTGATCAAATCAGTTTCGTATTAAAAAAATTGGACGGTAAATAAATTAACGGCCGACAAAAAACTGTTTTGATCACATAACTATCGATATCCGATCAACGTGATTTTTTACAGGCATATAGTACTCGACGAGTTCTATACATTGGCAATTCAGATTATCAAAACGGGACCCGTGGTGGGCCCCCACGAACCCAACAACACGGTCCAGTCCGAACAGAAGCCATACCCAAAACATTGTTATCAGTTCAATAAATCAAATCAAGCTTTCATGTCATGAAACATACTAAGCATCGCAAAGGTCATCTTCCCATAACCATTCTTTCCTACGATTGCCTTGCCTGAACCTTCTTGAAAGCAGAAGAAATAAAACTCAAAATCAGATAAATATCTATAGACATTCACTCATATTCCATTTGTTTTTAAGAAAAATATTTTCCTGAGAAAAAGGTTGTGGAAAATATTCTGTAAAAAAAAAATTTTGTTTGTTTGGTTGCGATACTAAAAATAATGTGCTAGTAGTTATGGTAGTAACAATGTTTGGTGTGGTGGTGGCAGAAGCGATGGCAGTGAGAGTGCAAACACATTGATGGCAACGATGGTAGTAGTGATGAGGTGATGACAGCGGCGGCGGCGGCTACTTACTAGAGAATTGAGTTAAAACTTGTTAGTCACATGAACTCTTGAAGGTTGAAATTGTTTTCAAATGACAGAGATTTGAACTTTACAAGACAAATTATCGTTTAGTAAAGATATAAGATAGGTGCACATCTTTGATGGGAATGTGGAGTTTCTTATCGGCCAGCAAAAGGTAACTCATAACTACGGAGACTGTGTTGTAGTCCACTCTTCTATTAGAAGGAAAGATGGACAAATGATTTAGTCAACTTAATCATTTGAAGTTGGGTTGCTGTTCGCCTTTGATTTTATTTTGTTTTGTTTTGAAAGATAGCTGATGATTACTTGAAGATAACAATTAAGGAGGAGCCACCATCTGCGTAGGCATTGAGCAACTATGCGAGCTTTTTGTGGCAGGTGAGGAAGAACCAGTGAGCTGCTAACGAGACAATGGCAATGGTAGCATAGTGGTAGAGTAGTGGTTGGTAGGGGTAATGACAATGGTAGTGGGGTTGGTAAGATACAAGTTCAAAGAATGTTTTTCACATTTAAAAAACTAAAAACATTTTGTGCCTAAATAAGCTTGTTTTCTATTGAGCACGAAAATATTTTTGTTAAATTGGTAGCATAGTGGTAGAGTAGTGGTTGGTAGGGATAGTGACAATGATAGTAAGGTTGGTAAGATACAAGTTCAAAAAATGTTTTTCACATTTAAAAAACTAAAAACATTTTTTTGCCTAAATAAACTTGTTTTCCATTGAGCACGAAAATAGTTTTGTTAAATTGGCAGCATGGTGGTAGAGTAGTGGTTGGTAGGGATAGTGACAATGATAGTGGGGTTGGTAAGATACAAGGTCAAAAAACACTTTCCAAGTCTAAAAGACTAAAAATATTTTTGCCCAAATAAGCTTGTTTTGAGCACAAAAATATTTTTATTGAATTCGATTTTCTGTCGTATCAAACGTCATAAAATGTAGAAAAAAAATTTGCCAAAACAAATGGAGCTTCAAATACTAAACTTTCCAACGTCTAAACAAATAAATGAAATAGCAGTCAATATTGTGCTAAAGAAAAACAAAGATTCAACAATCACCCGCATATTTATAATTCCCAAGCATCTACACTTTCTAATCAGTTATTCGTCATCTCAGCATTTAAGGGTGGAAATTGCAAAAAAGAAAATGCATCTGCCTTACCTTGTTCATCCTCAGGAGCTTTGAGCCTAAAAGATAACATTGACATCTCACAACCTACCCCCATTAGCACCACAGCTTGATATGTCTTAATATTGCCTCCACCGGCAAGATCCTTCGAGTTGACGGTCATATAAAATCTGATTGCATTGGCACCCTGAGCCATTGCCTTCAAAACCTTCACAAACTCCAACTCTCTATTGGCGTCCTACAAATGTTGTCATGAATAACCTAAGTATGAAGTAAAATAAAATAATCAATTAAATGACTGTTTCAGCAAAACATAAACAAAAACCTTGATGCGACGGTTGTATTCATCAACTGCAAGCTGCGAATACCATTCGTAGTTTTTAGTGTCTTGGTTAATGTCCATTGGAAGAATTTGATGGAACTCATTGACACCAGGAATATTCGATACATCAAACCCCTAAAACAACGAAAGAACAAATAAAAAATAAATAAAACATAAGCAAAAGAAGTAGTGATGTAAATGCCATAGGGATAGCGATGTAATTGTAAATTTCTATTTGTGTCGCTCTTCGAAACTTGATCTTTATAGACCCGGAATTCTTCTTCGGTCATATCACGGTCATCATCATAATCATAATCATCACCATCAAGTGTATCAGACCATGCAGGTAGAGGAATATGTTTTAGTTCTTCGTCATACCCAAACAATTGAGAAAGACTAAATGCCTCATTATCAACATCATGAGATGTATCAGATGTATCCAGCAATGATGATAGATAAGTCCGAAAATCTATTTCTGGATCCATTGATCTTCAAGCAACCAACAAGAAAAAGAAATATTATAAACAAGATGCAGAGGGGGAAGGGATTTCAAATAGGAAGGGAATATGCAGAGAGATCTAAAAAAAAGATTAATAGAGATAAATAGGCGTGTCAACAGATTGAGTTTCTTCTGAATCTGGCCCGAATAATCTAATCCATTTATTTAAATCCACATCCGATTATCCAACTAAATCGAACCAACAAAATCCGATTTCAAACAAAATAGAATCGGATAAACTTGATTAGGGCATTTCAATTACTTTATTCCTCAATTAGGCTAATTTTTTCACTTTAAGCAGATAGGGTAAAGCGGGCTTCAAAAACATGCTTTTAAAAAATGTGTTTATAGTCCGAATAAAATATTTTAGAAAAAAACCATGTTTACCGTTTGCAAGACTCATGCTACTAGAAGTCATGTTCTAAAGTTTTCAACCATAAGATCCCACTTTTAAATTAATTTTCCATCTTAGACCAAATTACCCTCGGTGATGAACCAAAGATGTACGCAAACGCCGTGCATGTCGATGCACTAACACGTGCTATATTGCTTTGTTTTTTATGTTTAAAATTTTAAAATGCGATAACTTTTGTCAGACATGTTCATTTTTAATAAAATTTATATTTTTAAAATTTAATTATCAAGATCTGTCAAACAATATTAATATTGACTATAAATTATATAAAATTAAAAACCCAATTGTTTTGTGTAAAAATTACATTTTTAATTCGAATTTTTAAAATGTCATAATTTTCATGGTACACAAAAGCGTTATTAATTAATTAAGTTGAATTACACCAACAATCCCTCAATTATTAATGAATATCACTTTATCCTTTTTTAGCCACCTCCAAAATGGATATATTTAAGTGGGTCAATATGTATAAATTCATAGATGAAAGGGGTAAAATGATATTCACTAACAATTGACAAAGTCTTGTAATTAACCCTTATTAAATTATGTCAAACTTTTAAGAAAAAATTCAAATTTAGGAGGCTAATCGTATTTTCTCCAAACTTCAAGAAAGCTCCAGGTAATTTGCCCACTTATATTTTTGACACTAACTCGTCAAGATCTATCAAAATTTGTGTTTCGCGCAAAACTAATTTTTTTACTGAGAAACGCTCAGATTCAAAAAAATGAGAAATTTCCATAATTTCAAAAACTATGAAACTTTTTAATTTGTAAATTATGTCAACTCACAATTATATGGTTGTGTGGGAGATATTTTATTTATTTTAATTTTCAATTGACTATAACATGATACATTTCTATATATACTTTTTATATATTTTTACGAGAAATTTCATTTTTACTCTTATACTTTGTCTTAATAATCAATTATACTCCTAGACTTGGAATAATTTCAATTTTACCTCTAAAGTTTTTGAAATCGTATCAATTTTGCCCTTGCCATCACATTTGAAACGGAAAAGGTTAAAAAAATTACATTTTTATCCCAAATTTCAAAAGAAAGATGCAAACACACCATCTCCTACCCAATCTCACCCTCTTCGGCGCCATTGTTGCAAACCCACTCTTCAGTGCCACGCTCTGACCCACCATCGTTGTTGATAATGGTTTAGATCAGCAACCATAGTAGCCAACCAAGTACCATGGTCCACCAATTTTATTTACTCCAAATTCTAATTTATGTGTAAAAATCCAACCTCATACTCTGAATTCATTCCAAGCTGCAATACTTTCTATGTATGCATACGAGGAAGATAAATAAAGAATTGATTAAATACCAAACCAGCAATGATAGCAGGATTGCGAGGATCATCTTCAGGTATCCCCTGCTCTACTTTACCAACAAGGTCAACTCCAACATCAGCTGCTTTTGTGTATATTCCACCACCCAATTGAGCAAAAAGGGCAACAAATGAAGCTCCAAAGCCATATCGCACAAGAAGAAAAGCACTGGGAGAGAAATAAATATATACCAAACAACAGACAATAAGTACATGTTGATTCTAAAGCTATGTAACCATAAGCAGATGCTAGCTCAAGAAATAAGAATAAGAATATACCAGCCATAAACAGACATATGGTAAAATGTTAAAAGAACACTAAAAGAAAATCCTCATAAATAGATGCATACTCAAACTGACACATGCATATGAGCAGACATCTGTCCAAGCCCCATTTCCAATCATGTATTTTGTGATTGTTTTGAAATGGATTTTCTTTGATTTTTTGTGGGTTTTTGATGTTTTGAACTGTGAATGTGTATTATGTGATTGTTTTGAACATAGTAGTAGGAATCGTTCAACTTGCTCATGATTCTTCCTCAAAAGCGTGATTCTGCGCTTCTGACTCAGATTCGTAGAAGAATCGCGAGTTTGATGCTAGAGAAATGCGAATCTGGTCGCGGATCTGTCTTTTTCTCTTCCTCTCGATCTGTTTGTCCCTCTTCTCTCGATCTCATGACTCGTCTTCTCTAGATCGATCGATCTCGTCTCCTCTCTCCGTCGATCGATCTCGTCTCCTCTCTCGATCTACTTTTCTTCTCTCTCGATCGCCTCCTCCTCTTCTCTTCCTCTCCTCTCAATGTTTTGAAAATCGGACTGGTGAGCAAACCGAAAAAGGGACCGGGTGGACGGGTCACCAGTTCAACCGTCGGGTCAAAACGGTTGAACCATGACGTCATAATTAATATTATATAATTAAAAAATATAATTATAAATTATAAATAAATAAAAATATATATAAATACTCAAATAAAAATAAAAATTGTTGTATAATATTTATTAATAATATTTAATAAAGTCATAATTGATAAAAAAAAGTCACTTGTTTTAAAGAAATTAAATTTTTTAAACATTCCCTCCAAACAAATTGATTGAATGTTAAGTTTAATTTTGGAGGGAAATGAAATTTTCAACTCTCCCTCCAATCAATATGTTTCAAATAATTTGATTGAATCTCACATAGAATTTTGTAGATTCTTTTTTAAAAATCTTTTCCTATAAATAGGAATAGACTTTCATAATCTTCTCCAACTTTCAATGAGACTCTTCCTTGTTAGAGGAGACTATTGAAGTAACAATTTTTAGTCAAAATTTTAAAATATATTTATAATATATATATATATATATATATATATATAAGAAAGAAAGAAGAGAAAGAAAGAAAATAAGGATTTTTATTGATAAGTCCAATTTAGAAGTGTTTTAACCCAAGAAGTCTATGAAGGAATTTTTTAACTCATTTAGTCCCATGTATGTATAGTTTTATTCCATAAAGTCCATTTTCTTGATTTACACTATTTTCTTGGACACTTATGCCCTTATATTTAATTTTGATACCCTTATAAATATTTTTTCAACGATTAGCAATTTAATGATGTGAACATTTATATTTTAAAATTCACATTTATAAGAATGTAAATTGGCCCGTGGGCGGCCCGAAACCCGCCCGCGAGCCAGGGCGGGCCCGGCCCGTTGACAATGTGAATATTCACATTGACATGTTAAAATTCACATTAATAGGAGTGTAAAATTGGCCCCCGTTCCATGGCGGCGCGAAACCCGCCCGCAGCCCATGAGCGGCCCGGGGCGGGCCCGGTCCGGCCCGTTGACAATGTGAATATTCACATTAACATGTTAACATTCACATTGATAAGAGTATAAAATTGGGCCGCGGCCCATAGGAGGCCAAAAGACCGCCCGTAGCCCGGGGCGGGCCCTGCCCGGCCCGTTGACAATGTGAGTATTCACATTGACATGTTAACATTCACATTGATAGGAGTGTAAAATTAGCCCGCGCCTCGTACCTGCCCGAAACCCGCCCACGGCCCATGGGGGGGCCTGGCCCGGCCTGTTGACAATGTGAATGATCACATTGACATGTTAACATTCACATTGATAAGAGTATAAAACTACACAGCAGCCCAAGGCGAGCCCGACTCGGCCCGGCCCGGCCCGTTGACAATGTGAATATTCACATTGACATGTTAACATTCACATTAATAGGAGTGTAAAATTGGCCCCCGTCCCATGGCGGCGCAAAACCCGCCCGCGGCCCATGGGCGGCCCGGGACAGGTCCGGTCCGGCCCGTTGACAATATGAATATTCACATTGATAAGAGTATAAAATTGGCTCGCGGCCCATGGACGGCCAAAAGCCCGCCCGCTGCCCGGGGCGGGCCCGGCCCGACCCGTTGACAATGTGAATATTCACATTGACATGTTAACATTCACATTGATAAGAGTGTAAAATTGGCCCGCAGCCCGTGGGCGGCCCGAAGCCCGAACGCAGCCCGAGGCGGGCTTGGCCCAACCCGTGACAATGTGAATATTCACATTGACATGTTAACATGCACATTGATAGGAGTGTAAAATTAGCCCGCGTCCCGTGGCTGCCCAAAACCCGTCTACGGCCCGTGGGCGGCCCGGGGCGGGCCTGGCTCGGCTTGTTGACAATGTGAATATTCACATTGACATGTTAACATTCACATTGATAATAGTGTACAATTGGCCCGTGACCCGTGACCCGTGGGCAGCCCAAAGCCCAACCTCGGGCCAGGGCGGGCCCGACCCGTTGGCAATGTGAATATTCACATTGACATGTTAACATGCACATTGATAGGAGTGTAAAATTAGCCCGCGTCCTGTGGCTGCCCGAAACCCGTCTACGGCCCGTGGGCGGCCCGGGGCGGGCCCGGCTCGGCTTGTTGACAATGTGAATATTCACATTGACATGTTAACATTCACATGTTAACATTCACATTGATAATAGTGTACAATTGACCCGTGACCCGTGGGCAGCCCAAAGCCCGACCTCGGGCCAGGGCGGGCCCGGCCCGTTGGCAATGTGAATATTCACATTGACATGTTAACATTCACATTGATAGGAGTGTAAAATTGGCCCGCAGCCCGTGGGCGGCCCGAAGCCCGATCGCAACCCGAGGCGGGCTTGGCCCGACTCGTGGCAATGTGAATATTCACATTGACTTGTTAATATTAACATTGATAGGAGTGTAAAACTTGTCCGCTGCCCGAAGCTCGCCCGCGGCCCGGGGTAGGCCCGGATCCAAACCCAGGCCACCCCGGGCCGCCCATGGGACGCGAATCAATTTTACACTCTTATCAATGTGAATGTTAATATGTCAATGTGAATATTCAAATTGTCAACAGGCCGGAACGGGCCCGCCTCGGGCTGCCCACGGGCCGTGAGCGTATTTCGGGCAATCACGGGGCACGGGCTAATGTTACACTCTTATCAATATGAATGTTAACATGTCAATGTGAATATTCACGTTATCAACGGGCCGGGCCCGCGTCGGCCCGGGGCCGGGCTTCGGGCTGCCCACGGGTCACGGGCTAATTTTCCACTCTTATCAATGTTAATGTTAATATGTCAATGTGAATATTCACATTGTCAACGAGTTAGGCCGGGCCCGCGCTGGACAGGGGGCGGGCTTCGGGCCGCCCAGGGGCCACGGGCCAATTTTACACTCCTATTAATGTGAATGTTAATATGTCAATGTCAATATTCACATTGTCAACGGGCCGGATCGGGCTTGCCCCGGGCCGTCCATGGGACGCGAGTCAATTTTACACTCTTATCAATGTGAATGTTAATATGTCAATGTGAATATTCACATTGTCAACAGGCCAGGTCGGGCCCGCCCCGGGCCGCCCACGGGCCGTGGGCTAGTTTCGGGCAGCCACGGGGCGCAGGCTAATTTTATACTCTTATCAATGTGAATGTTAACATGTTAATGTGAATATTTGCATTATCAATGGGTCGGGCCGGGCCCGCCCAGGGCAGCCCACGAGCCGCAGGCTGGTTTCGGGCCGGCCACAGGCCGTGGGCTAATTTTACACTCCTATCAATGTGAATGTTAACATGTCAATGTGAATATTCACATTGTTAACGGACCGGGCCGGACCTGCCCCGACACGGGCCCGGGCCCGGGCTTCGGGCTGCCCACGGGTCATGGGCCAATTTTACACTCTTGTCAATGTTAATGTTAATGTTAATATGTCAATGTGAATATTCATATTGTGAACGGGCCCGCCCCGGGCGACGGGCTGGTTTCGGGCCGCCCACGGGCCACAGGCCAATTTTACACTCCTATCAATGTGAATGTTGACTTGTCAATATGAATATTCATATTATCAATGGGCCGGGTCGAGCCTATTTTTTGGTTTGTGGGCCGGCCCGGCCCGACTCAACTTTTTCCGGGCACCCACGAGGATCGACATGAGCCGAGCCCCTACACATTGACGATATAAACATTTATATTGACGGTGTGAACATTCACATTAAGGGTATTTTGGTAATTATGTCACCCATAGGACTTATTGAAACATAAGAAAATAATATGAACTAAATGGAACATAAGTAAATGAAAAGGGTATTTTGGTCTTCTTATCTCAAATTGGACCTAATGGAATAGTAAAAAAGAATATGAGTTGGATGGAATAAAACTTTTAGAAAATGAATTTATCAAAAAAGCTCCCAAGAAAATAATAATAAAAAAAAATCACCAGTCTACCCCGCCAAAACCCGGTCCGGGTCACCGGTTATCCCGGTTCGACCGCCGGGTCCGACGGTTTTTCATTTCTAGACTGGTTTTGCTCCTAGTCCGGTTCTAGGGGGTTGACCGGACCGGAAGAAGGCCCGGTTCCCGGTCCAACCGGTTCGACCGGCCGGTCCGGTCCGGGTTTCACAACATTGTCTCCTCTCTCGCCTCTGTTTGCGTCTCTCTTCTCTCTTTCTTTTGTTTTTTTTTTTATTTTTTAATTTTTTTTTTGATTTTGCTGAGTCTCTCTTCTCTCTTTCTTGATTATAATATAAATATTAAATGTATTTATAATTATTCTCATATATTTTCTATTTATTTATTTTACCTTTATAAATATAAATAAATGTAATGGTTATATATATATATATATATATATATATTAAGTTAATGTTAATTTTTATATCCACAAAATAAATAGATTTTAATTCTAAGTAAAATCTAACAACACAAAATAAAATATAATTTATAACAAGTTATGATAGTTATAATATATTTCAAATATTAATTGGAGAAAAAAAAATTATATCTCACAATATATTTATATATATTATTTAAAAATATATATATAAATTAAAAATATTATCAATAAAAATAATATATAAGATAAAAAATAAACAAAATATATTTAAATAAAACATAAATGTTGTTTTATTAAATAAAATATAATAAATTTTATTCAAAGATAATGACTAGTGTTCTAAAAAATATCACTTCACTACTTTTATTTGTTATTCATTTTTAAAAATATTTTTTATGTTATATTTAATTAATTAAATATTACATAAAAATAAAATTTTTCTAACATATATATGTTAATTAAATTATTTTTTTTAAATGTTTATATAGATAAATTAAAAATATTTCAATAAAAATAATATATAAGCGCTCCCAAATTACGACTCCTTTATATGGTCACGCTTCCCCGCTCCCGCTCCCGCTTCGTGCAACTAAGGTTTTGAATTGTGTTTTCTTTGTTTTTTGTGGGATTTGATGTTTTGAAATGGATACATATTGACATATGTAAAAATGTGTATTTGAAATGGTTTTTTTTTTTTTTTTTCTCCTGTTTTTGTGGGTTTGCGCAATCCTCCCTAGCCACCGCCACCGCAACCAACCTCGACTAGAAGAAGGAGGAGGGTGAATGGGTTTGCGACAATGATGTTGTGGGGGTCAGAAAATGGCGCCATAAAGTGAGGGTCGCAGTGGTTGTGGCAGTGTAAGTTGCCAAAGTGTGTGTCGGAGAGGGTGAGTTTGGATAGGAGATGGTGGGTTTGCATCTTTCTTTTGAAATTTGAGGGCAGAATGCAATTTTTTTTACTTGTTGCATTTCAAATGTGACGGCAAAATTGATACGATTTCAAAAAATTTGGAAATAAAATTGAAATCATTTGAAGTTTGGGGTGTAATTGATCATCGAGGCAAAGTATAGGGGTAAAAATGAAATTTTTTCCATTTTTATATATTATTTACATGTATATTGAGATTTATCATTTACATTTGTCATTGTATACTTTCAATTTTCTTTCTTCCCATCAACAATAACAACCTTGAATTACAAAAAATTAATTAATTAAATAAATTTATCCCCACAAGCACATACATAAACATTTCCCAACCAAAGAAGGACCCAAAAAAAAGGGGGTAAGTGCATGCATCAACAAACAAAAAACATGCTAAAAGGTTATTTAATGTAACAATTGCTATTAATTTGAGGTCAGAGAGCCGTAAGGAGAGACCAAATCCACCAGCAGAGGTTAGATTTAACATATGCATATGCATTGCATGCGAATAACATAACCCACACCCCGACCACCAACATATTGCACAGATTCCGTGTTCAATCACTTTCTTACACAATAAAACACTATTACAAACAGTTGTTGGACAATCTTCACTGTATTTAAAAGATTTAATTTTATTGTGTACACAACAATAATAAGAATTTAAAGAAATAAAGGAAAAATGAGAGAATTTGTTTGATTACAAAAATCAAACTCGAAATAATAAATAAATAAATAAAACCACAGATTTTATTTTATTACAAAAACAAAAATAAAATCTGATTAAATAAACATAATAAAAAACAGAATAAAATTAAACAACTTACTTGGTTAATTTATTTGAATAACTTTTCTGATCAAGTCCAGTGTTTAACACTGTGTCCTTAAGACAGATTCGTCCTCTCCACGGTGCTTTCAGAATTTGGATGTCTATCTCCCAGGATGAAATGATCTTACCACAAACAATAGCAGCATTACAAATTGTTTGCCTTACGAACACACTAAGTATTTACACTCTTTCTTTCGGAAATAAAATGCAGCAAGATGAAGAATATAATTTGCAGAGGATGGAGTACGAAAATTGGAATGAAATCCAAATGGGAGGCTAGTCTATTTATAGATGTAAAGGTGACTTTTGGTTTTGAATTGAACAGGTATGAAACCTGTTAGATTCAAATTTAAACAGATTTGAATCTGTTTATTCAAACAGATAGAAACGGGAAGGGCTCTGTTTGGATGAGCAATAAATCCAAAACAGTTTAATTCTGTTTGAAAACGGGAAGGGCTCTGTTTGGATGAGCAATAAATCCAAAACAGTTTAATTCTGTTTGAAAACGGGAAGGGCCCTGTTTGGATGAACAACAAATCCAAACCAATTTAATTTGAATTCTGGATTTTATTTTAATAAAAAATAAAATTAAATTCAAATGTTTTTGGCCCAAAAAGATTAGAAGCCCAACCCAACCACACACCCAGGCCTAGGCCTAGGCCGACGGTGGCGGCGTGTGGTGATTTTTTGGTCCAATGGGTCTAACCCATTTTGCCCATAACCTCTCCCTCTAAAACACTTGGGTACCCCTTGGGGCACACCCCAAGTATCTCACCCTAAGCCTTATAAACCCTTTCAAAACTTCCCACCAAATCAATGTGGGACAAGCCAATTTACCACCTTAAGTAATTTCCACCAAAACTCCATTTCCATGGAGCACACTTTGGCTTCAATTTCCCATTCACTCGGTAATGGTTTTAAGCAACCAAATATACCACGTGAATCACAACGCGGCATAGAACGCGTTACCACTTTGACCCGAGTAAATCGATGCTCGGGACCCACCTAAAAAATAGACCAAACTTGAGAAAAAATTCTGGTTTTACCCAGAATTTTTCCACCATTTCCAACAACAATTTCCACCAATTAGAGCTCTACAGCACTTCCGATATTGAAAAATGATTTAGACCTCTAAAAAGAGAGTCCTAATGGAGCACTAATTTGTCTTCTTCCTCCTCATTTTTTGTCTTTTACTTCACTCTTTTTTCTTTTCTTTTTTTATAGGTGGACAGCTCATTAGAGCTGCACTGTAGCAGCTCTAATTAGAGCTCTACAGTACTTCCAATATTGAAAAATGATTTAGACCTCTAAAAAGAGAGCTCTAATGGAGCACTAATTTGTCTTCTTCCTCCCCAATTTTTGTATTTTACTTCACTTTTTTTTTTCTTTTTTTTTTTTTTATAGGTGGACAGCTCATTAGAGCTGCACTGTAGCAGCTCTAATTAGAGCTCTACAGTACTTCCGTTTAAGTATCAACCTGTAAATGAAATAGAGTAATGCTGTTAGAGCGTTGAATAATTTCTTGAGGTAAATGGGTTAAAAAGATAAAATAAAGAGAAATGTAAAAAAGAATATTTCTGCCACATTAGGAAAAGTATATTATTTAATACAATACATTTATAATTTTCGTTTCAATATATGATAGTGGGGTTAATTATTCATATTTAATGCATTTTTAATAAGTATTTTGGCATTTGTTAACAAAATCCATATATATGGGTTTGGTTATCTTTTAATTCAATTTAGATAATATCTAAATCAACAAACAATCCAATCTTATGAGTAGGGCAAAATTTGTCTTGATCTGATTAGATGTTATCTAAATTTGAATTCGAACCAATTGATCATATCTAAACCCGATTCCATTTTTTATGGATGTCCCATCCATAAATTCGATCCATTTTTGCTCACAACATTATCTGTATAATTAAAGAAAATATCATTTTGTTCTTACAAATTATCACTTGAAAATCAATTCAATTACTATTATTTTAATAGTATTAATTTTATACTTAAACTAATTGATTTTGTATATATTTTACCCATAAAAAATATGAATTAGACCCCTAATAAAATAAAATTTGAAAGTCTAACTAATATTTTAAAGATAATTTAAATGATAAAATGAAATTTCACATTAACAATTTTTATTTGCTTATAAACCGTAATTAAAGGTGAAGTAAAATCAATCCAATCCAAAATCAAATACTATAGAATTGATATTATTAGAAAAAAATAATTAAATTATTATTATTTTTTAGATAGTAATTAAATTAATTTTTGAATCAGAGCAAAATCATATTTTTCTTTTCTTCCTACAATTGTGGGAAAATACCTGGAAAGTATATTGCTAGACTTTCTAGCCTAGGGTTAGGGTTTGAGTATTTTCAGAGGGAACACCACCACGGTGTCGCTTCCGTCGCCGAAGTTGAAGATCTCATCGTCTGCAGCTCTGCCTTCGTTAGGATCGATCTTCTTCTATCTGATTCTGGCAGCAGCGGCTGGCGTTCTAGGTTTTCGGTTCTAGGTGAGTTTTAAATCGGTGAAATTTTAGACCTAAAATTCGTACAATATTTTTTAAAAGATTTATACTACATTTTGTATATATAGTTTGATATTATTTAGAGCTGCAAAATCAATATATAGTGTCAATTGGTTTATGAAGACTGAATCATGTATTAAAACTGTAAAATCTTCTTCATTTTGTATATAGTTCAATATGTACTTTTATTCGAACCGTTTATTAGGACTGAATTGGTTTATGATTTAATTTTTTTTTTTTTTTTGCTCAAATGTAGTTTACATGCATTTTGTTTCCTCATTCTGCTCCATAAGGTTCGCAGTAATTGAGTTTCTTTCTTCAATAATCTAAGGGTCCGGAACTCAAATCCTCAACTATATCTAGAAACTCTGAACTTAGATTTTGAAATATATCCAAAAAAAGAAGGGTAATCTAGAATTGAGTTGTACAATTAATTGATGTGCACCTCCATGGAAAGGAAATTAAAAATTATATTCGAATTGTTTGAGGTTGAGACTGGAGTTTCTATTGTCGTTCGAAGGCTTGTATTATGGAAGTTATGTTGTGATGCAACACAAAAACTGAATTATTTCATATAACTATTGTTCTAATTGTTTTGTTTGATATCATTTTTTGAAGATCAATCTATTTTGATATTGTTTTATTTCTATGTCAAAGCAGATCTTGTTTCAAAACAAAGCTTGTTTTGGGAAGAGAAATTGATGATATTTTAGACAAAAATATAGAAAAAATGATATATGTAAAAATTTGCTGAAAGTCATCATATCTCATACAATTTGGACATGAAAACCTGTGAATCGGTAGCTGTGTTTCGGAACATTGATGAGTCAAGAAACTAGATCATAAAACATGCCAAACTGGTGTTGATGCTGGTAGTGAACTGTCAATTAGCAGAAGAAGACAGTATAATTTAAGCCTGATATATAGGAGTTGAAATGAGAAATTTCTATGTGGTCGGCTAGAAAATCTAGTTAATGAACTGATCTTTGTTTTATTTATTATATAAAATGTATTCAATACCATCAATATTTGAAAAGATTTTTTTGGAACCAAAAAGATGTACTTTAGCGTTAGCATTTTTAAATGGAAACCGATATACAAATATAAAATCGGAAGTGCTGTAGAGGTCTAATTAGAGCTGCTACAGTGCAGCTCTAATGAGCTGTCCACCTAAAAAAAAAAAAAAAAACAGTGAAGTAAAAGACAAAAAATGGGGAGGAAGAAGACAAATTAGTACTCCATTAGAGCTCTTTTTTTAGAGGTCTAAATTATTTTTCAATATCGGAAGTGCTGTAGAGCTCTAATTAGAGCTGCTACAGTGCAGCTCTAATGAGCTATCCACCTATTAAAAAAAAAAAAAAAACACAGTGAAGTAAAAGACAAAAAATGGGGAGGAAGAAGACAAATTAGTACTCCATTAGAGCTCTCTTTTTAGAGGTCTAAATCATTTTCAATATTGGAAGTGCTGTAGAGCTCTAATTAGAGCTACTACAGTGCAGCTCTAATGAGCTGTCCACCTACATAAAATAAAATTAAAAAAAAAAAAAAACAGTGAAGTAAAAGACAAAAAATGGAGAGGAAGAAGACAAATTAGTGCTCCATTAGAGCTCTCTTTTTAGAGGTCTAAATCATTTTTCTACCAATTAATGGTGCAATAGATAGCCAAATATTATTTATAATTTTTAAATATTTTATTTTCATCTAAAATTAATACTTTTTATACATTTTTCCCCCCAAAATGATTTAGCCCAAAGTCTATGGATGTGGTAAAATTTAAGAACGTAACAATCTATGAATTTTAACATTTTGAACTATAATCTATAATAGTTATGTTATGAAAAGTTTGATAAAAAAAAAAAATAACAAACATTTTATTTTTAGGCGTCGATCCTTTGATGGGTTGTTTTTTTTATGTTTAAAGTTAGTATCTTTATCCATTTATTTTTAAAACAATGTATGCTCTGCAATCTACTGTTGAATTTGGAGCCCCTTCTGTGTGATTTTGAGTTCAAGCTGATCTTTTCTGTTTGGGCACTGTGATTTCAATTTTCCCTCTCGTTTTAAACCTGTATTTTAACATTGAATTTTTTTATCCCCTTTTTAAGAAGCAAAATGAAAATTTCCTCTTTTTTTTGTAATATGAAATATTATGAATCATTTTCATGAGAAATATAAATAAAATATTTTTTGATGAAAATAAAATATTTAAAATTATAAATGATATTTGAATGTCAAAATAGTTCACCTTTAAATTTGAGATATTATATAGGGAATAGTTTGAGATATAATCTCATAGTGTCTCGCAAATCCTAATCCTATATTTTAGTAGATAATTATTGATGATAATTCCATTTAAATTAATACGGAGCTATAATCTTGAGATTTGATCCGGTGATTATGGCACATCATCCATCCCTCACATTTGTAGTTTCACTATCTATGATCCAATGACCAGAAAAAGGGGCAGCAACTATTCCTCATGCAAATTAACAAATTCAGCACATCATGAAAATATTTGGGTTTCAAGTTTTGTTCATGGGACACATGACCCATAAAGCCAACCTAGCATGCCACTAACCAGAGTAGTTAAGAGATCTCAGTAAGTCATTTCTGACTTTTAGTAGGCATCTATTAGCTATAAATAGTCATGTGCAACTCGAAGAAAGGGCATCCAAATCAAATCAACACAACACAACTCTCAATTGATATTAGTGTCATTTAGCATTAGCTTATTATCTCAAAGACATTTGTGCCATAATTTAACTTCCTTTAGAGTATTCCTATTATCAATATCTGTGTCATTTAGATTAATTAGTTTTCCTACGTGTAACACCCTTATTTTTACCTTAATTGTATTTAAATCAGTTGGAATATATTTATTTTTCATTCATACTAGTTTTTGTCACTTTATGTACTTTTAATCATTGAATTACTTACAAATCCGTGTTGATGTGTTTTCCTCCTACCTCTATTTCTTCCTCACTAAAAACTCGTAATCCTTTTTCACTTAGACAAATAAAGAACTAGGAGGCTTCTATCCCCTTACAATTCAAACAATACTATCCTGCTTAGAAGTAAGAAAATCATTTTACATAAGTAACACTTTACCTTAACAAGCCCACATCCCAAACCTCCTTGTCAAATTTTGTGCAAACACAAGGTGGTGCTCCTTATTCTGGCTGGCTATGAGATTTGACTTCTCAGCCAATCCTATTTTGGTCCATAACCAACCGGTAGAATTATGTAAATCGTTTCCACATTTTGATATGCAAGAAGAGATCAGTGGCTCCTTGAAAAAGGGCACTTGAAAAGGCTAATATTGTGTACACGTGTGTGTACTTCTGTTGGACCCCAAAAGAAAGAAAAAAGATAGAAAAAAATAAATAAATAAATAAAGAAAAATAAAATAGAGGAATATTAGAAATACAGGCATATGTTTATCATAATGCTGTCAAGTAGTAGTGACAAGAAAGCATAAGCATTTGTTCAATCTACAAAACATGTAGGTTCCATTTAAACAACATAAATGCTATTTTTTCTTCTGGGATAATAATCAACCAGGCCTAACATAGCTCAATAATTATAAAAATTTAGGCTAATAATTATATAAATTTAGGCTTGCTTCTTCTCCAATGAATTCCTGCTAGTGGTATTTACAGTCCTGCCATATGAGAGAAATGTTGGCATGAAATAAATTAATTGAAAAGTATTCCGCTTGTACATAATGTATAAAGGTTAGCTTAGGTCTATCATTTCGCAATTGGAGTCTAAATAATTTGTACATGATTGGTTAAACTTTGAGAAATTTATTCATCTCCAGAAAGAAAAAGGAAAGTTTTTTCATATTTTTGTTAAAAATGTTACAGGTAAATTACAAATACACCCCTAAAGTCTGATTAAACTACGAATCACCCCATGTGATTCTAAAAATTACATTCCACTCTCTGAAATTTCTAATTTCATAACAAATCGCCCCTTTTATTAATAAATCATCAAGTAAATTAACAAATTTTAATGATGTTAGAAATATATTTCAATTAATAATTTAGGTAATTTTATTATTGTATAGGAAAGCAATTATGAATTTTATTTTTTTTTAGTTAATTCTGTTAAATAAAAAATTCTAACAAATGATTATTTGTAATTTTTCAAACCACAAGGGACAATCTGTACTTTAAGCAAATCTCAAGAAATGTATTTGTAATTTACACAAATGTTAATTTTGTTTTTTCCCTTAACTTTGTAAAATTATATTTACTGCTCATTGGAGAAGAGCTTGAGAAATAATATGACCTTACAAATGCATGGGGGAACATCCTGGAGAAAATTGAGCCTTTTGCTTTCATAAGCAGTACATAAATTCCATAACAGGGGAGGTGAACCAAAGCCAAGGCAATATACCTGTAAGAAGAAGACCTCCACTGGGTTAATCTCTTGGTTCAGCATGTCATTATGATGATACATAACATATATATATATATATATATATGTACATGCATAGACATATATTATATAATATATTTGGCATGATAACGACATATGAAGCAAGCACATTACCAGAGAGGCGCCCATGGAGTTGAAAGATCAAGGAAGGGATATGGCCACCTATGAGAGAATAGAGTTGTGAAATTTATTAACTAGAAAATGTGCTATTAGGAGGGATGTGGTAATAGAGATGTGTTATTATTACCATGTGAAACCACATGCATGAAGAATCCATTGGAAGACAACATACGAAACACTCCATAGCACAAAATATGCAAGTCCATACCAAGAAAATGGCTGAAACATTAGTTGGAGTATAGTTCAATAAACTTCATGAAGCAAAGGAAAGTAATGGAACCCAATAATATCCATTAGCTAGAATGGTGAAGTCTCTTTTGGCCATTGAAGGTATGCTGTTATAATACTTACCTGGCTATTGAGTGCAGAATCAAGAATGAGAAAAACAGCGTTCACACTGTGTATGCATCCAATCAACTGTCAATCACCATCAGCATGAGATCAATAATTAACATGTGGAAGAGCCACTCATCTAGCAATTCTAAATGCAAAAGGATCTCAACAAAGAAATGAACAATCTTGAAGATGGTTTCCAAATTTATCTGTTTGTGTCCCTTCGAGGACATCCCATAAAATTAAAATTTATCTGGTTGTGTGTGTGCCTAATTTGTGTCATCTGTTTGCAGTAGGGAAGTTGAGTTAGGTAAAAGGAATCTTCTCCTGATCTTGATCTTTTTCAAAGTGGCAGAGGATGAATCATGTTCCCACACGGCACAAAACGATAGGTCCAATACTTACTGAGCAGTGAGCAGTGCTTGTGAAACCATCTTCCCCTTATATACACTACTATGTTTTTTGGCAGTTAATTTTTGTCATCATATCTAGCAAAAAATGTAACCGATATTGACATTAAACACTGCACTAGGATTTTTTGTATAACAATGACATTGTACCAATACTCCAAGCAGGACGGCCAAAAATTAACAGCTCATATGTGATATCAGTAGCATGGGCTAATAAAGGAACATAAGAGTAGAAGAAAGCGCACTTCGGTGCTAAAAAATATAAACTGTTTCCGAAAGAGGACGACTTACCAGCGTGAGCTGAAATTTATCACCTAAAAGAAATGGGACTAAAAGACACCAAAATACAATGTCCGTTAGCATAACAGCACCTGCACAAGTCTGTTGACAAGTAAGAATTAGTTTCTACAAGGGCAAATCTCAACACCACAATTGTAGTTCTTGAGGCTTATGTTTTCCTGATGTCAGGCGTGGAAATAAATTTTGTTCAAGACTCAGTGCAGC
Organism: Camellia sinensis; assembly: GCF_055761805.1. Lineage (NCBI taxonomy): Eukaryota > Viridiplantae > Streptophyta > Magnoliopsida > Ericales > Theaceae > Camellia > Camellia sinensis. The sequence continues at coordinate 137,878,215 of NC_138974.1, read as the reverse complement.
ACCATAGAATGAGCGCATTATTTACAAATACATTACTATAGGACTCCAGTGAAAACAATTATTATTTTTTTTCTTCTTCACAACGGAATGTAAGACCATTTTATCATTTGTAAAATTGGAGAACTCACCTTGAAAAAATCTAAATAAGAAAGAGAACATGCATTTTAAGAAATTATTAGTTCACAACATTGATACTAATAATTATAGAACGACTAATTTAAGGCATGGACAGTGGATTTGCAAAGAATAAGATTATATATGGAGCCATTAAGTTTCCTATTTTCTTCTTATTCTGCATATAGTTGGACACTAGGAAATGAAAAGCATTAAAACACAAACTGTGAAATTAACCTGATAAATAGCTTGCACAAGATGCTCTAAGAAACCTGTTTTACACTCAATTTCCTCTTGGCTATGACGGCTTTGAAACTTGATGGTACCTTTGGTTTCCTTTGCTTCAGAATTCTTTTTCAGAAACTCATCACTCTCTCTATCTTCAGGTAAAGATTTCTTTTTCTTGGAGTACATCCAGCATCCACGAGCAGATATAACGATCGCAAGCTACATGTAAGACAAGAATCAGAAGCAATAGCTAGCTGACCAGCAGGCTAGTGGGGCAAGGAACTTACACTGCTGAACCTTTCCAATAATAGCATTCTAAGCCATTCATGAAACAAATAAAGAACATTTTCATTACTTCAACTGGTACCGTTTGATTGGTAGCATTATATTTAGGATTCCAAGAGATACTGGGTCTGGTTTTCTATTGTTCCTGATCCATGTAATGAGAGTACTGTACATTTCCCGATTCATGTGTTGATCCATATGTTAGCCTGGGGAGGGGGAGTCTCGCGCCAAGCAAGACTCAAACCCTTGATGTTCTAGTGACATGCAAAGATTATAGCCAATTGAGCTAGTCCCAATTTGTTGCATTTGGAGCCATTTACAAAGCTATTCTATCATAGACCAAATTTAGGATACCATCTCACGTGTCAATAATATATATCAATATAACTGTACAAGACATGAAAGATGGATCCATTAAACGAATGCATTAGTGACACATTAAATGGTATCTAAATTTTGATACATTGTCTTTGTCTCTCCTGAGGAGAAGCAAGGCTGGCTTGGCCTAAGCCCTGAAGCAGTGGCTTTAGGCCCCAATTTGCAAGATGCCACCAAGCTTTCTTTGAGCCAAAAACCCAGTAATATTATTTCTAAAAATAAAGCCGACTCATAAAAAAACTCCGTTTTAATAGGCCCAAACAAAAAATACTTTATTGCCCAAGGCCTACAAAAATATCTTATGTAAAGACCCAGAAAACAAAAAAAATACTCTTCATGGCATTAAAAAAAATTCCTCTCGGTTTAAAGACTCTTAACCACAAACGCTGAAAAAAAAAAAAAAAAAAAAAAAAAAACCTCTTCTGATCCAAAGGACAAAAACAAAATTCATGAAAAGCCTCTAGTTGAGGTTTCGACTTAGGCCTGTTGAGCTGCCCCCGTGAGAGAAGTATCCAATTACATATGTATGTGTGTGTGTGTGTGTATTTATGGATATATGATATATCCCAGTAAGATCCACAAATGATATATCCTACTGAAAGTTTACTCTCTGTAAAGGGGAAAAAGTAGGGATATAGGTTTGGACATACTGCAAAGTAGACCGTGACCAATACGAAAGTCCACCTGCAGATCAACCACAACACAAGAATGGGAGATTAGATTTCAAGAGTACTTAGGGCATGATTGATTAATAAGATTAGAGCATAGGATTAGGATTATTAATCCGTGGGCCCAATAATCCTGTGTTTTGTTTTGAAATTTTGTTTCAGGATTATTAATTCAATGGATAATTAATCCAACAAATTTGTAAGATTACTAGTAATGGGGTAGGGTAGGATTATATATCCTAAGTTGGGAAATAAAATAAAAAGACTCTTTTACTTACCAATCCAATGCAAATCAAACAATGGATAAGGGGATAATTTATCTTACTAATCTAATTAGATAGTGAATACCATACTAATTTGATGGGATTATTAATACTTTCACTATTAATCTTGTGAATCAACATGGCCTTAAAGTCAACATCAAGAGTACTTAAGACAAGAAATGGAAAAGAATAGAAACAACTGCAAAAGAAAAAGATTTAGAAGTGGCAATTTGAAATCAAAGATGAGATTACTAGTGAACAGACTTTCTTGGATCTGGATCCTCTCCATTTTATGGATGGAATGCATATCTCCATTTTCATTATCAGTGGCTGTGAAAAGATTCAAATAAACTAATATTTATTTCGATTCAAAAACGGTGAATGGATGTTTGAAAATATAATGGCGTGGCAGTTATAAACCATTGATTTTGAATTTTCATGATATGTTGCAATCTTATGAAATAATATGGAGATCCTGATTCTACCTATGAAATGGAGAGGATCAAAATCCCTCTAGGCAGCACAGGAATTCTTCCACCAGTTCCAGTTCCTCACAAACAATAAAGGAGACCAGTATATGCTGCTATTAGTACTACCTTTCATGAAACACATTAAAACTCAAAAAAGGTACTTCAACTTGTAATATGGGTTCGTTTTATTTGATATATATATATATATATATATATATATATATATATATATATCTCCACAAAATTAAGAAAAATTTGTGTGCTGTGTTGTTGAAATTTGAAAACACCTCTATCTTGCTCCTTTCCTTGGGTGCACAACTTCACTTAAATGATGTGAATCAACATTGTCTATTAATATTTTTAATTCACCAAAGAAATAAATAAGTTAATAAAACCATACAAATGCCCAAAATGGGAACCCAATTGACCAGAGCTTGTCCATAAAAAGCGAACAGAACAGAACAGAGTGCTTGGTAGCTACAATTCCTCACACACCAAATCTAAATCTAAATATAAATCTAAATCTAAATCGTGTCGTTGAAGTTAGAACTTACTGAGTGTAGAAATAGAAAGCAAAGGCGCCTCCGAGTACAAGGACGATGTGATAGAGTAAGAAAGCCATAGAAGCGAAGGCGAAAACTCTGAAGAAGAGAAGCCAAAGCGGGTTGAGGTTTCTCCAGCAAGGAAGCCACAGATCAGTTGACTTGAGAGGCTGGCTCTGGACTCTCTTCAGGAGTCTGACTGCAACCACTGTTGGAAGGATGAAGATGAGAGCGCACACTGGGACCTGCCATCGAACCCAATACTCTAACCCCACTTCCTCCCCACCACCACCACCCTTATTAAAATCCATTTCTTCTTCTTCTACTTCTTCTTATTCTTCTTCTCCTGCTCCTCCTCCTCCTCCTCCTCCTGTATTATTAGTATAGTATTCCCCACCCACCAAGCCCACAATAATCACTCACAGAAGAAGAGGATCTAACAACCACATAGATATTATTTCCTTTGAAAAATCTTTGAGACCTTCTTATGAACATCCCAATTCCAACCCCTGTCCATATTTTATTGGGTGAATTACATGGACACCCTTCAGGTCTGTACCTGACATTTTATTGGGTAAATTACATGGACAGCTCGAGGTTTGTATCCGATATTTTGAAAATTACATTCCCTTTTAATTAATATAAAAAATTAACTTTTAAAATATCTATTTTACTTTTATTTACATATATAAAATTGACAGAGGATTTATTATTTAAAAAAACTTTATATGCCTCACGCATGGTCTTTGGTTATTGTTAATTGTAACTATTAATTATAATATTATTTTGATTATGATTTAAAAAAAAAAATTGATAAATCATTATTCAAAAAGTATTTAGTTATGCCTTATGCGATATTTAATTATATTTATTTTTTTAGTTATGACTGAAAAGAATTTAATTATAATATTTGTGATAATTAACATTATAAAAGTTTGTATTCCATAGCATTACCTAAATGTTTAATAGTATATACCATCTAGTATTTTTTTCTTTAAATATTTTTTTAATAAGAGTAAAATAGGCATTTTAAAAAATCAATTTATTATATTAATTTTTTCCGTCAGTTGATTTAACGGTTAACTAACGGTAGGATTAAATTGTAATGAAAGTTTAAACCTTGAAAAAAGGAATGTAATTTCTAAAATACGAACGAATTGCTTGTATTAAAGACAAGCCTCAAGAAGTGTCAGTCTAATTTACCCTATTTTATTTGTATCACATTCAATTCAATTATACACAGGGTTTAACTTCTTGTTACATGTTAATTTTTAATATGTGAATTTTAAATTATAATAAGATTCGACTACTTTATCATACTATTTTGATAAAAATAATTTTAACTCTTATACAAATTAAAATATGAAAGAAAATTAATATAAATATGTGAAAAATATAAGATTAATTATATTTTTTTAAGTGTAAAAAGATGTAAGTGTAAATATTTTATTTTTGAAGAATATATTTTATTCTATGATTGTCCCATTATCAACCGAGTCAATATACTATCTTATTGGTCACACGTAAAATCCTTGACCCAAGTTTGTTTGGTGTTGTTTTTAAAAAGAATTATTCTCATTAATTACTCTTCATTTAGAGTTATTGATTTAGAATAATATTATATGTATTAATTGGTATATTAATTAATATATTAATAAATAATATGATATAATTTTAAAAATTTTGAATTTTTATAATTTAGAATCTTAGAGACTTTAAGTCTTTGCAATTTGTATGTAGCACCACCGATTGATTTGGGGAGTTGGTTTGGGCCTCTAATCGAGACAAATTGGGCTGGGGATGTGGTCCATAAAATCATAAAACTAAAATAACTTTAAGAAAACCTTGGGCTAGGGAAATAGTAGTCCATAGCAGCAAGGAACGTGAACCACGCGATGAACAACACCATCTTTAGTTTTTCATAAATTTTCTGGCTTCTCACTATTAGTAGCAAAATTTTAATTGCCTAAACATGACTTAGAAATTATGAGTTAGTTTCTTTACCAAATGTGGTAGGATAGTTCTAGTTTATTCACTCTCCTATTTTCTTTATGCTGATTGTTTCAAAAATAAGGCAATTTAGGCCATTTGAACAGTGAACAATGACCTAAATAGTTTGTTTTCTTTTTGGTCTGGAATGGAAAGCTATGAACAATAATATAAAAAAAAAATATTATACAAATTAAAAATATATATCTATATAATAAGGCAAGAGGCTTTTTGAAAATGTCTTAAAATGTATGAGAGATACATTTTGAATCAAGGGTTTAGATCCATTCTAATAAATATCAATGGTTGAGATGTGTTTGATTCCCGCCCAAACGCTCATCTCTCTCTCACTCCGACGTCCGCCCAAACAGACGCTTCTCTTTACACATTCTCTCTCTACACATCTGGCCCTCTCTATACGTTATCTCTCTACACGTTCGCTCATCGCCGCCATTGAAAGGGAAGATCGAACTTGGCTCATCGACACCTACCCTCCTCACACTCGCACCCGCTCCCTGCAAATGATCTCTTTGAGCCCCACAATTCATTCTCCCAATCCCAATCAGACGGCTGAAGATGATGATCAACCCATTTCCCGGCAAATCCAACGGCTGTCCTTGCACCTAAACCCACCGCCGATTCATCCTGACTGTCAAGTGACCGACGCCCTCGAGCTACAATCATGCGCGAGCAGGACGAAGCTGAGCGTGAGCACCCAACAGCTGTCGGACTACATGAGAGGGAAGCACAGGGACATACAAGAGAGGGTTTTTAAGTACTTCAATTCTAGGCCCGATCTTCAGACTCCTGTTGAGATCTCCAAGGACGATCATCGAGAGCTGTGTATGAGGTAGCTTTTGGGTTTGGTCAAAGAAGCTGGGATTAGGCCTTTTCGGTACGTTGCTGATGACCCTTCCAAGTATTTCGCCATTGCTGAGGCTGTTGGCAGTGTTGACATGTCGCTCGGTATCAAGATAGGGGTTCAGTGCAGGTATTTTCTTTTCTCTGTATACTATAATAGTAATACCCTTTTTCCCTTTTTTGGGGTTTTTGCTTTTCAAATTTGAATTTTGTGTTTTGTATTTCTATGTGGTATTGGGTTTAAGACTCTCTGATTTCATCTTTTGGGGATTATATTATATTACTACTGTATTGGATTTTGAGTCGAATGGAAATTGGGTTGTGTGTTTATTGAAATTATTGTTCAGGCAATTTGCTCATTTGGTTGCCTCGGGAATACATATTTGGCCTCTTGGTTGTGGATTAATTATGATTATTTGATTTAAAAAAAATTGTATCTTTTGAAATAGTAAATTCAAACTAATAATCTGCTTCAGTGGCTTTTCGATACCATACTGGTTTAATTCAATTCAAATTGTTGTTTTTAAAATTGCTGGCACATTTTTATTTTATTAATCGTAGTAAAGTCCAACGCTTAATAGACACTCTTATGCCTGTCAATGCTATAAGCACACACTAATTACACTTAGCCACTCACCTTCTTAAAGAAGTAAACATTGTTTGCTTGGTCCAACGTTTGTATAGCGATTTCATATTTTTCATCTACTAATTACTTACAGGGAGAGATGATACTTTGCCAATTTGAATTGTTGGGTCATTTAGTAGTATTTTTTTTTTTTTGGATTAATCCTAAGAGCCATTAAATTAGTTCCTAAAGTTTGATCCATGCTTTTTCTAAGTTGTTGATCCCATATCTGGATCAATAATCATTTCTAAATGCTTTTGAATTTTTCTACCTATGGCTTTTTCTACCAATGGATTTTTCTTTTCTTGATGCTTGTAAAATACCCCTTAAGTCGGTATAATCTCAAAGTCCAAATTCATTTGTACACCTCTGTGATGTGTCCTGCACTTCTATACATGGTTGTTTCCCTCAATTGTAAGTCTCCTTTGCAACTTTTCAGATGTTCCCCTAGCACTATCAGTTGTTCACGTTTGTAGAACAAATGAGGTGTAAGTCAGTGGTGAATGCAGTAGTCAGACTCTGTCATTTTTTGATTATAAGAAATGGCTGCTACGGATTATTTAGAAAACTGGATTTAGTCAGGGGTCTGTTAGAAAACTGGATTCGCTGTTGCAATTGAAACCCATTGTTGATTGAGTTCCGCTCATCGCTGCCATTGAAGATCGACACCTACCCTCCTGGCTGCACCCATCCCTCTTTGCTCGGCTCCACATCGTTGCTTCAATTCAAACCCATCGTTGCTTCAATTCAAACCCATCCCTCTTTGTTTATGGGTCATTTACATTGGGCTCCATAGTAAAACCCACAAAACTGATGACAACGTTGAGATTGTTAGGAGTGCGCACAGAACTGAATGAACACATTTAAGGTTAATTGTGAAATTGATTTTTGATTACTGTTCCTGAACTGAATGAACAATGCTCTGCATTTTGTGGATGTATGTAGATAATTGATTTTTTATTTTTGATTTTTTATTTTTGATTACTGAACTGAATGAACGCAACTACTGTTTGAACAACAACATGAATTGTGATTACTGTTCCTGAAAATTAGATTGGAATTGGAATAAGCTTTTCATCAAACAATGCTCTGCATTTTGTGGATGTATGTAGATAATTACAATTTCATTGTGAAATTGATTTTTGATTACTGTTCCTGAACTGAATGAACAATGCTCTGCATTTTGTGGATGTATGTAGGTAATTGATTTTTTATTTTTGATTTTTGATTACTGAACTGAATGAACACAACTACTGTTTGAACAACAACATGAATTGTGATTACTGTTCCTGAAAATTAGATTGGAATTGAAATCAGCTTTTCATCAAACAATGCTCTGCATTTTGTGGATGTATGTAGATAATTACAATTTTTTTCGTTTATCATTTTGGAAAGAAAATTAAATTTTTACGTATTTACTAATTTACGTAATTTTATATAAAATTACATATAAATGTATTACACAAAGAAATATTTCCTCCTTTTGAATTGTAGGGTGCTTGGAACCATGCTAAAAGTCATAATGTTTTTAAAATTTTATTAAATTATATCAAAAAAATTAATTTTTAGCCGGTCATGCGGACACAAATTTAATTTAAAAATTCCAAAAAAGGAAATTATTAAGAAATTCAATTGCTTTGAATTTTTTTATTTTTTTTGGGGCCTTTCTAGACTTCTTTTCAAACTTTTTTTTAAAAAAAATTATTTTTTCAATCCATCTAATCCAGTAAAATTCAAAATCCTAAAGCTTATTTACATTTTTCTTTAAATTCAGTAACGATGCAAAATAAGTCCAAAAAAAAGAAAAAGAAAAAAATCTTATAAAATGCTAAAGACAGCCATGAGGCTGTAAATAGTGTTGACGTGTGTAAAACTTGAATGTACCATGGCTTTGCTCTTCTTCTGCTCTATCCTGTTCACTGGTCCTAATTTCCCTTTTCATTGGAGGCCGTAACGACGACGATGACCCTACTCTTCTTCCAAGATTTATAGAGTGTGTGCTATTATTAGAGGAGAGAGAGAGAGAGAGAGAGAGAGAGAGAGATTGATATTTATAAACAGAAAAAACTATACCTATATATGTATCTATTTTTATATATTAAATAGGGAATTTTAGAGAGAGAAATGTTGGGTCTGGAGCAGTAGCTAATATGGAGAAGGATTTTGATTCAAATCTAAGGATTGAGAGCAATTCTTCCAATGGAGGGAACATACCCAGATCTAAGAGCTTTGAATTAGGCAGTATCTATGGCGTTGGTTCTTATTCCAAGGTCTCATTTTTCTTTATCATATTTAATTTTTTTACTATATTTATTTCTATTTATTAATTATTATTATTATTATTATTGTTGTTGTTGTTGTTGTTGTTGTTGTTGTTGTTGTTGTTATTATTGTTGTTGTGAATTAATTTGATTTATGTTGATTTATTATGGTGTTTTGATGATTTATGTTCATTAGAGGTGTACGGGAAAGAAATAAATCTTCTCGTATGATCCTGTTGACCAAGTCTACGCTCCTCCGTACGACGTCGCCTTATCACCTGAAAACACAAACGTGAGCTAGCCGGCGGGTATGTGCCAGAAACCCCTCCGATGCCTAAGTCAGCAAACTTGACAAATAGACAAAGCTCTGTGAATTCAGAAAGCAAGGTTGTGTGTTACCTCCTCCAAGGTGATGTTTGTGAGCTTTTATAAGTTTCGCGTGGCACAATCCTAGTAGGACTACTACTCCTCCATGTAGAGTCCTTCTAGGATTCATACTCCTGTAGGATAATGCTTATCCTTTAACACCCCCCCCCAACTGCTTAAACCAAGTGGGATGGTTTTTACCATGGCCGAACTACCATACGACCGAGATAAAACTGGCTATGCTGAGCCACAGAGTAGGCCGAACTATCCTTAGTTTGGTTCTTCCTTTTACTCTTTCCTATCTCGGTTCTCTTCTGTTCAACCCATGGTGCGTTTAGACCGAGCTACCGAGTAGCAAGGCTTTGACCGTTCTAACCACAAAACATCATGACCGGACTACGACCGAGACCGGCCTAACTCCAAATTGCTTCCGGACCGGAGTAACTTTGTCTCTCTTGGGCCGGAGTAACTTTACAATTCTTGGGCCGGAGTAACTTTATCGCTCTTGGGCCATAAAGTCCATCTCATAGCTCGGCCCAATTTTTATCAAAAATTACCCTCTCAAGAGGTTAATTTGAATGTCATGTTTCATCTATCTTTTTAAGGTTAGTTTAGATTGTTTATGGGTCATTTAAATTGGGTTTGAACATTATTAGCTAAAAATACAAAAAATCAGCTTTTAACCAACTTTTCAAAACAACTCATAATTATTAGGATTGGTTATAATAAGTGTACATTAAGATTAAAGTATTTTCGGGTGCAAAGCCAGTACCAGTGTTTGATTTTGGATTTTTGAATGGATTAATTATTTTTTTGCTGCTCAATCACTCTGCAGCAGAGCGCGTCCCAGACACGCTAATTTAGCTTCGTATCTAGGTAATCGTCTATTTACTTATAGGCTTTTCTTTTTCTTTTTCTTTTTCTTTTTCTTCTTCTTCTTCTTCTTCTTCTTCTTCTTCTTTTATTTTTTTTATTTATTTTTTCTTATATTAATTATAAGTATATGTTAAAGTTTGGTAGGCTTATATGCCACCAAACTGGTTTCCATTTAAAAAAAAAAAAAAAATGGTGGGTTTGGATCCGGATCAGCATTCTTTATTTGTTTATTTATTTTTAAATTGAATGTCTAAATCTAAGGAATCACTATCCTCAATTGGGATAGTAATCCAATCTATAAAATAAGGGAGAAGGGTTTTAAAAAATGTGTAATTTATCTTAGAGATACATTTTGATCTAATGGTTTAAATTGTTTCATATAAACTTCAATGGTTGATATTTCCCGCCCAAATGCTCTTTGAGCATCAACGGTTGAGATCAATTACCATCAAGATCTAATGGTCCAAAATGTAAATTGAAGAAAATCTCTCTCTCTCTCTCTCTTCTCTCCGTCACAGGTACCCATCTCCTCTCTCACTCTGATTTCAATTTTTGAACTCTCTCTCTCTCTCTCTCTCTCTCTACCTGCATCGAAGCCCATCCCATGTGACGACCACCGACCATCGCGACGTCGACGACCACCGACTCTCCTCTGTGTGTCATCCTTTCTCGACGACACCACCGACCACCTCCTCTCCTCTCACCTTCCTCTTTCATCTCTCTCCCCTTGCAAGGTAAACTAGAACTTCCAACTTTTGCAATTCATGATGATTTTGTGGGTTTGGTTGTAAAGTTGCAATTCATGATATTTTTTTGCTTGAATCTGAATATTTTTGTGGGTATGTAAAGTTGAATCTGGATATTTTTGTTGAATCTGGATGTTTGGTTAGTTGAATCTGAATATTTTTTTGCTTGAATTTGAATATTTTTCTGGGTGTTTGGTTGGGTTGATGTTTTTGTGATATTGCATGTTTGCATTACCTGTGTGTGTTCTGTGGCAGTTGAAAGGATGGTACAGCAAAGATGATGCCGTTGTTGAGTGGAAGGAAGTGAAAGGGGATATGTATTTAGACGTCCATTGTTTTGTGAGCGGGCCTAATCTCTTACTAGACCTTGCTGCAAAGTTTAGATACCACATATTCTCAAAGGAGTTGCCATTGGTAAGTTCAACTAGGCAACACCGATACCTCATCTATGTAGAAAGCACTTGACACATCCAAAGAAACAAATGATAGAAATTTGACAGGTTTTAGACCTTATTATTAGCAATTCAATGAGTTGGAATGCTGAGTTTTAGACCTTATTGAGGATTTTAATTTTTAATTGAATAGATTATTGAGTTGGGATAGATGATTTATAGCTGAACTCTTCTCTGTCATGGCATGGCAGGTTCTTAAGGTTGTGATGCATGGAGATTCTCTGCTCTTCACTGAGCATCGAGAATTATTGGATGCATTTGTTCGAGTTTATTTCCATTCCAGTTTGAAGAAATACAACCGCGTGGAATGTTAGGGCCCACTTAAGGATGCTGCACAATACTTTAACCCGTGCACGCATGACTAATACACTGAGACATATCTTAGGTTGAAGAATGTTAGATAAAATGCCCTTTTCTTAGCAACCATGCCTTACCAAGCAAGCACATGTTTGTTTGTAATGTCACCCTTTAATAATCAATCAAATTACAACCAAATGCAAATTCTATAATTTCCATAAATGATCCTGAGCTGAACTTTCATTTGAATTTGATCATGTAAAGTTTTGAACAATCAATTATGACTACTTAATGTTACAATCACAGAAACAGTTTAATGCATATGAACAATAGTTTGAACAATAGTTTTGAACAATCAATTCTATAAATTAATGTTACAATCAATTCTATAGTCTTGAACAATCAACCAAATGCAAATTCTATATATGCATATGAACAATCATAGAAACAGTACAGTTTAATGTTACATTGAAATCTCAGCAACCCAGCAGAGGGTTTTGTTTTAACAATTGGTTACTACAATACCTAGAAGAAAGTTTTGATATTTTTTGCTTTTAAATATTTTGGGTGTTGTTTTGTCGTTCAAAATTTGTGAATTTTGTTGCTGCATTTTAGGAAAGGAAAGTTGTGTTTGGTAGGATTCACTAAACAGTGAAACATGTACAGTTTAAGTGTTGAATTTGGTGTTTATACTAAATCACTGGTTAAGGAAGTTTATGGTTCAAATTGAATTTTGATCTCATCCCTATGTTTAACATTTCCAGAGATATGATATTTACTATTAGCTTTGGCCTCCCTAAATTTGCATTCTCTTAGCCTAGCAAAAGAAAAGAAAAGGAAAAGCAGGGGGATTAGAAAGGAATTTTGCAACTCACATGTGAGTTAAATCTCTCAGTAATGTAGCATCACTCTGCTAAATTTTAATCCAAATCAAGAAAAAACTAAAGAAAACAAACTGGCAACAATCTACAAATCTGACCTATTAGAGGTGTTTTAAATTATTTGTTTTCTTGAGCTACATTCACCAAGGATTAGTAAAACAATGGAGTCACGAATGAAGTGTTTGGGCATATAGACAATTACTTGAAGTGATTATGGGCATTGTATAGTCGATTAGGCTACTGGGTTTTATTTACATGGACTATTCGATTTGAATTGATTAGATTCACTGCTTAATTTAAAAAGGCCAACTTCTTACAGTTTCAATACATGTTTTTGTTTAGAAACACATTATGATGTACTGAAGGCTAATATGGCAACATAGCTTCATCGATTGGTTCCCTGCAAGTACTAGACTATAGCATATTATTTTGGATGCTAAACTCTGAGCCAATTTTTGCAGAGCAAGCTCTCATTTATCAAGGTGGATATGGAGGAGATTATGGTGGAATGTCTAATGAATTTCAAAGGTGAGGTTCAATAATGACTTACAGAATATTGATTTTCTAAGGACCTATTCAATAATTAATTTGGGTGATAACTTCATATTTTTTTAATAATTGTGGGTTCAATTGCCCTTGCATTGGAGCTCTATTATTTTAGCTAAGAATGAAAGAAAAAAGATTGATTGGGATACCATGGGAGGAGGATACGTTACTATGCTTCTTTTTTTTCAGCACTATTTTATTGAGCGTTAACATAACTGTAGACGCGCCTGCATGAGGCCTTCGTGCTACAGTTCGGACTCAATTTGTGTCACGGTTCTTAATCTGAACCAAAGAGTCCAAATCCGGCAAATCGTTTTGAAAAAACAGATCTTTTAGAAAAGAAGTGCCAAACATGGACTGCTTTGCCAGATACAGAGTCACCACCTAAATATTTTTTAAGGGGGAATTTAGGAAACCCTGACTCGGTGCCAAAGGCCACGTGTCCATCATCACCAAAGTTGCCTCGGCTCGGGAGCTAGGGTACGATTGGGGAAGGTCAACTATGAGCACCCCCTCTCGCCCGATCCGAAGATCGGCCTCTACTAACCGTGATATCCGTTTTTTAAAACGTTATGTGTTCTTATTCCATTTATTAGCCTAGAATTACTATGTTATGCGCGCAGCAAACAAGTATAGAACAAATCGCCTAAATTGGAACAAACATTGCATGTTCGTTTTGAAGATGGTTTGCTACTCGCAAGTAGGCTAAAATGCAGGTTTTGCCACCCTCGAGTGGACTTTTAGAAAAGATGGTTTTGCCACTATCTAGTAGGCTTAAAACTCACAGTTTTAATGCGTTATCCCAATTTAGGTAATTCAACCTCCATCCACAGGCATTCAAGCAGTTATATCACATAAGCAGCTAGCCTCATGGTAATCATGCTGTTATGGCAACACTCACACGCGTGCGGTATGCTAAAACATAAATGCTTACCGAGTACTCCGAGCCAAAACAAAAACTAGTTAGTAATCATATGCATGATCCTAGTTCATGTTAAGATGGCTAATGCAACACATGCAAAATGCAACTAAGATAGGCTCGGCTAATCTACAATGACATGTGAAATGCTACAACTAACACGTATTCAATTTGGAATTGAAATACAAATGCAGTTAGAATGATGCGCCGAGCTCGGTGCATGCAAGACAAATGTATGAATGCACGCATGCATAGCATGAGGTATGCTAAATTAAATATGCCCTAACACTACCCATCAAAAGCAAGTAAGTAAAAGGGAGAAAGAAATGGGGGTTGGAAGACATGCACACACGCACCCACACTTATTACAAATTTGCCCTCACTCGGAGGGACTGAAAGAATATTACAGTCTGAATAAATAATACAAAATTAATTGTTACAAAACTTCTAATTTAATTAATAAATTAAATGCATATGGAAGGTGGCCACAACCCCCGCCTCGGGATGCGCGAATGATGCGTGCTCGATTTGGACTGCCGGGAAATTCGCTGCCATAGCATTGCTGTCTCTGTTTACACTGCCTAACTCCCCTGAAAACTACACAAGTCTCGGGATAAGTTCTTTTCACACTGTGGAACACCACCGGCTGGGAGGGATGACCACCGGTTGTAGTAAATGCTCATCGGCCTTTGATAAAGCTATCAACCACCAAAGGATGGCCGGTCGGCACTGTATGTGGCCGGTCGGCCAAAAATTCCTGCAGAACCTGCAGTTGACAGCAGCAGAGGGCAAGGCAGTGTATGGCATGGAATTTTGAGCAAATGTGAGCATAGCCACACTCCTTATCATGCAACGGGCTCAAGAGAGTATGACCCTCGACCCTCGGGCCATCAATTGTGCATTTTGATGCATGATGACCTAAGAGGCCAAGTTTGCAATTTGATGTAAATGCATGCAACCAAAAAAGATGAATGCCAACACCCTATCATGTTGAGGTCAAGGAGGGTCAGCGACCAAGGGTTGAGACGTGTTTCGTCACTTCGAGTACGAATACACCTTACCCCTCATGCTTGGTTTGACACCCCAAACCAAGCAATGCAATGCATGTATACAAACATGGCTCAAGTTATGCAACATAAGGCTAAGATGCAAAACATGTCAAATGCAATGCAATCTATCATGCAAGCATGCAATGTCCAACCATGCAATACAACTAACTAAACAACATGCAAACATGCAAATGTAATGCAATGTAAGCATGCAACCAATACAATGTAACATGCCAAACATGCAAAGTATGCGAAGATGGACTTATACTAAAATGAGAAGGCCTCAGCCCACCCCAAAACAGTGGCCTAAGTGCACTAAAATGATGATGCCAATCATGCAAAATAAGCATGCAAACTAATGAGCCTAAGACTAAGGCATGAAGGCCAATTCTCAAGCATACCAAAAGAAGGCAAACATGGACATTAGACCAACAAAATATGTGCCATGGCATGCTAGAATGAGCCCCAAAACCCGCACACATGGCATCCCAAAGACTTAAACACAAGGCATGCACAATGCTCCATTCCAAGGCATAAAAGGAGACTTCTTCAAGGCATGGAAGGAATGATAGATGCGAACATTTAAGCACAAAACATGGACTGATATGGTATGGTAAGTGATTCCAAATCACTGAAATGGCCTAACTAAGGCATGTTTATGACCCACACCTTTAAGGCTCACAAGCCAAAATGCATAGCAACTATATCAAACATGTCAAGCATGACCAAAACAGTAACCAACAGACCTTAAGCATGGAAAAATAATGCCAAGAACTTTACAAAGCAAGATCAAAACATGAGAGCATGGCGGTCTAATGGCATGATGCACTTCTAGGTCAAATAAGGGAATACAAAGCAAATGTATTAAGCATGAAAGAGAGCACTAATCCGACCAAATATAAGGGCATATTAGGACCCAACAACATACAAAACCCCCTGAAATGGGATCAAAAACACCTAATCATGCATGCTACCCTTATAAGCCAGGAATATGCAAAAATGAGAGACTAAGGGAGAGGAGTGTCCCTCCCCTTTACAAGAACTCAAAACCCCTTCTTCACCACTGAAAATTCACTGGATTTTAGTGGTGAGAAGGCCAAGACTCAAGAGTAACCAAAGCTTAAGAAAGAAAACACCAAAAGGGCCAAACAAGGCCTAAGAGGGGGAGGTCGACCCCAAACCACAAAAGGACCTCAATGAAAGATCTCAAGCATGCAAATACAAGACTTTTATGTTATACACAAAGCCTAAATCAGCATGCAAGGCAGGTCAAAAACTAATGCAAGATTGGGGAAAATAAAGCAAAAGTCTTACCCTTGAAGAACACTTCAAGAACAGCTGGTCCAGCCACTCTCTTCTGACCAAAATCAGTCCAAAACTTCAAAAACAAACCCTCAAAGCCCCTCAAGGTCGAAGCAAGGTGTAATGGTGTGTGTCTTAGTGCAAAACTAAGGTCAAAACACACATTCTAGGCCTCCAAACACACACTAAGGATGAGAGAGAGGGAAATATATAGAGAGAGAGTATATGACAGATGTATATATGTATAATCTCTGGTTTTTTGTTCAAAATCTCTAAACCCCTACAATGGAAGAAGAGAGGTGCTTATATAGGTAAAAGAAATGGTTCTAAGCTTCTCAAAGAAGCTAAGTAAAAGAGGGCAAAGGGGGCAAGGAGGTCAAGGCTTCTTGAGGAATCTAAGACAGCTGGCCAAGCTTCTTGAGGAAGCTTTGACAAAGGGTCAAGCTTCCTCAAGAAGCTTTGACCAAAAGGGGACAAAAGGGGCAAAACAGCCACATGTTAGCCCCGGGGTAAGTTTGGTGTATTCCAGCTGGCACAGCTGGCATGCACCATGCCTGAAGAAGGCAAAAAGGTGTTACCGGCCGAAAAAGGAGGTCGCCGGCCAAACAGATAGCCGGCCGGTCATATGGAGTGCCGACCGGCCATTGGTATTAAGAAACCATGGCCGGTGTCAACAATTAATGGCCGGTGATGCAAAGGGAAGGCCGATGTGGTGTGGGGATGGTCAACAAGCCATTCCCTACCCCTCAAAGCAAAAACACAAGTATTTGGTGCGAAACCAAACGCAAGACGAACAAGTTGAGAGATCCTGAGGCAAGGTGCACAACCAAGGCCTCCGGGAACTCAAAATGAACACGAACATAGATGATCACCGAGTGTCCCCATCGGTGACGTCCAAGTCTTGAGGACGGTCAAAAATGAGGTGTCTACAATAACATACATTATTGGGCTCATCTATTGACAATTTAAGCTTTTGGGATAACTGGTGTTCTATCCGTTAATGAATGAGAGCATGGTCACATATGAGTGGGAGTGTTAAGGATACAAATAATGAAGTTACCCATACATCTTGATGAAGTTACTCCTTTCTCTAACAACATAAGCTTTCAATGTGATGGTAGTGAAACTTGCTTGGTTGTAGCAAATAAGGAGACTGGTTGAGGATTTTTTCTATGTCTTTACTTACGGTAGACGGTTTAATAGGATTAGGTAGTTCTTTTGATTTGCTACATCGTGTTTTAGTTGAGAGTGAAGTGGCCTTTGATATGACAATAAATAAATGCTTTCCTAAACTTTTATGCTTGAAATTCCTTAACTGAATACTGATTGTGAGCATATTTTCTTGCTGTAGGTGCGAACAATTTGATTCCCATGGAAATTGCACTTAAAATTGCTGAGAAAATCAGAGCGCGTGAGAGGTTTGCAGCTTATATTGTTATTCCGATGTGGCCAGAAGGCAATCCAACAGGTGCTATTACAGAAAGGATTTTATTTTGGCAGGTAGGAACCAATTATGACTTCAACGCATAGCATTGTACTTCTGCATTTTAAAGGTAGCTTCAGAGATGGATAACTTTGTTGCTTTTTTTTTCATTGGATTAATTTATTTCCAATGGGAAATCAAAAAATTTTATTAATCTGCCCATCAGTGTATATACTTCAGAATGATCAATTTTTGATTTTGAAATTATCTCTCATTTATTGTACAGAACAAAACAATGCAAATGATGTATGAGGCCATTTACAAGGCTTTAGTGGAGGTTGGGCTTTAGAATAAATACACCCCACAAGACTATTTGAACTTACGTTCACATTTGGAAAGCACTGGTGTGCATTATTTGTTGTTTGTTGTTTGGTCTTAAATTACAGATGATTGGTTGGTGTGCATTGTTTGTTGTTTTGTTTTAATTAAATTATTTTAAAATTGCAGAGCACTGGCGTGCATTGTTTGGTATCCAATTTTAATTTTTTAGAATTGTAGAATATTAGCTGGTGTGCATTGTTTGGTTAATTTTATTTTATTATAATTGCAGAACATTAGTTTACCATTTTAATTTTAATGAACATTATAAATTTTATATGTTTATTCCTTAATTTGCATTAAGACTAGGGAGAGTTGTTATTTTTAATTGAATTCTGTAGAGGGTATGGTACAAGAAAAATTATTAAAAGTTCTTTGAGAAGAAAAAATGTTACAGACTCCACATGTTTTAACATGATATGTATATAAATTACAAATATATTTCGATCTCAATATTATTTACACTGTGCATTTAGGCACGGACATACACTAGTATATATATATATCAAGAAAAGAATGTTACTGTTAAAAACTCTCATTTTGCTGGAAATTAGTTTTGTTTTGCTGATAGGCAAGTGGACATAATCCTCTATTATAAATGGTTAAAATAAATGGGATGGATTATTTAACATAAGACAATCGATTCAATACTTTAACGAGTAATGGATGGAAATTAATTTTGTTCACCTACATCATTTTTTTTGTACGATCTCATTCTTGATCTTGACACTAAATTTGTAATTTTTTTACGAACATAAAGTGAGCCTTACCCATATAAGAGATTGTGTCCAATTTTCTAATGAGATCATGTGCAATTAAAATTTTTTAGATTTGTATAATGACACAATTAGTGAAATTCCAATGAGTTATGGACATTCAAATACGCCCAAAAAACCAGTCCTATTTCTCAATTTGCTGTCATTCATAGTCTATATTATCCTATCCGTCATAAAATAATCTCCAATGACTCCAACTGCCCTTGTTTTTTTCTGTGCAAATTTTACATATTCCAAGTTAGCATATAGTCCTAGAATATCTATTGTGTGAGTGATTTTCCGATCACAATGCCCAACTCAATACTTAGCTGGAGAGTACTGGCAGAATAGATGACACCTGACTGACCTGCAACAAAAAGAGAAGATTCCGGCAGTGGTTCGTCCACCCGGGGGCACTCCGACGATCAAGTCAGTATATCTCTCAAAGATAATCAATAGCACTAATCTTACTATTCGGAATATAGATTGCGTACCTTAGACCCATCAGGGGTGCCTTTCTTTTATAGCAAACTCAATCCTAGTCCCAATAGAAGCCTAGTTTCAATGGACTATTGCTCAGTGCTTATCCTGGACTCTTCAATAGATAAAGATAAACTCCCTAAAAGTGTTATCCTTATCCATACTATAGTCCTTCCTCATTCTAGGACTCTTGTGCCTTATCCGCTTATCTCGGATTTCGATATCTTCGGAGATAACCTCGGCCTTGCCGAGATCACCTCGGCGTCATATCCTGGACACGTGGCACTTCGGCTGACACGTCGGCATCACCTTGGCCACGTGTTGGGACTCAGAAAATATGTCCCCACAACTGCCCCCTAGGTTCTATTACCTCGGCATCCTGAGGTGATGGAACCTATATCGGTAGTTCCTACCAGTACATCGACGTAAGCCGAGATCATCATCATAGGCCGATATTAAAGATTACGAATCCCAAGGGCTTCTTCACGCGTATGAGCTGTTATACATAACAACTCAACCGTTTAAGCCACATGCCTTCCCTTCACTGGATCGTACTTGTTACGCGCTTGTAAGTCGTCTCACGCCTGCGTGCTCCATCTAACAAATCCGTTTCTCTAGGCTCATCAATTCTGTGTTGCCGCCGTTTTAGGTTTTTAACAAAACCTTTCCCCCTTTCATCTTTTCACTTTTCGACGTCTCTATTCAAACTCTTTCTCTCTCTTGCCTTCTCTAATCTTCCATTGTTCCAAGCTCTGAAGCTCTACTGCCACCGCTGTTTCACCTCTTCCGACGAGGCTTTTTTTTCGCTACCGCCGTTTGTCTGACTTCGGCGATCTCAACATCGGCTTTTTCCCTCTGGTAAGTCATCATTCCTTCTGGTTTTTAGTTCTTGTTACGCTCCAAGAAATTTTACTTTATCATTAGTCGCCATTGTTGTTTTACTCAAACATTTGATTTATGAATCATACATCTGAATGTGTTTATTTCACGATTTTGCCCTTTGCCCATGTCTTGAATACTCGCACTGCTTACAATTTTTCTATAATTTTGCAACTGTTCTTGACCTTGTACCCTTTCACACACTCTATCACAGTGTTCTTGGTAGTTCACCCTTGTTCTTGATTCTAAAACACGTTCTTGTTTTCTGTTTTCTATGTCTTTTCCAGATTTCTGCCTCCAATCTTGCTCCATTTTATTTAGGTTTGGGATTTGTTTGTAGAACCCTTGATTTTTAGGAAAAACTGGAACTATTTCCTCAAATTCTTACCCAGCACATGTAGACGTCCCCCGAACGCCCCGGGAGGATGAGTCCCGTTCTGTTCATTTGGGGTTACTACAGTTCGGACTCAACTTGTGTCACGGTTCTTAATCTGAACCAAAGAGTCCAAATCTGGCAAATCGTTTTGAGAAACAGATTTTTGAAAAAGTAGTGCCAAACATGGACTGCTTTGCCAGATACAGAGTCGCCACCTAAATATTTTTAAAATGGGGAAATTTAGGAAACCCTGACTCGGTGCCGAAGGCCACATGTCCGTCATCACCGGAGTTGTCTCGGCTTGGGAGCTTGGGTACGATCGGGGAAGGTCAGCTATGAGCACCCCCTTTCGCCCGGTCCGAAGACCGGCCTCTACTAACCGTGATATCCAATTTTGGAAACGCTATGTGTTCTTAAACCAATTATTAGCCTAGAATTACTATGTTATGCGCGCAGCAAACAAGTATAGGCTAGATTGCCTAATTTGGAA
This sequence comes from Camellia sinensis, assembly GCF_055761805.1. NCBI lineage: Eukaryota > Viridiplantae > Streptophyta > Magnoliopsida > Ericales > Theaceae > Camellia > Camellia sinensis. Next base: position 137,857,316 of record NC_138974.1, on the reverse strand, counting down.
AGAGACATTGCATATCCGTTCGTTTTGAAAATGCTTTGGAATTTGCTACTCGCAAGTAGGCTAAAACACGGATTTCAATGAGTTCTTCCAACTCAAACAATCCAACCTTCACCCACAGGCATCCAAGCAGTTTATAACACATAAGCATCTAGCCACATGTTAAGCATGCTGTCATGGCAACATTCACACTCATGCGATATGCTAAAGCGGAAATACTTACATCGTACTCCGTGCCAAAATAAAGAACTTGTTAGCAAACATGCATGATCCAAGTCCATGTTAAGTGCCTAATGCATCGCATACAAAGTGTTGCTAGAATAGGCTCGGCTATCCTAAACATGTCATGTGAAAATGCACAATTATCACGTATTCAGTTTGGGAATTGAAGTATTGATGCAATTAGCGTGATGTACCGAGCCTAATGCATGCAATACAAATGCATGGATGCACACATGCATAGCATGGGGTATGCTAAATTAAACGTGCCCTAATACTAACCATTAAAGCGGGTAAGTAAAAGGGAAGAAAGAAGTGAGGTTGGAAGACATACACACCACCCACGCACACTTATTACAGATTTGCCCTTGCTCGGAGGGACCGAATAAATATTACAAATTAATTAACTACGCAAGCTAATTAATATTACAAATTAACTAATTTAATTAACAAATTAAATAAATTAATTAAAACAGGAAAACGCCTCGGGAAGCGCGCCGCCATGCGCAAGTTGCCTCTGTTTTCCTTCTTTCACTCCTCTGGAGGCTGTCAAAACCTCAGGGTTGCATCCCTAGGCACTGGGGAGTACCACCAGCTGAGTGGAATCACCACCGGCACTGGTATATGTCCATCGGCACAAAATTGAATCTGTCGGCAGAGAAAAGGTTGCCGGCCGGCACCTTACACTGCCGGTCGGCAAAGAAAGTCTGTTGGACCTGCAACTCACAGCAACAGAGGGCAAAACAAGGCATGGCAGCACAATTCAAGGCATGTATGCATCAACCATATCCCTTATCATTGCAATGACTCAAAGGGGCATGTGCCTCGATTCTCGGACCACCAATCGCGCATTTCCATGCATGATGGCCCAAAGAACCAAGTATGCAACTTTGATTTCAAATGTATGCAAACCAATCAAACAAAGCTCCCAATCCCTATCACCTAAGTCAAGGGACAAGGAATGCATGCAAGATGCAATGCAACCTAGGCTTACAAGCTAAGGATGCAACATGGCATGGCAAGGCACTTATGCAAGCATACAAGCATACATATGGCAATGCAAACTAATGCTAAGATGGTCTTATACATGAATTAGGCAGCTCTAATAAGGCCTAAAACAGTGGCCAATGTGCTAAAAAGTGAGGGCTAAATGGCATACACACACACATGCACATAAGGACCAACACTTAAGCACAAATCAAGCAACATTCAAGCACACTTGAAAGAGGCAATCATGAACAATTGGCATGCAACGCGAGCTCTAAAATCATGTTATAAAATGATGCCAAGTCATATTAAACAAGACAAGCAAGTGCATGCAAGCATGGTCCAAGTACTTGAAGCAAGTCATGAAGCTTTGAAGCATGTTTATCACAACAAACATGGCATGCATTAAACTACTAAAACAGATTTTTAGCATGTCAAAACAAGGCCAAAGGACTCCTTAGATGGCATCTAAGTGGCTCAAATACAAAGGCATACATAGACACCAAAACATGGAGCATTGCTACACAAGCTTCCAAAGCATTAAAGTGGCATGCAAGGCAATCAAACAAGCATGGAAATGGGACTAAAATAACATGTGGAGGGACCCCAAATCACCAATTCGATGCAAAGATGTCATGCTACACATGCACATACTCAAGGCTAACAAGCCCAAATACAAAGGAGCTATATCAAGCATGCCAAAATCGACCCAAACACTTATGGACAGACCTAAAACATGACAAAATAAGCACATAATCCTCACAAGACTAAGCCTAAAACATGCTCCAACTAAGGCTAACAACCTAAGACATGTTAAGGCATAAACAAGGCATTACATGGCAACTATGCTAAGCATGCATGGGGTACCAAAACCAACTTGAAATCATGTTATATTATGGATATATAAGCATGAAAAACAAACCACACATGCTCAACACACACTCAAGCATAGGCTTCCTTAAGAGGCCAAAATATGCCCTTTTCAAGGACAACAAGGAGAGCGGGTGGCCCTCTCCTTCTTGGGACTTCAAAGCATCATCTTCACCACTGAAATCCCTCAAGATTTCAGTGGTGAAGAGACCTCAACACCAAAATCCCGGAGCTAATACAAAATGGCTCAAAATGAGGCCTTTTGAGGCCTAAGGGTGGTCAACAACCCTCAAACAACAAAACACTCTTAATAAACAATAAAGAGGGCTTAAAAATAGAACTTTTTTATGTTATACAATAATCACAAAAACAGCTCTAAGATAGGTATAAAATCAATGCAAAAATGGGGGAAAAAGGGACTAGAATCTCACCCTTGAAGACCCCTTCACAAATGGTGCTCCAATGGCCTCCTTGAGCTTGAATCCAACACCAAAGCTTCAAAACAAACTCTTTAGAACCTCAACTCCAAGAGGAAGGTGAAATACTAGGTGTTTGTGTGCAATAGTAAGACACAAAGCACCTAGTGAACAAAAGAGAGGGAAAGAGAGATAGAGTGTGTATCTAACTCTAACCCTAGAACTCAAACCCTAACAATGGCTGTTCTTGCTCTCAAAAAAAATCCTAAGTCTCTAACCAAGCCTCCCTTTTTGCCTTAGAGAGAGCTTCTCTCTATATTGTCTTGTAAAGCTTACAAGACAAGCTTTGCAAGAGGGGGATCCCTCCATACACGTGTATGGAGGGATGCAAAAGCAAGACAGCTGTCTAAAAATATCTGCAAAAGCAGATGAACAGCAATCGGCCGGCCAAAAATGCTATCTTGGCCAAAAGGAGTGCCGGTCGGCAACAAATAGTGCTGACCGGCAACAAATAGTGCCGGCCGGCAAACTATATTGCCGGTGGCAGCAAAAACCAGCCGGTGGCATCTAGCCACTGCCGGTGGTGGGTAGGGATGGTCTACAAGCCCTACCCTGCCTCTCAAAGGCAAGATGCAAGTGTTTGGTGCAAAACCAGACACTAAACGGTCGAGTTCGGGGATCCTGAGGCAAGGCGCACGAGCCAAGACCTCCGGGAACTCCAAACGAACACAAACATGGATGATCACCGAGTGTTCAAACGGTGACGTCCAAGTCTTGAGGACGGTCAAAAATGGGGTGTCTACAGCACACAATTTTGATTTTTGCCGAGGTCCCAATAACCTTTTTAAAACACCTTTCTGAAATCCAACCCCTTGAGTTAAGCCGATATCATGGGTATGTGGAAGCATAGGGTAGATACCCCAACAAAATTAGAATACTTCAGGCGAGAGTTTTCCATTCCTGTCGATGTCCATCTAAGGTTGGCCGGGGATGACGACTCTATCATGCCCGATGTAAACCTCATGCATTTTCCAGTAGTAGCGTTTATTAAGTGTGGACTTAGGTTTCCACTTGACCTTTTCTTCCGTGAAGTCCTCCACTTCTATAGGTTGAACCCAACGCAACTTGCAATCAATTCGTACCGAGTTATTAATGGTACCATAGCCTTAGCCAAACAAGAGAATGCTAGGATTACTCTTGCTGACTTCCAGTTCTGTTATACCATGTGTCGCCTGAAATCAGAAAAAGGCTACATCTATTACCTCAAGCCGAGGTCTACGGAATACAAAATTGTTGCCGACCTCCCTGACTCCAACAAGGGAGCGGGGGATGATTACTTCATCGTTTCGGGTAATTAGGAGTTTCAGCCAAACGATGACCTCCATCTTTATCCCCTAAGTCAAATAGTTTTTGGGGAAGGAGCTGGTAAGGGCCACCCTTCACAAATTTTCTTGCTTTCTTGCATAAAGTTTTCAATATTCTGCTATAATGTCTACGCTTTTTTCTGTTTTGCAGTTCTCCCTCAGCCACCAAAGGGCTTCCGTCAGTCTTTCTTTCCCAGCAAAGACTTGAAGAAACTACTGAATTTGCCAGTCCACAAGTGGAAGGCCCCTCTGCTTCTCAACTTCATCCCCACTTATAAGTCGGCTCTTCCCGACGTCCCAAAGAAGAAGAAGAAAAGCCTTTCTCCACCTTCTGCCACAACTCTACAAGTCGCATCCACATCTCAGACAGACCAAGGATCAACCTCTGATCCTGCAGAGCAGCCGTCAACCTCGGCTCCATACCTGATCCCGATATCCCAACGACAACGCCGGTGACGAACCGTTTTTTCTGCTAAGATGGGCCGTCAAAAAGCTGTTGCAAAAGATCTCCTAGCCAGCATCCCATCAACCGTTGACACTCCTCCAGCGCAAACCCAGCCTCCACCTAAAAAAAGAATTAAACAGGCTCAACCAAAGGCCAAGGTGACTCAGGTTGACACTGAGGACACTTTGTCGATCTCCAAACTGGCTGAAAGTGACAAGTCCCAGCCTACCACGGAGAAGAGGCGTGCCGAGGCCCAACCATCCGATTCTCCGAAATCAAAGAGGCCGAGGTCATCCTCTGCAACCACCTCAGGGTCCAAAAAACATGATGCCCCCTGGGCCCCCAAAATCACTCTGGGAGATAAGCCAGTTATGGCCAACAATAGTGCCGATGACATTAACGTCAGCGTAGCCCTCAGTACCGCTCTGTTTCTCCCTGGCGATCTCAACCAAAACGCCGAGTTGAGCAAGTATGAAAACTACGCCCTGATGCTTCAACGCTCCGTTCAAATAAGTGTCTTTATCTCGCAACTTTTTCTTTCTTTTTGTTCATTCCGTACTTGTAATTTTTTCTAATAACTTCTGTTCTGTTTTACTTTCAGGCCATCTAGCATGCCTATTCTTTCTCAGTACAATCTTTTGAGAACCGGGAGAAGCTGGCCGAGAAGAAGAGGGAGGTCTCCACTCTTCAAAAGACTAATAAGAACTTGCAGTCAAAGATGAAGACCCTGGAAGATTAGGCTGAGGATGCTATCAAAGCTCAACATGACGCCGAAGAGAAAGCAGGTGCTGCTGAGGCGATAAACAAAGTTCTTCAAGCCCAGCTGAAAGAGGCCGAGGACAAGATGGTCGAGGCCCAAAGGGAGCTTTAAGACGCCCTGGCCATCAAGGAGGCCGAGGTCAAGGCCGCCGACGAGAAGGGCTACAACGAAGGAGTGGCCGATGTCACGGCAGATTATGAAAAGCAAGTGAAGCAGGCATGCAACAAGGGTTTCACCCTTGGCTGGATGTCTCTTCTAAAAAAGCTTGAAGTCCCCGAGGACTCACCCCTTAGGAACACCGATGACATTCCTCTTCCATTCCCTCCAACTTCAACTCAATTCGATGACGACTTTGAATCTGAGGAGGAGGTTTTGGTGAGGAAGTCAAAAGATGTTGCTGGGGCCAAGTCTCCTCCTCAAAATGAGCAAGTCCTGGACTTGACTCAAGATGAGGAAGATGAGGAAGTCCCCAAGGATGCCACTCTAGAGAAGACGTCATCGGATGTGCCTCCTGCCAACAAGAGCATAAATGAAACCCTTCAAGAAATTGATGCTGAACTTGCGGCCGAGAAGGTTGCCAAGATGTCTTCTCAGTAATCCTCCGAGGTCCAAACCCAGCCTGCTGCTGAAGACTCTTGATTTCATGTTTTTCTCTTTATTTTGTGCTTTGTACTTTTCTTTTTGGAACAATTGTAGGCTTTGGCCGATATGTCAACTTTTTTAATATAACTTCTTTTTTTCTGAATGCTTGTATGTGTGCCTTCTCCGTATTACTCTTGTATGATCCCATACTTAAAATATATCTTTAGTATACACTTCAATCTTTGTGCAATCTTCTCGGGATAACACACCTCGGTCATACAGACTTCGTTTAACTTTACCTTGTAAACTTTTCTCAAGTTTCAACAAGTATCATCATCTTGGTTTGACTTCAACTTGTAAATTTTTTTTAAGTTTCAACAATTGTTAAGCATCATATCGGTTTAACTTCAACTTGTAAACTTTTCTCAATGTTTCAACAAGTGTTAAACATCTTCTCGGTTTAACTTCAACTTGTAAACTTTTCTCAAGTTTCAACAAATGTTAAACATCATTTCGGTTTGACTTTAACTTGTAAACTTTTCTCAAGTTTCAACAAGTGTTAAACATCATCTCGGTTTAAGTTCAACTTGTAAACTTTTCTCAAGTTTCAACAAGTGTTTAACATCATATTGGTTTAACTTCAACTTGTAAACTTTTCTCAAGTTTCAACAAGTGTTAAACATCATCTCGGTTTAACTTCAACTTGTAAACTTTTCTCAAGTTTCAACAAGTGTTAAACATCATATCGGTTTAACTTCAACTTGTAAACTTTTCTCAAGTTTCAACAAGTGTTAAATATCATTTCATCATCTTGGTTTGACTTCAACTTGTAAACTTTTCTCAAGTTTCAACAAGTGTTAAACATCATTTCTTTTCTCTGCCCCCTAATGTGAACCTAAGTTCCACTTGGGGTTTCATTATGCACGTATTCCGAAATAACGTTATGTATCTTCATCAGTCACAAATATAGAAGAATTCTACAAAAATTTTATTCATTACGTCGGCAAATAACAAGGAAAATCTAATGATAGAAAAACTTAGATACAAATATTCCAGGGTCTTGGCAACTCTTTGCCCTCACTATCTTCTAGCCGGTATGCCCCGTTGCCCGATTCTGAAGTGATTCTGTAGGGTCCTTCCCAATTTGGGCCAAGCTTGCCCTCCATGGGATCCTTCTTGTTGCCGACGACTTTTCTCAGGGTTAGGTCGCCGACTTAGAACTCCCTTGGGTTGACTCTTTTATTATAAGCTCTGGCAAGTTGCTGCTGGTAGGCTGCGAGCTGAATTACAGCTTTCTCTCTTCTTTCTTCCTCTTCGGCTAGGCCCAAGCCGAGAAGAAAGAAGCGTTCTTCATCCCCCTCTTGGATGAGGATTTTCTTCAGTGTTTCTTCACTCTTTTCGGCCGGCTCCTTGCCGACAACCTCTAGGACCTCCACGTCCTCATCTTCAATCTCTGCCTTCTCTGGTTTTTGAATGTTGTAGGTGGATTTCATTGCTGCCATGGAGCAATTCTTTGCCTACAGCTGATCTCCTCTGACCTCCTCAATCCCATACTCTGTTGGGAATCGCAATAGTTGATGTAGAGTTGAGGGAACAGCCCTCATTGCATGCAACCATGGCCTTCCCAAAATGATGTTGTAAGGGGAGGGTGTGTCAATTACGGTGAACTCTATTTTTATCTTCCTGGTGCCTGCCTACACCTCCAAGCTGGTTGTTCCAAGTGGCCATGTCGGCGTTCCATTGAACCCGACCATTGGGCTATTGGACTGCTCCATATCATCTGGGTAAAGGCCAAGCTCCTTGTAACATCGGACGTACATGATGTCACAAGACCTGCCTTGGTCAATCAGGATGTGCTTTACATGACATTCCCCAACCTGGAGGGATACTACCAAGGCATCATTATGTGGATGCTGCACCATCTCAAGGTCGGCTTCAGAAAAGGACACTACTGGTCCTTGGTACTCCTTTGCCCGATGTCTCTTCTCCCCGACTTGGTAGACATGCTGCAGATGTTTTACCTTCTGGGTCTCCCCCCGAATCTCATTTTCGTTGACCTTCGAGTGAATTACATTAATTATCCAAGGTCCTCCTGCTTGTGGTTGCTGTACTGGGAGAGGTGGAGCTGTTGTCGCCTGAAACAATCTTGTCTGTTCTTTTCTTGTTCTGGCCTCGTCGACAAGGTCTCTCAGATGGCCTTGCCTCACCAGGTCTTCCAAGTGTGTTTTCAGGGCTTTACAGCCCTGAGTCATATGCCCGTTTTCATTGTGGTAAGCACAATGCCTACCAAGGGTTCTTCCCATGAATTCTCCTGGTGCCCTTGCTGGTGTTCTGAAATAGGATTGGTTCCGAATTTGATCCAGGACTTTGTGAATTGGGATTCGGAACACAGTTGTCACTGCCTGTGTAGCCCTTAGTTTTGTCTCCTACTTGCTAGATCCGTTGTTACCTCGGCCTCGCTTCAGCGAGCTGTTTCTTTTCTCCTGCTTTCAGTCTTTTTGGTGCACTACTTTCAGCTTCGTGGTGAGTCTTCTTCGACCCTTCTTCATGAGTTGTGTCGAAGCACAGCGCCTGCCCCTGAACATTCCAATGTCCTTTAGGATCTGCCTCCTTTGTGCGATGCATCCTCCGTGATTCTTCTCTTCTTGACTCTCTTCTCCGACGTCCCTGGAAGGTCGGTGAGAGTATCTTTCGCTCCCGTTGTGCTGAGGGGTTACGGGGATTGTTTTCTACCTTCCCTTCTGGGCATTGGCCGCTGGAATCGGCATGTCCTACAGTGGGAACGGTGGCTGCATGACGTTATTTTGCATCATGAAATTGACGATCGAGTGCAGGTCTGCCAATTTGTTTGCCATCTCTTTTACCTCTTCATCCCTCTGTAGGCACCTATCCTTCCATACCTGGAGGTCATCCTCGTTGTAATACCCACTTCGATCTGGTTTCTTTGGTACGTCGCCAGTCTGGCCGACGTCTTTCACTCCGTGATTCTGGTCACGAGTTTCTGCGTTGCACTCGTTCCCTTCAATATCAAAGTCAATAGGTCTCCCACTCCCAGCATGAGTGTCATCCCCAATCTTTTCCTTCTATCCGTTACTGGCCATCTATTCTTCTTTCTTTCCCACAAACGGCGCCAAATTGTGTGAGTGATTTTCCGATCACACTGCCCAACTTAGTACTCAACTGGAGAGTAATGGCAGAATAGATGATACCTGGCTGACCTGCAACAGAAAGAGAAGATTCCAACGGTGGTTCGTCCACCCGGGGGCACTCCGACGATCAAGTCAGTATATCTCTCAAAGATAATCAATAGCACTAATCTTACTATTCGGAATATAGATTGCGTACCTTAGACCCATCGAGGGTGCCTTTCTTTTATAGCAAACTCAATCCTAGTCCCAATAGAAGCTTAGTTTCAATGGACTCTTGCTCAGTGCTTATCCTGAACTCTTCAATAGATAAAGATAAACTCCCTAAAAGTGTTATCCTTATCCATGTTATAGTCCTTCCTCATTCTAGGACTCTTGTGCCTTATCCGCTTATCTCGGATTTCGATATCTTCGGAGATAATCTCGGCCTTGCCGAGATCACCTCGGCGTCATGTCCTGGACACGTGGCACTTCAGCTGACACGTCGGCGTCACCTTGGCCACGTGTTAGGACTCAGAAAATATATCCCCACATCTATTTAAAAATGATTGCACATAGCTAAACCATTTGTTTTATTCCAATCTGCTATAGGTTAATATTACAACTTGGCATTAATTAATTTATCTCTTCATCATAGTCATGGCAGTGTTAACAACACTAACACCTCCATCAACTGCTAAATTATGTCCACTTACATAAACCGATTCATCCGAAGCAAGGAACAGAACAGCCTCGGCCACATGATTAGAATTCAACATGATTCCCTTTAAGTTGGCCAAGGCTGTAGCTAATGCTTCAATTGCACTCTTATCCATATTCTTCACACCAGAGGCAGAGACCAATCCCGTGGCAAGTCCAGATGGAGAAACACAGTTGACCCTAATACCATGCTTCCCGAGCTCATTCGCTGCTAATCTAACCAGACCAACCAAAGCATGCTTAGAAGTGGTGTAAGGATGAGGACCGCTACCTCCCAGAGTCGATGTCACGCTCCCCGTGCAAATGATTGAACCGCGAATTTGTCTTTCAACCATGACTCGAGCAGCGTGCTTGATGGCTAAGGCTGAACCACTTAAATTGATTGACATGGTGTTGTCGAAGGCATCCATGTCCATGTCTAGGATGCTGCCCACAGGACCCATGATTCCGGCATTGCTATGCATGATGTCAAGGGTGCCATATTTTTCTATGGCGAAAGCAACTGTTTCCTCCGCATGCTTTTCGACCCTCACGTCGCGGTGCCTGTAACTGGATTTCTGTGGGCCGATGGAAGCCGCAACTTGAACACCCAATTCGTCTTGAATGTCTACGATCATAACAAACGCTCCATTCTGCGCGAATAGGTTGCGGTGGCCTCGCCAATGCCACTGGCTGCCCCTGTGATTATTGCTACTGTACGGGGAGGAAATAATTCTCCTCGTATAATCCTGTTGACCAAGTCCACGCTCCTCCGTACGACGTCGCTTTGTCACCTGAAAACACAAACGTGAGCTAGCCGGCGGGTGTGTGCCGGAAACCTCTCCGATGCCTAAGTCAGAAAACTTGACAAATAGACAAAGCTCTAAGTTCTCAAAAAGATTGTGTTAAATTACCTCCTCCAAGGTGATGCTTGTGAGCTTTTATAAGTTTCATATGGCACAATCCTAATAGGACTTGTACTCTTCCATGCAGAGTCCTCCTAGGATTCATTCTCCTAAGGATAATGCTTATCCTTTTACACCCTCCCCACTGCTTAAACCAAGTGGGATGGTTTTCTTCATGGCTTGAACTACAACATGACCGAAATAACACTGGCTATGCTGAGCCACATAGAAGGCCGAACTATACTTAGCTCGGTCTTCTCCTCTAACTCATTACTTCGGCTGCCCTTGTTCAACCTTGGTGCGTTTAGATCAAACTTCCAAGTAGCAAGTTCTGACTGACCCAGCCAGAGTATGTCATGACCGGACTAACTCCGAAGCCGGTCTTCCTAGAGCATACTGCGACCGGACTAACTCCAAGACCCTACTCCGAGTTGTCTCTGGACCGGAGTAGAATTACTCTTCCTTGGGCCGAAGCAACTATCTCTTCTTGAGCCGGAATAAACTCACCTCCTTGGGCCGAAGTAACTTTGTCTCCCCAAGGCCGGAGTAACCTTGCCCTCTAGGCCGGAGTATTCAGTACGGCCTTTTTACCTAGTCCTCTGCGCTTTGGGCCTCAAAACCCAACTCGAAGCTCGGCCCAATTTTTTCCAAAAATTACCCTCTCAATTGCCCCTTAATTCCATCTGTGCAACATGATTGGGATTACCAGCCTTCTGGCCGAGCTAGAGTTTGTTACGCTTTTTCAGCCGAGCTAAAAAACCCTTTTAGCCTTTCCAGCCGAACTAAGTTTACCTCGGGTATCACTATGTCCGGTCAAAACGTCTCTTCAGTCATAGTGTCTGTAACGCTTCCCATTCCAGTGACACGTGGCAGGCTCTGATGGGCTAAGGACGGCTGTCACGCCGTCTTCGTGCTTTGAGATTTCGAGACGGTTCCCGCCCAAATTTTGGGCTCTCTAACAAAAGTGAACCCTAAGGCTAGGGTATCTTCACTTTTACCACCCTTCATACTCTCCCTCTGCTTTTTTTTGGCTGCTCGAGTTCTTGAGCTTTAAGCTTACTGTGTTCGTGCTTCCGTTGCTGCCACTGCCTCATCTTCAACTTCTTCTTCTCCAAACTGGTAAGTTCTGAGAAAACTTGTTGTTGTTTTTTGCTTTCTTCATTTCTGTTTTTTCTATCTGGGTGAAGCATGCTCGTGTATTCCTTGTTTTTGCTTCTGTACTTTCACGAAAAAATGAATAGAACTTGTATGTGTATGAACTGTTATGTAGAAAAACAAGCCTCAGATCCAAAATCACATTGCGACCGAACTAGGATTCTGTTTGCCCCCTAATACGTAGACTTCTGTAGTTAATAACCGAACTAGAACTTGTAGGAATGTCAGTAGTTTCCTCTGAACCACTCTAGCCAAGATAAGATTACCGAACAAGCTTGCATATACCGAACTAGGTACTTCGGTCTCCAACCGAGCTAAGACCTTGGGGCCAAGCCGGCTTTCTTAGTTCTGAAACCGAATTCAGAAAGCCGCCCCTAGGGGCTCAGCCGGAGTAACTTTCCTCACATCGCAACCGATTTAGGCCTTGGGACTAAACCAGCTTTCTTAGTTTTTTAGACCGAACTCAGAAAGCTGCCCCTAAACGTTAAACCGGTCTAAACTGCTCCAAACCGAGCTAACAAACATTCTGAAGAGCCGAGGTAGAACCAGCCCACTAAGCCGAAGTAGGATTTGTATATCTTGCTTATAATTTGTAGCGCGGTCCAACGATCTGTGCTTAACCCCTTTGTTTTCTACTTTGCAGACTTAGGTTGCCCAGGCACTCCCGCGTGTGCTCAACCGAGCTACTGAGCCTAGTTTTGGTACCGAAATAATTTATTCATAAATTATACAATAAATGGGTAAGTATAGATATTTAGTCGAAACCCCTGGTGGCCTGGCCGAATTTAGGCAAGATTACCAGATTCCTGATGATGTCCATCTGGCGCTGGCCAAAAAAGATGCTACCCCCTGGAACAATGAAGGCTTTGTGCCTTTTACCCTTCAATCCATAATAGAGACCGGACTACGGTTTCCTGTCCAACCGCTAATCTGCGAATTTCTTAGACAGACTAGGTTATGTCCCACCCAACTATCCACCAATACGTACCGTATTATCATGGGGATAGCCGCATTAAACCACCAAACCGGACTGAATCTTGGTCTAGCCGAGATCTTTCACCAATACTCTATCGGCTCAAAGAATGCTGGGTGGGTCTACTACCTTAGAATTCGCCGCCGCCGAGAGAAGATAATCAAGCACACTCCGGACAAAGATCTTAACGATGACGATTTCTTTTGGGTCTCTGGGAACTTTGAGGATTTTCAAGCTCAAATTCCTGGCCGACCTATAAATTGGAAAATGGGAGAGCCTGGTGATTTTACTTCGGTCTTCTGCTTTGTAAGTTATCTCGGTTGTTTAGTCTGTCAGCCGAACTAACACTTCTCTCTTTTTTGCAGATTTTGCCCATCTCCATTCCCTGTATAGCTATCCTAACCTTGGAGTCTTGCGAGCCGCTTTTCGGGTTAAAGAAAGGGATTGGGCCAAGCTTCTAAATTTCGAACCGACCTACCGTTACAGCGGTCGACGGAAAGCAAAGGTGACTGACTTCCTTCTTGAAGAGGCACCGGAACCGGACCCAACTTTGCCCGAGATAAGACTTGTCCCTCTAACCGCAGAAGAAGAGATGGCGAAAAGGAGCAGGGTCAGGGCCCTTCTTACCGAAACAGCTAGGCCTGAAGTGGCGCCTCCCAGCCAACCGCAACCTGCTGTTGTCGCCCTTCCTTCCCAACAGCCATCCTCTTCCCGCCGAACCAAACGTGCCCGAACTTCCGAACCCGAACGAGTTCTGATTGATGAAGAAACTCCTATTCAGCCGAGCTTACCACCGAGCCCCCAACCGGAGTCTTCCGACCGAACTATCGGCTGCTGGGCACCGAAACTAACCTTCAACGACCGAGTCATTCTAGACACAGACTCGGTCGTTGCTGAGAAAGACCACCTGTTGGCCATCAACCTGGCCAAGAGCGTGTGTCTGCCCAAAGACATGGAACATCATCAAAAACAGTTAACCACCGAGCTGAAGTCCATCCGGTCTGCTACTAAATCCATGATTCTGGTTAGTGATTTCGGTTGCTTTTCTGTTTATGTTTCTTTTTCTTTTAAACTTTTTCTTCGGTTTAAAGGAAAGTTGTTTGCTTTGGCAGGCTATTCAGAAAAACCAGATCACCCACAGGAAGGTACTGGAGCTGAGGAAAGTGACCAGGCAAGCAGCGGCCGAAGCAGAAGCGAAATCGGCCGAACTCGAAGAAGCCAGAAAGGAAATGGCCGAACTACGAGGAGAGGTCGGTCGCTTGACCGGAATGGTTAGTTCGGCCGAGGCCGAGAAACAAAAGGCTGCCATTGTGCTGAAGGACAAGTACTTGCGTGAGTTGTTAAAACTTGAAAGAAAGAAGGATGCCGAAATAAAGGAGAAGGTAAAAGAGGCTGACAAGCAGGGCTTCAAGAGGGCAGAGGATGCTTACGCCCTACAATGCAATGCTGCCAAGGATCTTTTCTTTAAGTGCGGCTGGAGGGGAGCCGTTGAGAAGCTCGGTCATGATCCTCAGACCGAGGTTTTCAACCCTCCAGCCTACTTTATACCGAACTCCCTGCTGGAATACGCCAATACGATGCAGCAGCAATTCCTTGAGGACTCAGGTTCAGATGAAGACTCTGCCACTGAGGATACTCCGGTTGAAAACGTGGATCAGATAGATCGACCGGGGTCCAGAGTGGAAGATCTGACTGTTGAGCGGCCAAATGAGACTGTGGCTCCGGTCGATACCACTATTGTGACTGAAGGAGTCCTGCCGCCAGAGACCGGTCTTCCAGCTATCACTGATGCTGCCTTTGATGCCGAGATTGAAGATCTTTTCGCTTGACTTTGTATTCTTTTTTTTTTTTTTTTTTTTTCTTTGTAACCGAACTAAGCCCCCTTGTAATGACTTCTCTTGCAATGAAAATTTTACTTCTCTTATTCCGGTTATTGTGTGTATGCTTGCATTTGTAATGTCTTCTAATCTCCAAGTGTTATTTCGGTTTTTGGTTGGTTAAACTATACTTACCAGCCAACCACTCCTTAGCCGACATAATTACTTCGGCTGAGGAGTACTAAGTCTTGGTTTAATCCAGCCAACCACTCTTCAGCCTTACACGTACTTCGGCTGAAGAGTAACAAGAGTTGGTTTATTCCAGCCAACCACTCCTTAGTCATGCACTTACTTCGGCTAAGGAGTACAAAGTGTTGGTTTATTCCAGCCAACCACTCTTCAGCCACACACTTACTCCGGCTGAAGAGTATCAAGAGTTGGTTTATTCCAGCCAACCACTCTTCAGCCATACACTTACTTCGGCTGAAGAGTATCAAGAGTTGGTTTATTCCAGCCAACCACTCTTCAGCCATACACTTACTTCGGCTGAAGAGTAACAAGTGTTGGTTTATTCCAGCCAACCACTCTTCAGCCATACACTTACTTCGGTTGAAGAGTATCAAGAGTTGGTTTATTCCAGCCAACCACTCTTCAGCCATACACTTACTTCGGCTGAAGAGTAACAAGTGTTGGTTTATTCCAGCCAACCACTCTTCAGCCATACACTTACTTCGGCTGAAGAGTAACAAGAGTTGGTTTATTCCAGCCAACCACTCTTCAGCCTTGCACTTACTTTGGCTGAAGAGTACAGAGAGTTGGTTTATTCCAACCAACCATTCTTCAGCCTTACACTTACTTCGGCTGAAAAGTACAAAGAGTTGGTTTATTCCAGCCAACCACTCTTCAGCCTTACACTTGCTTCGGCTGAAGAGTACAAAGAGTTGGTTTATTCCAGCCAACCACTCTTCAGCCTTACACTTACTTCGGCTGAAGAATACAAAGAGTTGGTTTATTCCAGCCAACCTCTAAGTTAGTTTTTCCAGCTAACTTAGAATAAAGTTTGGTTATTCCGACCAAACACCCTGCAGCCTGGATCCTTATCCTGGGCTTAGGAGGGGTGTTGGTTTATTCCAGCCAACCTCTAAGTTAGTTTTTCCAGCTAACTTAGAATAAAGTTTGGTTATTCCGACCAAACGTCCTGCAGCCTGGATCCTTATCCTGGGCTTAGGAGGGGTGTTGGTTTATTCCAGCCAACCTCTAAGTTAGTTTTTCCAACTAACTTAGAATAAAGTTTGGTTATTCCGACCAAACGTCCTGCAGCCTGGATCCTTATCCTGGGCTTAGGAGGGGTGTTGGTTTATTCCAGCCAACCTCTAAGTTAGTTTTTCCAGCCAACTTAGAATAAAATGCTTGCAATGTACCTAATCTTCACTAAAGCTAACTTTCACAGAGAACAACTCATGCTGAAAAGAATCGCTTGTTTTATTGAAGAAAGAAAAAATTACACGTCTTTGAAAAAGAAAAAATAAAATAACTTGAGATTGGCCGTGTTCCATGGCCTAGGGATTGCTTTGTCGTCCTTGTCTTGGTGGTATGCCCCTTTGTCTGTTAACCAAACCACTTTGTAAGGACCGTCCCAGTTTGGCCTTAACTTGCCATCTCCTGGTCCTCCACTGCTTTCCGATCCGCCGCTTTTCCGACATCTGCGAATAGCTCATTACTCTCCGGTTCTTCCACCGAATGAACATATCCTTTGGCAGCGCGGCTGCCATTCGCCGTGACGAAGCATTGCTTTGACATGATCTGATCTCCATAGACTTCTTCAATTATGCCGGTGTTGTTGGGGAACCGCATTACTTGGTGGTAGGATGACGCCACTGATCGCATGGCATGCAGCCATGTTCTGCCTAAGATGATGTTGTAAGTGGAGGGGACCTTCAATACCCAGAACTCCACTTGTTTTGTCACGGTTCCTGCTCTGACTGGAAGAATGATTTTGCCGACGGGCCATTCTGGCATGGAGTTGAACCCAATTAGGGGAGATACGGCAGATGCCAAGTCTTTGTCTTGTAGCTTCAATTGCTTGAATGTCTCGTAGTACATGATTTCACATGAACTACCCTGGTCAATCAGAATCCGCTTGACGTCAAAATCCTTGACTTGGAGAGTGACGACCAGGGCATCATTGTGGGGGCAGCAAATTCGTTCCAAGTCTTTGTCAGAAAAAGTCATGACGTTTGTTGCCTCCGTCTTCCCTTTCTTGATGGCTGGTTGGGTACTTAGTACTTCTCTAAAGTGTTCTGCCTTTTTGATCGATCCCCTGAGCTCACATACACGCTCAGGTTCAAAGACTCCATGTATGACATTGATGACGCCTTGAGGCGGGGCGTCTATTGGCATTCCATTGGGGTGGTTATTATGGTCCTGGGGGGCTGGCTGCGTCCCTCCTTCAATGTACTTATCCAAGTGTCCTGCTGCCACCAATTCTTCCAAGTGCTGTCTCAGTGGCGTGCAATTCTCAGTTCGGTGCCCTTTTTCTTGGTGGAAGGTGCACCGTGATCTGTCGTCGTAGTCTTTCTGGGCTTCTCCTAGCTTGGCTGGCCACTTGACGAAAGGCTCATCTCTTATTTCGCTCAGAATCCGATATATTGGTTTCTTGAACACCGTTGTTATGGCAGTGCGGATTCTCAACCATTTTTTATCTGGATCTTCTCCGTTATCTCGTCTGCCGCGTCCGTTTTTATTCTGTCGATCTACTGTATTGACCTTTGCTGAGGTCTTCTTTTCTGGCATTGTGGTTGTACTAGATTTTGCTTTTGCACGTGCGCCATCCTCTTCTACCCTGATGTGCTGATGTACTCTCTCCATCAGGGCCTCCATGGTGAGGGGTGGCGTCATGGTAATCGAATCCCTTAGTCTGTTCCCTACTGGAAGGCCTCTTTTATACTGCGCAATGGCTAGATTGGTGGGGCAGTCTCCAATCTGGTTGAATGTCTCCCAGTAGCGACTGTTGTAAGATCTGAGGGTCTCTTTTTCACCCATGTCGATGGAGAGTAACTGGTCTATCTCCACCGGTGTTTTAGTATTTGTCCGAAACCTTGTTACGAACGCTTCTGCCAATTGGGCCCAGGAGGCTATGCTATCCTCTGGGAGCTTTTCGAACCAAGTCAAGCCCAGGTCGCCCAGACTTGATGGGAAAAGTATGCACATTAAGGCCTCGTTTCGCCTGTACACGGCCATGACTTGGCGAAAGTGGCTCAAGTGTGAATACGGGTCCGTCTTCCCTTCATATGTATTGAACTTCGGCTGAAGGAAGCCTGATGGTAGGGGTGCGTTTTCAATCGCTGGGACAAACGGCGAAGTCTGTAGTCTTGCCAATGCTTTGTCCGTTGGTTCGTAGGCCGGTCTCGGTATTGGCATTCCAACCTCGATGCTTCCATGCGTTCGAGGAGCCAACCGTTGTAGGGCCGAAATTCGGTGTGGATCCTTTGCCCTGGTATCCTCCTTGCATCGTGCTTTTTCTTCTAGCACGGTTCGTAAGTCGGATGACCTGGGTAGCTCGGTTTGTCTGGATCTGGTTTGGTGTGAATGTGAAGGCCAATACGTGCTTCCTTCAGTGTATGATCTTTCGGATCTCGTCCTCTCAGACCTGGAGTGACGAGTTCTTGAAGATAAGGAATGAGTGTCGCCTGTCCTGAGGCTTCTGCTCTCTCCTTGAGAGGGTGTAGTATTCCTACTACGACTTTCTGAGTGGCGAGGGGGCGTCTTGTGCTTGCGCCCCTCTCCTGTCGCCACATCTTTGGTCTTCATCTGGCGTTTCAAGGCCTCCATGTCCGCCGCCATCCTCCGAATCAGTTCATCCTGTTCCTTTACGCGATCTTCCAGGACTTGAGGATCAATCCTCCTCCTTTGCCTGTCGGGACTTTGAGAGTGACGAGGGCTGCCATTCCGCCTTCCCCTGCCGCTCCTCCTGGAATTATGTTGTTGGGGCTCCAAGTCCGCCATGGGAGGGACAGCAGGTAATCCCTCACGCCTTGCGCCCCCTTCTGGAGTTAGTCCGTCGACGGCGGACTGCGGCAAGTCTTCAATGTTTGCCATTGAATGAGAAAAGGAGAAGCTTAGTCAAGAGGTTTTTGTTCTTGTCTGTTCTTCCCACAGACGGCGCCAATTGTACGGGGAGGAAATAATTCTCCTCGTATAATCCTGTTGACCAAGTCCACGCTCCTCCGTACGACGTCGCTTTGTCACCTGAAAACACAAACGTGAGCTAGCCGGCGGGTGTGTGCCGGAAACCTCTCCGATGCCTAAGTCAGAAAACTTGACAAATAGACAAAGCTCTAAGTTCTCAAAAAGATTGTGTTAAATTACCTCCTCCAAGGTGATGCTTGTGAGCTTTTATAAGTTTCATATGGCACAATCCTAATAGGACTTGTACTCCTCCATGCAGAGTCCTCCTAGGATTCATTCTCCTAAGGATAATGCTTATCCTTTTACACCCTCCCCACTGCTTAAACCAAGTGGGATGGTTTTCTTCATGGCTTGAACTACAACATGACCGAAATAACACTGGCTATGCTGAGCCACATAGAAGGCCGAACTATACTTAGCTCGGTCTTCTCCTCTAACTCATTACTTCGGCTGCCCTTGTTCAACCTTGGTGCGTTTAGATCAAACTTCCAAGTAGCAAGTTCTGACTGACCCAGCCAGAGTATGTCATGACCGGACTAACTCCGAAGCCGGTCTTCCTAGAGCATACTGCGACCGGACTAACTCCAAGACCCTACTCCGAGTTGTCTCTGGACCGGAGTAGAATTACTCTTCCTTGGGCCGAAGCAACTATCTCTTCTTGAGCCGGAATAAACTCACCTCCTTGGGCCGAAGTAACTTTGTCTCCCCAAGGCCGGAGTAACCTTGCCCTCTAGGCCGGAGTATTCAGTACGGCCTTTTTACCTAGTCCTCTGCGCTTTGGGCCTCAAAACCCAACTCGAAGCTCGG
Source organism: Camellia sinensis (assembly GCF_055761805.1). Lineage (NCBI taxonomy): Eukaryota > Viridiplantae > Streptophyta > Magnoliopsida > Ericales > Theaceae > Camellia > Camellia sinensis. The sequence continues at coordinate 137,838,007 of NC_138974.1, read as the reverse complement.
CCCAATTTTTCCCAAAAATTACCCTCTCAGCTACCTTCCCTTCTAACCTGAAAAACATTAACAACAAACTTCTGGTTAAGCAAAAGGGTTTTCTTTTGATTTTATAATTTGCTTTCTTTCTTCGTGTTTTTTTTTTGGGGGTTTTTTTTTTTTTTTTTTTTTTGGGTGTTAATATATATGTGCTTGTCTATGTGTACACATGCATATATTTCAGCGGATTCAAAATTGTCTGAAATTGTCTAAAAAGTGTCTAGAATTTTATATTAATTTTTTTGGGTTTTCAAGTAATGAATTTTTTTTAATAATTTTAGGATGTAACAACTATTGAATGTGAAGGACATTCTTGAAAATAGTATCAAAAAAATAAATAAATGTAATACCATTCACATCACATGCTTTTCTGTTAGAAATTAGGCGTTCAAGTGGCATGACACCTCATCTTTTATGTTCAATAAATAAATGTAATATACCTTATATTTTATGTTCATTAAATGTCTTTTTTGAGACAACAAATGCTTTTATTTTGGAAAATAGAGTTCGGAAGTACCAAAATTGGACCAAAAAACACCCCGGAAGGCGACGCGTGAGCCTCGTGTGCCAGATGAAGCGGTCAGCGTCCACCATGCGCCACCACGCGCCAGGCGCGCTCCCCACGCGCTGCCACGCGCGTTGTCTGCGTCATCCACGCACGAGACTTGCGCCCTTCCACGCGCGCGTTAAGCCACGCCGCTTCGAGCCGCGCCACGCACGAGCTGTGCGAGAGTTGCGTGCCGAGTCGAGCCACGCCGTTTTTCGTGCAGGCTTGACTGGTTTGACGGCTGGGTGTAAGGGTCTGTTTGTTTTTTTTTAAATCCAGCGTTGCGTTAAATGGTCATAAGTAATTCGTTATAATAAATTTTTAAAATTTTATGAAAATAAAAAATATTTTTCCAGAAATAATGCTTTAAAATGCTTTTGGGATTGCATGACTAAGTTTCTGGGGCTTAATTTTTTATTGTAGACTACTGTTATGGTTTACTATTTACTAGTATAGTTGTTGCATTTTTCTAGATTCTGGAATATTTATTTATGATTTTTGTGAATTAATTAATTATTTAAAATTTCAAAAAATATCAAAAAATTTCATAAAGGATATACTTTCTGTTATGGCATAATCTGAACAGCATATTGTTGTTTTTTGCCTAGAGTTTCTAATATGTTGTAATTAAAATAGTATGATTAATTGTTTTTTATTTAAATTCCATTATTAAATGTAACATAGCATGAGTTGATTATGAATCTACATTAAGATGCTATTGTATGGAATTAGAATATTTTATCATGCTTTTAGACATGTCATAGTCAGTGGGAGGTTGTTCGGTTGAGAGAAATCTTTGTAGATTTACTCCCGAAAACTAATATTTTGTGCATAAATTAAATTAAATTTTGGATAATTGTCACCTGTGGCGCAAGAGATGATTACGAGCATAACGGATTTTCGGTCTTGTGACTTGTGTAATATTGTCACTATTTAATTTAGATTTTTGTGGCAAAATTATATTATGCTAATCAAATTAATCCCAATACGAATTTCTCTCTAAATTGACTTAGCTTATGGAAGTTAATTTGGTTGACCTAGACTTAGTAGAGATGTTCAAATGTGAATAATGTAATCCTATTCTTTAGATGAGCAAAAGTCTTGGAGACTTTAGGTCAGACCTTAATTGAGCCAAAGTAAGGAAACACGACTCAAAGTCACTATGGTTTTATTGCCTTGTTTGGCACAATAAAAACTAATGTGTGTGCTATAGTTAGCGGCACACTACGTAGTTTTGGTTGGCGAGTTTTGGAGTTATGAAATTAGTAAGCTCTCAATAGATCTGTATATGATCTTGACTATTGAGCTGCGCAGATTGACTTTGTATTTTGACTTGCAATGATGTTGCATCATTGGATAAAGTAACATTCAAGAGTCACGTCATCCAAGAAATGTGAGCTTAAATGAATTAGTCATTAAGTGTAAAATGAGTAGCCAGTATGAACAGTGCTTTGCTCTTGTAACAACCCTCATACTGTTTACCGACTTATGACTGATTGATTACCGATAACCATTGATTACCGTTAAATTGAATTGATTATGACTGATAATTGAACTGATTAAAGTACTGAACTGACTGACTGAAATTGGAAACCGAATTGATTGAGTATATGTTAGTTAAATTGCATTCTATCTGTTTGACTGTATGATTATCTGTTCATGCTTATATGTTTAAACTGCTAATTGAAGACCTTATCGGCGGCCGATTTAGAAACCGATTGATGTTCCATGACCCTCGTAATTAATGTGATTTTATGGTGTATTTACCTGAAAACTGATTAGGTATGATCAAATCCGATTAAAATAAGCTAATTAAAGAGTTTGACGTAATTACACTTTTGCCATCTAGTGGGGCCTTTGTTTACTCATATTTGAAGCCTTGTGTATGCTTTATCAAAACATTTCATCAGCCATTTCTTCTTGTTCTAGCCGAATTTAGAGAGAGAGGAAGTGAGAGTCTTGAGTTCACTTGTAGAATTGTTTGGAAATTGAAGAAATTGTTAAGGAGATTGCATATTTGAGCTCCCTTCTTGAACTACAAGACTAAAGGTAGCTCCATTGTCTTCTTGTTCATGTTTTGAGTTGATTGTTGCATGGTCCATGTTAGATTGTAGAGCTAAGTCATGATTTGGGTCATTAATGGTGAATTGAAGCTCATTTCATGCATGCATGTTTGAATTAATGAGTTTTGAGTTGAATTCATGGTATAATGGTGCATGCATGTTCATAATTTTGTGGTACCCCATGAGTTCATCTTGTTTTTGAAGGTTTAAGCTCTTTTGAAACAGCATTAAAGCTTTGAAAATGATTTAAGATCATGCATGTCATGTTTGAGGATTGTTCTTGGAAAATGGTTTGAAAATGGGTTTGAATATGGTTTAATTGACTCACCTTTGGGGCTTGAATTCATAAATTGAGCTTTGAAACTTGTTATACATTGAATTTAGTTATGTTTTCCAGAATTTGGGCCCAAGAGGTCGAGTTTGGAGTGGTAGAATGCTTGGTTTGAGCTTGGGAGGCAAATCTGGAAATTCCAGATTTGGCTTCCTCGCTCGAGCGAAGGATTCCCCGCTCGAGCGAGCACCTTTGTCCACGGCTCCGCTCGAGCGACCATCGAGCGACCATCGCGCCCAAAATCACAGCATCCAGTATTTTTACTGTTTCGACAGACCGCTCGAGCGAAGGATTCCTCGCTCGAGCGAAGCCTTTGATTTTGGACTTCCGCTCGAGCGAAGAAAGTCTCGCTCGAGCGAGGCTCCTATTTTCAGCAAAGTTTGCAAAATGTTTTCTAAGTGTATTTTTGCATCCTCATCCCATCCTAGGCATTCTTAGGCCTGGTTTAAGACATCTTGATGAGGATATCGTTGTAGAACACACCAAGGCAAATTAGGGATTAAGTTATGATATTTCCCAACTGTGTAGCTTAGTGTGTTCAACCTGTGAACTGTGTAGGGTTAGCGACTGGGGAGACACGCTCTAGCATACCGTAGCCCAAACTCTGTGAGTAACAATTGTGTAAAGATATGTTCAACTGATATCTTTTGAATACTGAACTGAACTGTTTACTGAACTGGTATTACTGAATGAATGTATGTCCTTTATTTCTGAACTGTACTGTGGCATCCTTAGTACCTACTGTTTACTGTTACTGTTACTGCGACAGAATTCTCTGTCGGTTCCCTCGTGGAGCCACTACTGTTTACTGACTGATGGCCATCATTACTGTTCGGTCTTTTAAGACCTACTGTTACTGTTATGCTAATGGATGTACCACATATGACTGTTTACTGTACTGAACAACTGAAATACTGATTGAATTGAACTGTTTTCATTACCGTAAGGACATTCATTCTAAACCTCTTTACACATTATGTTATTCACTGGGCTTTAGCTCACTGTTTATATATATATGTAGGTGCTCAGCCACCAGATCGGAGCTAGGAGCGTGGGTTAGACTCCAATTTTGTCAAGCCAGCCTTTGTGCCTCACTGCGAGGTTCCGAGTTGCCATGCTATGGTTTTGGGGTGTTTTGTTTGTTTTCCCCCGTCTGTCTCCATACTGTTTGGATTACTGTATAGACTGTCAGTTACTAACTGTACTGTTATCAAGGGATTAGGTCCCTGTACTGTGTGACTGTAAATTTTGTATAGACTGTACTGTTTGTATATGTATGAATGCATGAAAAATATTTTTGGCATATAGACTGTCACAGCTCATTGGACATTGTTTAATTACTGTATTGGCTTCCGCCAGGCCCTGTACTCTGTTTTACTGTATTACTGTTAAGCAGGCCTTCGGTAATCTCGGATTACTGGCCGGTTACGGTGCTAAACCCATAGGGCCGGGTTTGGGTCGTGACAGAGTGGTATCAGAGCGATACTTACCACGAGTTATACCGCACACACGTGTTCAAATGAGCTATAGGGTGTCCTAGAAAAGTTATTAGGGCATCTCATGAGCATGATAAGTGTGTGGTTATGTTATGACTGAATACATGCTAATGTGGTAAACTGTTAAACAAATGACTGCTTATGTTTAAAACTGTTATAACTGCTTATAGTGAAATGGACAATGCAAATGAACCTGAGTCCTCATCTACTGAGGCAAGAATGGAAAGAATGATGGAACTGATAACTGCTAGACTTGAACAACAGAACCAACAGCCTCCTCCTCCTCCGGTACAGCCGGAGCCTAATGTGAATGTGAATGATGGGGATATTATTGCTCTGACCCAGAAGTTCAGCAAAATGAAACCGCCATCCTTTCAGGGAGGCCTCGAACCGTTAAAAGCTGAGGCTTGGGTTCTGGAAACAGAGAAACTATTTGAAGTATTTCCGTGCTCAGAAGCAAATAAAGTATTGTTAGCTACCTTCACCCTACAAGAAGAAGCTAGAAGGTGGTGGATGTTGATCCGCGATACAAACACTGTCATGACTTGGGCTCAGTTCAAGGAGTCCTTCTTTGAAAAGTACTTCCCACAGTGTGTCAGGGACAGGAAAGTAACTGAGTTTGAACAGCTGAGACAGGGCACCACGTCGGTTGCCGAATATGAAACAAAATTTACTGAACTTGCCCGTTATGCACCGCATATGGTGGATACTGAGTATAAGAAGGCCAGAAAATTTGAAGGTGGCCTTAATGTTGCAATTCTTGACCGAATAAATGTGTTGAAACTACCGACTTTTGTGGGTGTTCTGGACCGGGCATTGATGGCCGAGTCGAACATTGCAACAGTAAAACAATCTGAAACCCCAACAACCGAATGGCATGGTAAAAGGCAGGGTTTCAAATTCAAGAAAGGCAAGCACAACCCAGCCAACAAGAAACAGAATACGGGGTCGACAACTAGCCCCAGCCAAGGGAGTGGGTTCATACCACCCTGTCCTGAGTGTGGCAAGAAGCACAAGGGGGTCTGCTACAGAATATCTGGAGCCTATTACAGGTGTGGCAAGGTGGGCCACATGGTTAAAGACTGCCCCTCTGCTCCACAAGCCAGTAGTAAAGCTGCACCAAGCGCAGCAGCATCAACTGTAGCACCAAAGCCTAACCCCAGAGCTACCGGGAAAGAGCCCATAAGGCAGGGCCGAGTGTTCGCCCTAGTACCGGGAGACGTACAAAATACTGAGACCGTTGTGTCAGGTATTCTCTCTATTTGTACACAAAATGCATATGTATTGATTGATTCGGGGTCTACACATTCTTATGTATCGCATGCTTTCTCACGGAAATTGAATAGACCCTTAGAACCTATGAACTATCTGCTAGCCGTATCATCACCCGTAGGAGGGTCCATGACATGTGCTTATATGTACCCCGCATGTGAACTCATTGTTGGGGATATGCATCTGTTTATTGATTTACTGCCATTGAACATTGATCATTTTGACGTAATATTGGGGATAGATTGGTTACAAAAATATCATGCCACTATTGACTGTGTGACCAAGCAAGTTGTTTTCCGTCCACCCGGTTTGCCTGAATTTGTGTTTAATGGGAGTGGAGTAGTACCTCCTCCGTATTTGATTTCATCAATGAAAGCTGTTAAATTAATTAGGAAGGGGTGTAAAGGGTATCTGTGTTCTGTGCTGACTGCGTCTACTGATGATAGTGTTAAAATTGATGTGAATTGTGTTCCTATAGTCAGAGAATTTCCAGATGTTTTTCCAGATAATCTTCCAGGAGATTTGACTGACAGGGAGATTGAATTTACCGTTGATGTGATTCCCGGAACACAACCAGTTTCTAAAGCTCCTTACCGAATGGCTCCAACTGAACTGAAAGAACTGAAAGTGCAATTGCAAGAACTGTTAGACAAAAAGTTCATCAGACCTAGCACTTCGCCATGGGGTGCTCCTGTTTTGTTTGTCAAGAAAAAAGATGGCTCACTGAGACTGTGCATTGACTATCGTGAACTGAATAAGGTAACTGTAAAGAATAAATACCCATTACCGCGTATTGATGATTTATTTGATCAGTTACAGGGTGCACAAGTGTTTTCCAAAATCGATCTCAGATCGGGGTATCATCAACTGAAGGTTAAACCAGAAGACATTGATAAAACTGTTTTTAGAACGAGGTATGGCCATTATGAATTTTTTAGTTATGCCATTCGGAGTCACGAATGCCCCTGCTGCTTTTATGGACCTCATGAACAGAATTTTTAAACCATACCTTGATGACTTTATTGTTGTATTTATCGATGACATATTGATTTACTCCAAAAGTATAGAACAGCATGAACATCATCTGAGACTTGCCCTACAAACCTTAAGAGAACAGAAACTGTATGCTAAACTGTCTAAATGTGAATTTTGGCTTGACCATGTTATGTTTCTGGGGCATGTTGTTAGAAAAAATGGAATTTCTGTTGATCCGCAGAAAATTGAAGCTGTAGTGAACTGGCCTAGACCGACAAATGTGACTGAAGTCCGAAGCTTTTTGGGACTGGCTGGATATTACAGAAGATTTGTCAAAGATTTTTCCAAAATTGCCCTACCATTGACTCAGTTAACTCAAAAGGGGACATCATTTGACTGGACTGACCAAAGAGAATCTGCTTTTCAGGAGTTGAAAACTCGATTAGTGACTGCACCGGTTCTTACATTACCTTCAGGTACGGATGGTTATACTGTATTTAGTGATGCTTCTCATAAGGGTTTGGGATGTGTTTTAATGCAGAATGGGAGAGTAATTGCCTATGCTTCCCGTCAACTGAGACCGCATGAAAAGAACTACCCGACCCATGATCTGGAACTTGCTGCAGTAGTATTTGCACTGAAAATCTGGCGTCACTATCTGTACGGGGTGACATGTGAAGTATATACCGACCACAAGAGTTTAAAATATTTCTTCACACAGAAAGAACTGAACATGAGACAGCGGAGATGGCTAGAACTGATTAAAGATTATGACCTACAAATATTGTACCATCCGGGAAAAGCCAATACCGTTGCCGATGCATTGAGCCGAAAATCGATTGGAAACTTAGCCTGTTTGCTTACAAGACAGAAAGAGTTGCTTTGTGACCTTGAAAAATCTGAAATCGAAATTGTTTTACGAGAACAAGGTGGAATCTTAGCTGCTATTTCTGCTCAACCGGTGCTGATTGAGGAGATTAAAGAGAAACAGCAACTGGATGACTTCTTCAAGAAGATCATCGAAGAAAGAGAATCTAAACCGAGACCGGGATTCAGATTTGAGAACAATGTACTGAAATTTCGTGACAGACTGTGTGTACCAAATGATACTGAACTGAAAAGGAGAATTCTGCAAGAGGGCCACAATTCGAAATTGTCGATCCACCCGGGGAATACGAAAATGTATCAAGACCTGAAACAGAATTTCTGGTGGCCAGGAATGAAGAAAGAAATCACCGATTTTGTATCCAAATGTCTTCATTGCCAACAGGTCAAGGCCGAACATCAACGACCTGCCGGACTATTGCAACCCTTGCCCATACCAGAGTGAAAATGGGAGCATATCACGATGGATTTTATCGTTGGATTGCCTCGCTCCAGAAAAGGTATGGATTCAATTTGGGTTATTGTTGATAGATTAACCAAATCTGCTCACTTCTTACCTGTCAAGACAATCTATAATGCGGACAAATTGGCTATTATCTATATTGATGAGATTGTAAGACTGCATGGAGTGCCTGTGTCTATTGTTTCTGACAGGGATTCGAAGTTTACATCGAGGTTTTGGCAAAGCCTACAAACTGCACTGGGTACTGAACTGAGACTGAGTAGTGCCTATCATCCTCAGACAGATGGCCAATCAGAAAGGACCATCCAAACTTTGGAGGATTTACTGAGAATGTGTGTCCTTGATTTTCAGGGAGACTGGGAAAGTCATCTGTCATTAGTTGAATTCGCCTACAATAACAGCTACTATTCGAGTATTGGTATGGCGCCCTTCGAGGCATTGTATGGCAGAAAATGTAGATCTCCGATTTGCTGGGCAGAAGTTGGAGATGGGCCTTTGCTTGGGCCCGAGATTGTGTATGAAACAACTGAAAAAGTGAAACTGATACAGCAAAGACTGAAAACTGCACAGAGTAGACAGAAAAGTTATGCAGATGTCAGAAGACGGGACAGAGAGTATGAAGTGGGTGATCACGTTTTTGTGAAAGTGACACCAATGAAAGGCCAGACTCGTTTTGGAGTCAAAGGCAAGTTAGCGCCGAGATATGTCGGACCGTATGAGATTATTGAGAAAATCAATCCGGTGGCGTATCAAGTTGCGCTTCCTCCTGAAATGGAACACATGCATAATGTTTTCCACATTTCTATGTTAAGAGATTATCTCCGGGATCCCTTCCATGTAATAGGGCCTACCCACGTAGTGTTGAGTGATGACTACGCTTACGAGGAACGGCCTATACAGATTGTAAACAGACGAATCAAGAAATTGAGGAACAAAGAGATCCCGTTAGTGAAAGTTGACTAGCAAAACCACGGTGGCGTGTATGCCACTTGGGAAAGGGAAGATGACATGGCCAAACGATATCCTGAACTATTTCCACTGAATCCTGTTTTCTTCCAGAATGAAGGTAACTCGAGTTTAGAGGACTAAACTCTTTATAAGGAGGGGAGACTGTAACAACCCTCATACTGTTTACCGACTTACGACTGATTGATTACCGATAACCATCGATTACCGTTAAACTGAATTGATTATGACTGATAATTGAACTGATTAAAGTACTGAACTGACTGAATGAAATTGGAAACCGAATTGATTGAGTATATGTTAGTTAAATTGCATTCTATCTGTTTGACTGTATGATTATCTGTTCATGCTTATATGTTTAAACTGCTAATTGAAGGCCTTATCGGCGGCCGAATTAGAAACCGATTGATGTTCCATGACCCTCGTAATTAATGTGATTTTATGGTGTATTTACCTGAAAACTGATTAGGTATGATTAAATCCGATTAAAATAAGCTAATTAAAGAGTTTGACGTAATTACACTTTTGCCATCTAGTGGGGCCTTTGTTTACTCATATTTGAAGCCTTGTGTATGCTTTATCAAAACATTTCATCAGCCATTTCTTCTTGTTCTAGCCGAATTTAGAGAGAGAGGAAGTGAGAGTCTTGAGTTCACTTGTAGAATTGTTTGGAAATTGAAGAAATTGTTAAGGAGATTGCATATTTGAGCTCCCTTCTTGAACTACAAGACTAAAGGTAGCTCCATTGTCTTCTTGTTCATGTTTTGAGTTGATTGTTGCATGGTCCATGTTAGATTGTAGAGCTAAGTCATGATTTGGGTCATTAATGGTGAATTGAAGCTCATTTCATGCATGCATGTTTGAATTAATGAGTTTTGAGTTGAATTCATGGTATAATGGTGCATGCATGTTCATAATTTTGTGGTACCCCATGAGTTCATCTTGTTTTTGAAGGTTTAAGCTCTTTTGAAACAGCATTAAAGCTTTGAAAATGATTTAAGATCATGCATGTCATGTTTGAGGATTGTTCTTGGAAAATGGTTTGAAAATGGGTTTGAATATGGTTTAATTGACTCACCTTTGGGGCTTGAATTCATAAATTGAGCTTTGAAACTTGTTATACATTGAATTTAGTTATGTTTTCTAGAATTTGGGCCCAAGAGGTCGAGTTTGGAGTGGTAGAATGCTTGGTTTGAGCTTGGGAGGCAAATCTGGAAATTCCAGATTTGGCTTCCTCGCTCGAGCGAAGGATTCCCCGCTCGAGCGAGCACCTTTGTCCACGGCTCCGCTCGAGCGACCATCGAGCGACCATCGCGCCCAAAATCACAGCATCCAGTATTTTTACTGTTTCGACAGACCGCTCGAGCGAAGGATTCCTCGCTCGAGCGAAGCCTTTGATTTTGGACTTCCGCTCGAGCGAAGAAAGTCTCGCTCGAGCGAGGCTCCTATTTTCAGCAAAGTTTGCAAAATGTTTTCTAAGTGTATTTTTACATCCTCATCCCATCCTAGGCATTCTTAGGCCTAGTTTAAGACATCTTGATGAGGATATCGTTGTAGAACACACCAAGGCAAATTAGGGATTAAGTTATGATATTTCCCAACTGTGTAGCTTAGTGTGTTCAACCTGTGAACTGTGTAGGGTTGGCGACTGGGGAGACACGCTCTAGCATACCGTAGCCCAAACTCTGTGAGTAACAATTGTGTAAAGATATGTTCAACTGATATCTTTTGAATACTGAACTGAACTGTTTACTGAACTGGTATTACTGAATGAATGTATGTCCTTTATTTCTGAACTGTACTGTGGCATCCTTAGTACCTACTGTTTACTGTTACTGTTACTGCGACAGAATTCTCTGTCGGTTCCCTCGTGGAGCCACTACTGTTTACTGACTGATGGCCATCATTACTGTTCGGTCTTTTAAGACCTACTGTTACTGTTATGCTAATGGATGTACCACATATGACTGTTTACTGTACTGAACAACTGAAATACTGATTGAATTGAACTGTTTTCATTACCGTAAGGACATTCATTCTAAACCTCTTTACACATTATGTTATTCACTGGGCTTTAGCTCACTGTTTATATATATATGTAGGTGCTCAGCCACCAGATCGGAGCTAGGAGCGTGGGTTAGACTCCAGTTTTGTCAAGCCAGCCTTTGTGCCTCACTGCGAGGTTCCGAGTTGCCATGCTATGGCTTTGGGGTGTTTTGTTTGTTTTCCCCCGTCTGTCTCCATACTGTTTGGATTACTGTATAGACTGTCAGTTACTAACTGTACTGTTATCAAGGGATTAGGTCCCTGTACTGTGTGACTGTAAATTTTGTATAGACTGTACTGTTTGTATATGTATGAATGCATGAAAAATATTTTTGGCATACAGACTGTCACAGCTCATTGGACATTGTTTAATTATTGTATTGGCTTCCGCCAGGCCCTGTACTCTGTTTTACTGTATTACTGTTAAGCAGGCCTTCGGTAATCTCGGATTACTGGCCGGTTACGGTGCTAAACCCATAGGGCCGGGTTTGGGTCGTGACAGCTCTCTATCTAACTGTTGGGAGTGGATGGAGCAAAATTCCATGCACTATAACAGTGTGCATTAAAGTATCACTTGAAGTTAAAAGATTAGCGTTTAGTAGCAGAAAAATCTATTAACACTAAGTGAAGAGATTAGCGCCAAGTGGCTGCAAAATCTATTAGCATTGCCAACTTGTTTAAGTCTAAACACTTACAGTTTCCACACTTGAGTGTGAGACATGAAGAGGTGCTTCTTTGTATGATTCCTTTACTCGGCTAACGTTTTTTTTTTTTAATAATGTTTACCACTAAGCGCAAACGTTACAGCACAGTAATGAAAAGGTCAAGGCCGACAAGGTTGTTATGACTCTAAGAATTTGACGCATCGCTTGTGAGAGCATTGTGTTAAATAAGACTCTTTAGCCTAATTCATGCTTAAGTTACTTCAGGAGCTGTTATAGATTAATAGCTTGTTCTCTCCTTCTTGTGGATAGTAGAATTAATTGCAAGTAACTTTAAAGCAAGAAATAGATATGGAAAGAGGAGTATCGTCATGTTTCAACTAGATGTAGTAAAGTGTATGGAGAATAAAAAATGACTTGAAGGTGCAGGGGATTAGCACTTACTAGTTAAATTTGCGACTTAGACGCACTTGATATCTCCATGACATCCTTTTATGATCTAGTCAACATTAATTAGTCATGAGTCATTACCTAGTTGGGCCTAAACCTTTAAAACTTGTCTTTGAGAACTCACACATTAGGATGATTGGAATTAGTTTATGACATTGGTCATGAACCGGTGGCTTATTATACTTAATCACATTAATGAGAAAATGACATGGATGGTTTGAGTAGGCCCTCTCGAGCCCACTCGCTTGTGACATCCTACTCTCATATGAATGTGTAACTTTGTTCGCAATGGTTGTGCACAAGTGAGTAGGAAAGCCGTAGAAGGTCATTTGTATTGGCGCATTTAGTCCACTATGATATTTGTGACTAGATATGTGTAAGGGTATGATAGCTAAGCCTCAATCTTGACACATTTATAGATTATGATACGCATTTGAGTCAAGACTATTTGATCTCCCATAAGTCAAAAGTTTTGAGATGATTTTTGACATTACACATATGAGGTTGGGATCAATTAGATAACAACTTTCGTGCTTTTAGTTTTGACCAAGGTGGCAAGTATCTATTTGAGTTATTTTAAAAAACTCTATAAAGAGAAATTGATGCTTAGAAAATTGATTATTCCTAGGACTCAACAACACAATGGTGTAGTAGAGATAAGGAATTAAGTATTATTAATGTTAGGTAGATGATGGCGCAAAATGTTTTCCAATTGGGAATTGCACTAGTTTGTTGCTTATATCCCTGACTAAGTGCCCTCCATATCAGATTTTACACTCTATTTGAGTAATGGGTTAGCGGAGAGCCATTTATGGGTGATCTGTAACCGTTAAGCAGCTTATCTTTATTTTACTTCTCATAAAGTTGCAAAATTAAGACCTAGGATTCTATGGCGCATTATTGTATGTTGTCATGTAAACCCTCCGGGTCATGTGCATATAGGTAAGCAGCTTTGTGAGAGTGTAACTAAGTCACATAAAGTTTTCTTAGTAAAGGTGACGTGAATAGAGTTTTGGAACTCTATAAGATAGAGAATTCTAAGCATAGCGCTCTATGTAGCCTAGTTGAGAATGGAAAGAAATTTCCAATATCCTAGGGATAGTGGGAGCGGGGTGCCTACTAATGGATTACTCCATTAGAGAAGAATACTCTACATTCTTAGTTGCGTGGTAGCGAATGTGAAAATTTTCCACGTCATCACTGGGTTATTGAGAAAGAAACATTCATGATTGCTCTGCAAGATGTTAAAGAGCCTAGGATAATGCCAAAGGCTCTAGTCCCCTGTTTTTAGAAAGTGGATCAATGTTGTGCAGCTTAGGGCAAAGTCTTTGAGGATTAAACATTTCTATAATTTGGTTGACTTTCCATTATGACACAAAAATGTTCTAAAGTTATGCATAATTTGGATAGTCATTGTTAAGGCATAAGGCTCGCTAGATACCAAAAAGTCTCACCATTGAGGAAGGTGTAGACCAAGAGAAGACTTTCTCCTGGGGAGTGAGGTTATTTCAACTTAGGCTATGATTGACATAAGTTCAGAATATTGATTTGTGGACGTTGTGACCTAACTTCTCGTCGGAGAATTGGATAAGTAGATCCATAGAGATTTACCTTCTGCTTTTATGGTGAAAAGCTGGGAGCGCAAAAAGATTGCTAGTTCCAATAAATCTTTTACAACCTAAAACAGTTATCCAAATAGTGATTTTTAAATTTCGTCGAGCCATGATAGGCTAACGATGATTGATGAAGACCACTGAGGCATGATCAATGGTCCAAAAGAAGTTTTTCCTTACTTAGTCATTATGAGCCAGGAATTTATAAGATGTCGCCACCTAGGGTGAGCAGTCCTCTGTTTTAGATATGATGGACATGGGTGATATAATTTATATGCTCGGATGTACGATCCTTAGGGATTATTTTGGGAGAATTCCCGGTTTGTCTTTGATGACTTACATAAGGAATATCCTAGAATGATTCTAGATGCAAAATTGCAAACCCATTGACTTACCTATCGGTAAAAGTCAGACCCTTAACTATTGAGTGAATCCTCGGATTGTCTTTGGGAGAAATAGATGACCTATATTCCTTGATCTTTTTTTTTGTTGTGGGAGCCTAAAGTACGCTCTGTGGGCGTATTCGGCATGATAAGTGTTATCTTTGGTAAATGGTCAACTAAGTTGTTTAGACATTGACCTTGCTCATTAGATTGTGGATATAATGCTTTACTAGTAGTATATTAATTTGCTCATTGTAAGATTCAATGCGCTAGTTGGGCGCATCTTGAATGAACACAGATTGGTCACCAAAATATTTTTAGAGAGGTTATTGCACAAGAGGTAGTGATCTTGAATCACTTCATGTGAGGCGCACATGGTGGATTCCGTTGTATACTCTTATCGCAAGAGGTGTTGATAAGGCTTATGTTTGGAATCTAGAATTGCGCAAGCTGTGGTCGTGTTTTTTTTTTAAACCAATCACTTATTTGTTGTGAGATGATGGAATGTTGACACTATTATGGTTTGTGTCATAATGATTAGCATATGATGATGTCAACAGGCAAAATTGGCCCACTCACACGAGCAACGCCCTTGGCGCTTGAGAGCGAGCAAGGATGTGATTAGTGGTTTATTTTTATTTGGAGCCAAGAGAGGCTTAAATTATCCATTATGTATGTCGCCTTGGTTACAACCAAGATGAGGTCATGACAAGGACCAAACATGGATGTTAGTACCCACTTTCCATGTTGTGCCTGTTATGATTAGCCAGATGCGAGATCTCATTTGGCGCTTGGAAGGTGAGCAAATAGAGAATTCGAGTTAGGCGCTAGAAAGCGACTAGACTAAGATCTATACGGTATATCGAGTATGACGTCACTCTTTTGGAAGAGTTATTCCATCGTAGCATGTATTCATACTATATATGCTTAGCGACCGAGTAATGAGGTAAGAGAATGGATCCCTGTTTCCTCACCGTGTGAGTCTTACGTGTCATTATTGATATGACTTTCATTTATGTACCATTTTGTGACCTTTGACTATGTTATAAGGTAAGGGATTGATGTTCTGCTACTTTGGTATGTTGCCTGCGATCATGTATGATTTGGATTTAAGGGACATCACTGGGAAAACGGTCAATCCTAAACTAAATGGCATAAGGGCAAAGGGAAGATCATCTAGTATTACACCACTATTGTATATTCACTGCCGACAACTCACACCACTCTGTATGAGAGGCGGATTGAGTGTGAATATATTGTAAGAATTGAGAGGGTCAAACATGCTTTTTTGAGGGATTAGAGATGTCTTTTGGATTAGTGTAATTAGATCGATTTGGGGTATATGAGACATTATTTTTATTTTTGGGTTGATGTCTCTATGTTAGCTCATTTTTGAGTTTCTAGTATAGAGCTCCCACATGCAGGTGTTTCTCAGTGGTCACACGGTGCACTGGCTAGCATGAAATTGTTCCTTTTTTTTTAGGGAGATTGAAATAGAGATGTGGCTGTGTCATGCCAACTCATGTGTGAGTAGGAGATGTTAGAAATTGGGCGCCCATGTGGTATGACCCATGACCCTTTTGAACATTATCCATGTAAGTTTTGAATTTGAATTCAAAACCTATTTGGATAACCCACTCTTGATATCTATATCTATCATATCAACTGATATAGATAGATTGATATATATGGTTATAAATCTGATTATATATTTGAATAATATATTGATATCAGATACGTTATGTGATTTTTAACCTATAACCTTTTTATATACTCTCTCTGTCTCTCTCCCATTAAAAATAACGATTTTTGTACTGTGACTTGTGTGGGTGATACTCATATTCCACTGTTGGGTGTTCATTATTTGCATTTTTAAAGCACGTGATTTACCCACAAGATTCTTAGCTTCAGGTTCTATCACCTAAGATATGACCAAATAATTTTTACCCATTACGTTATACTTGTTTTACATTTTCAATAATTGCTAAATATATTTTTTCATTCATCAAATTATCGAAAATTGTTAAACGATTTTGCTCCTTCATCAAACTATTCAAAAATTTAAATATAAAATTACAAATGAATTGTATTTGCATAAACCGTTAATATATATATATATATATATATATATAAAAGAGAGTAGAGAGTGAATGACCTGGGCTTAGACATTGAGGAATGTGGAGGCTCCTCAAGAAGTCACTTCCCTAAAGCAGGATTGGGAGTCTATTGATGGAAGTATAAATTTCTAGTGATGTGCTGCAGTTTATATAATCTTGTGGCACATCTCTTGGTCGCTGACAGATGTATGTCATACATCATTTTGCAATTGTCCTCACTTTGCTGGTTTGTTTTCGCACACTCCAAAATCCAAGTTTACATACATATTGACATATTGTCTGCAAATAAATGTTTCGATGGATCCAATGATCTGAAAATTATATATATATATATATATATATTTGGCTGTAACTAGGAGAGGGAATATTAGGCCTGCATGTGATGTTACATTGATTTCAATTTTATTTGTCCACTTTTCTATTTTAGCCCATTTTAAAATGTTTGTATAGTTTCTATTTTAAATATTAACTTTCGTTAGATTTTCAAAATTATTTACTATAAATCATTATAAATACATTTCAAAATTCAAGAAAAAAGAGCAATGGTGATAAAAATATTTTAAAATTTAAATTAAAATAAAATGATTGTATATCTCCTTACTATAATCAATAAACAAATTAGGGCAGTGAGTGAGAACAATTGATACTAGTATTTAACCAGGGCAGGGCAGGGCAGGCCAGGCATGGCCCAGCATTGGTGGGCAAGGGAAGGGAAGAGTCAAATGAAGAGTCAGTCCAGTCCTAAAGGGAAGGGAAGAGTCAGCTCGTTTGGTTCTCGTTTTTAAAAAATAATTTTTTAAAAATTTTATGTTTTATTTTTCGTATTTTATTATTTGTAATGAATTTTTTTAATATTTTAAGTAATTATTTTTTAATTTTTAGACACATGTAACATAAATACATTTAAAAAGTATAATATTTTGTAAATTATTTTTAAAAAATACACTAAATGTCAAAAAATATAAAAAAAAATGTAAAAATTCAGTACATTTTTCATATTTTTGTATATTTATTAATTTTTTAAAATATTTTTCATAAATATTTTATTATTTAAATGCATCTAAGTAAAGTATATTTAAAAAAATTTAAAAATACTTAAAATTTAAAAAATATTTATTAAAGACAAAAAAAAGAATATAAAAAATAAGAAAAATTTAGGTTGCGTTTGGTAGTGTTTTGTAAATGTGATTTGAGAGTATGAGTTGTATTTTGAGTTTGTGAGTTGTGGAATTATAATTTTAGTGCAGAAAATTTTTTTGGTTATGATTTTTTAATAGAGTGTTGAATTGAGTTTTGAACGTTTGATTTGACATGTGAAGTAAGAAAATTTGTTTGGTTATGAGTTTTGAAAAGAATTTTCAAAACTTAATTTAAATTGTCATAACTCATAACAAAACATACTATTTTCACACTATTGAAAATTCTGATCAATACTCATAACCAAACTTTTTTTAAAATTCAATTAAAAAAAGTATTATTAGCAGAAATAACATTAATCAATTTTTTAATTGAAAATACTACAAAAGAAATAATTTTTTTTTTCAAAATAAATATTCAAAAAATTTAAATAATCTAAAAAATTTAATAAGTAAAAAATTTAAATAAATATTCAAAAAATTTAAATCGTAAAAATTTAAATAATTTAAATATTCAAAAAATTTAAATAATTTAAATTTTTAATATTTTAAATTTAAAAACAACTCTACACTCAAATTGTAACCAAACACATAAAACAAAACTCAATTAAGAAATTATTTTTAAAACTCATAACTAAACACATAATTTAAAATTTCATACTACTTTCAGAGCTCTACCCTCAAATCGTAACCAAATATATAATAAAAAAATTAAAATACTTAAAAATATTTTTATAAAATAGAGTTTGAATTTATTTTTATAAAATATTTTAAAATTAAAAAAAAATAAAATCATAATATTTAAAAATTAAAATATTTAAAAATATTCAAAAAAATTAAAAAAATAAAAAAAATAAAAAAAATAGTAACATATTTAAATATTAACATATTTAAAATCTTAACAAAATTAAAATATTTTTAAAATATTTAAAAAATTAAAATATTGATTTGAATTGAGTTTTGAAAAGAATTTTGAATTATATATTTGGTTATGAGTTTTGAAAAGTAATGATTATGTTTTGAATTGAATTTTAAAAAATATATGTAAAATTATAATTTAAAAGTTTAAAATAAATATCACACTCAAATCAATGAGTAGAATTATAATTTGAAATAACTTAATTTTAAAAAAAAAAAAAAACTAATTCAAACAAACTGAACTGATTATATTCTATCTATCCAATCCAGTCCAGTATAGTATCCAACCAACCATCCATCCATTCGGACGGTTGGAGATTTTGGTTGAAGGGGGTGGGGTGGGTTAGACTTGAGAAGGAAGGAAGGATCCAATCCGATCCAATCCATAAAAAATGTCTTCGGCGGCGGCAATCTTTATTTCAACTCCAAACAACCACCACCACTCCCTTCTTCTCAGTTCCAGAAGCTCTTCCGTCATCGGCCAGATCTGCGTCGGATTTCGATACCCACTTCCACATGGGACCCACAGCAACAACAACAACAACAACAACAAGAGGACTTCATCTTCTTCTTCTTCTTCAATCTTCAAACCCTTTTCCCCTGTCATGGAATGGCAGGATTGCACGTAATTTTAATCTCCCCTCTCCCTTTCTTTCCTTCCTTCCTTCCTTTCTGTGTTTTTCCTTTCTTTCTTTCTTTCTTTCTTTCTTTCCCACTTCCACTTTATTATTATTATTATTATTATTATATTCATTTTACTACAATCAGATCAGATCTTCTTCTTGATGTCGCAATGGGCTTGTGTTGTGTGAAACTCCGATTCTAACTCCCTTTTGGGAATCAATCAATCTTGTTAAAATCTTGATTCCTTGCACCCACTCGGTTTAGTCAAAAGTAACTCAATTTCCTTTATTCAACTGTCTTTCTCTACAACCCCCTTCTCTACTAATTCATATAGCTCACCCTAATCACTTGGGAACGACTTCAAGATTTTGTTGAGTTTGGTTATTTATTAATCCATGACACTCGTCATTCATTTGCATATTTAATGCCCTGCCCATGTCATTACCATTTTTTACTTTTTTTTTTTTTTTTTAAATATATAAAATGTGTCTATTAAATTCTTTGTTTTTTCCCCAAAACAATAAATGTTCAAATCCATGCGTGTGGTTTCTCATTAGTTTCCCCAAGCTTTCTGTGCTGTTGGTATTAAATTGAACTA
Source organism: Camellia sinensis (assembly GCF_055761805.1). Lineage (NCBI taxonomy): Eukaryota > Viridiplantae > Streptophyta > Magnoliopsida > Ericales > Theaceae > Camellia > Camellia sinensis. The sequence goes on along the minus strand of NC_138974.1, from coordinate 137,818,432 downwards.
TGTGGACTAACACAGGATTAAGATGGATATAGACGTCCCTGCTTCAGTTGCCTATAATTGTTATTCTGATCGTGAAGCCATTCCCCGCTGGATGCCCTTCATTTCATCTGTAAAGGTGTGTGCGTGAGCAACTGCATTTACTAGATATTCCCGTTGCCCGTGTGGTGTTGTAACTCAATTCTATACAAGTCACTAAACTAGATTCTTTCATTTCAACACCCTTGAATGTGAAGTTGAACTTGTAATGGATTGCTATCATAAATTTATTTTCTTTTTCTGATAGTGAAAGATGAACGACAAAAGGGGTAATTTTCCAAAATCTCATTGTTCTCATTACTCTCACTGGCTGATGTGACTTCCTAATACTGCTATATTTTTCTCCTTTATTTATTTGCCATATAATTACAACTTCAAATTAGTTTTCCACCTGATCTGATATTTTGATCTTCTTGGTTGTAGTTTCTGATTTATCCATATTAGAACTTGCTTCCACTAAGGTTGCTGGTTTGTTGTTTTGACTACTGCTCTCAAGGGGAACCTTACGTGCTGATGCCCTAAAGAGGCACTTACATGTCGTTTGGTATTGGTAAAAATTAAAAATTAGGAACTAGAAACTAGAAACAAAGGCTTTGCTTTCTATTGCCAGTGATACAGGGTTTGGTCAAAACCTCCCACTTGAGGGCATTGTAAAAATTAACTCAACTAACTGGTTGGGGGGCTGTAGATTTATATATCTGAGGGAAGTTTTTAACTGATCCCATCTCACAGATTTTAGAAGATAAGCCTGACCTATCACAATGGTCACTAAAGTATGAAGCATTTGGCCGTGATATTGAATTCTCTTGGCTTGCGCGAAATATGCAGGTAAGGATGTCTAAAACCTAACTTTTTTCCTTCGCGTCTTCTCAAACATGCTTTCTTGTATTATCTTAGAACTTAGAAGTTCCTTGATTCATATTTGTGAGGTTCCCATTGAAGTTTTTCTTTGTTTACATTCTTTGCAGCCCATCCCCAATCAGAAGATCCACTGGAGATCTCTTGATGGTCTCCCTAACAGGTAATTGGAATTCTTTAACAGGCATGCATAACATTACCACAAATGCGTATGTTAAATCCGTCTAATTCTAACTAGTGAAATTATTTATTCCCTCAAGTCTTTTTATTGGCTGTTGTATTTGGTTTTAACATTGTAGCACATGCACAATTTTCCTTAGGGAAACCTCAAACCCTACCTTCTTCTCAATAGCTACAGTCCAATGATATATTGCAGTGTTGATGTGATAAAATTGTCCCAACAAACTAGTAACGAACTTTAATTATGTAGTAAAAGGCATGCTTTAGTACATTAAGTGCTTTGGAGAGTGTGGAAACGAAAAATATTGGCAAAAATACACAATACAATTATATCGCTGTCAAACCTGATGGGCAAAGCCTTGGATATGATATAATTGTGCTGATGTGCCTAAATCACCCTCACCAATGTCTAAACCCCAAAATAGCAGGGCTCCATGTGGCCAGACCATCAGGAAATTAGTTATCAAGACAAGAAAGAATATCTTCAGAACATGATATTTTAGAAGTTATTACCATGTTTCATGTGTTAACAATTTAAATGTGAAAAAATACAGTCCAAAGAAAGTACTTAAAAGAGCTCAATGATGTCATATTATTCACAAAAACTTTATAAAGATACCAATAATCCTGCATCCATGCTAGGGTTAGTAATTTCATGGAAAAAAACATTAAGTTTATTGGTTTGTGGCAAAGGTTGTAGCCTGTATGAGGGTGGTTCCTTGCACTGGTGCATTTCCCATTTAGTAAGCATTTTTGAGGGGGAAAATAAAGGGATCCTTGGGCTTCCTTAGCTTTCAAGTGAACCTAAAGCTCTTAAATTCTCACAAAGCAAACACTTTGTCTGATGCTGTTAATTAAGCTTGTCCCTATTCTGCCATTGCATCGCTCAAATTATGTTTTGTTAGTCTGTTCTCTTATTTTGCTAAATAGTTTTCATCATGGATCCTGGTACAGTGCAAATCTGTCTTGGTTCATTGAGGACTCAATTGGGTGCAAATTGCCATTTTTCTATAAATTTTCGGATTGCTTACACACACATTTAATGCCTTGAAATTATTTTTGCATGTACATTGGTAAGTTGGTGTAGCACTGGTGTACTTGTCAATGAAATCTTTAATATTATTTTTTCCATTTCATGGATAATATAGGTATACTTTTAAAATGAATCCTTTCATACATATATGTGTATGTGCATGTATGTGTGGTATTTATACACGCCTGTGTGTGCCTTATGATTGATATCGGAATCTTGATAAACTTCTTTCTTTGTGGCAGAGGAGTTGCACGATTTTTTCCGAAAGGTCCTTCATCATGCGTTGTAGAAGTGAGGCTACCCTTCATAATATTTCTATTTGTCAGTCTATCATTATTGTTTATGCCTTCAACGACTATCCTTTTATGCCTATCATCATTAATTTTCATTGGCGACTGTTTAATCCATCTTTGGATAGCACAGTCCATCCATGCGATTACTCCTTAGTAGCTCACATTAATCAAGTTGAAGATTTCCATAATATGGCCACTGTTCTCCTTTATCTGTAGAGAGGGACCAAAAGGAAAAAACATATGTTGGATTGGATGGGTTGGGATGGACATATATTTGGTCCCGGTGCTTCCTTTCCACGTGGTGGCAATGAGGGGAACTATAAAAGGGGGAGTGGGCACAATATTCCTTTATTCTTTTTCTCTTCCCCTCAGATGGTTCAAATTTAACTCTGAACTTACAATTGTGATTTCTCCATTTCAGCTAACTGTCTCATATGAAGTTCCTCAAATCTTGGTTCCAGTGGCATCAGTAAGCTTTCCAACTCAGAATTAAAAGTTCTTTCATTTAATTTTAGAAGTTCCATGTTGGACTACTAACCCTGAACAGAAACTAAGAAAAAGGCAAAATAACCATCGACTGACTATTGAGATTTGATATTTTTTGTGTTATATTTGCCATGTAAGATATTCCAATTATTTTCCAAATAAGATCTTCCTCTTATGTTAAAACTTTTTCAGGCACTACGACCTTTTCTTGAGAGCTTACTCGCAAGGGGTTTAGAAAGATTCAAAGAGTTGGTAAAAAGCTACTCTACAGACTGAACCCCCAGGTGATGTGATGTCTCTATACTGTGAGACTTGGGTGGTATGTGTATTAAGGCAGAACATTCTCTCTTTAGGAAGAATGTTTGATCATGTTCAATTGTAATGAATCTATATATTGTAAAAGAGAAACTAAGAGGTCTCGATTTTTTCATCCATTGAAGCTATGGAATGCTTTCTGTTTGTTTATGAGGGTCCTGTAGTTTATGAAAGTTAAAAAAGCAAAGGAAAAGTGCCTATTATTTGGAACAACAATTAAATGTTGCAAAATCTTGGTCAATCTTTTACCTGTTTACTGTGCTCCATGTGCTCTTCTAGTTTGGGTTTGTTTAAGCCAAGCATGCATTGCTCGAATTGTTAAACAAAGTCAAAAATTTTAATTCAAGTTCTTCATTCAACAAATAAACTAAACTTAAACAAAATTTAAACAAATCAAGCTCGAGTTGCATTGATCTTTCTGTATTGAAATGAAGTTGCTTCAGTGAAAAGTAGATCATGAGAAACATTCATCACATAGATGGCTAACAAGAATGACCAAAAGATTTGAAGGACAACGAAAAAATGGCAGGAAGAAGACAGAAAAATAGGAACACTAGTCACTGAAATTATGCAATTTAAGAAAGTTTTATATACAAGAAAGCCAAATAGTAGATACACAAACCAAAAAAATTTATAATTAATTATAGACCACTATTGCCACCGTCCACCTGACAATATAATTATGTTATTATGTACAAGAACCCAAAAGCCAAAGCCCACCAAAGCATAGCAGGCAAGCACAGCTGGGTAGACAGATTCCCTACAAAACTGCTACTCTGCTACCTGCTTTTTTCTAACATACCTGACTCCTCAAAACAAACGAAGACTTTAAAATAATAATAATCATGACAATAATAATAACAATGTACATTCAACAGTGCCAACCATTGCCATCCAAAAAGTTCCTCAAGTTGCTCATGGCCTCTCCAGATAGGCAGCGCCTCAATTTCCGATGTCGTACTGGGGATGGGTCTCTGTGATCAAGGGAAGAGAAACAGACAACAATAGCAGTGAGACTGTCAAAAAGTGTTGAGACGCAGAGCCTCCATCACACGGTCCATTGAGCATTTGAAACGAGAGAGACTGAAATGAAAACGAGAGAGACTGAAATGAAGGATTTTGTATATTCAATATATGTTGTTGTGTATCTGTGTTTACAAGAGAATTAGGCCTCTCTCTTTATAGAGAGCAGAAGGGTACAATGGAATACGAAGGCATAAGGTAATATATTACAATAATATCAAAGTGAAATCTAAAGTTGAAAGTGGTAGTGGGTGTTGGCCTCCTTTACAGCTTTGCTGGTTTGTGGGTGTTGGCTTTACAGCTCCTAATGCACTGTGATGTACATTTACAGCTACTAAGGCATTATATGAAAGTGTATTATATGTTAACAGCTCCCCGCAAACTCAAGGAGGGTAGGCATCGACCAAGTTGAGTTTGGAAACAAGATCACGGAAGCGCTCAGGAGGATGAGCCTTGGTGAAAATATCAGCAGGTTGATCGGTAGAAGCAATAGGGAGAAGATGAATAGTACCACGTGTAACATGCTGTCGAATGAAATGACAATCAATCTCAATATGCTTGGTGCGATCATGAAAAACATCATTGTGAGCAATCTGAATGGCACTCTGATTGTCACAATAAAGTGAGGTAGCGCCAGAAGAGGAAACACCCATATCAGTGAGGAGCCAGCGAAGCCAGAGAAGTTCCTGAGTAGTATCAGCAAGAGCTCGGTATTCAGCTTCGGTGCTAGAACGGGCAGTGAGGGATTGTTTCTTGCTACGCCAAGTAAGAAGAGAATCCCCTAAGAAAAAACAGAATCCCGTGGTGGAGCGTCGATCCGTAGGATCCCCAGCCCAATCAGCATCAGAAAAGGCACGCAGTTCAAGAGAGGAGGAAGCAGAGTAGTGAAGGCCATGGAACAGGGTGCCTTTGATGTAGCGAAGGATGTGGAGGAGAGCAGTATAGTGGGGAGTGCGAGGAGCCGACATGTACTGACTAACAATGTGAACAGCATAGGCAATGTCAGGACGAGTCACTGTGAGATAGACAAGACTACCGACGAGCTGGCGATAAAGAGTCGCATCAGGGAGGAGAGCCCCATCGAGAGGAGTGAGACGAATCTGAGGATCAACTGGAGTAGATGTAGTTTTGCAATCAGTAAGACCAGCACGAGCCAGAAGATCGGATGCATATTTGGCCTGAGATAAATAAGAGCCAATCATGAGAGACTTCAAGGCCTAAAAAGTAGTTAAGAGTACCAAGGTCCTTCATCTCAAACTGACGGTGGAGAAAACTTTTGAGGTGGAGAATACCAGCTGCATCATTACCAGTGATAATCATATCATCCACATACAGAAGGAGAAGAGTGGTGCCATGAGGAGTAGTCCGTATAAAGAGAGCAGAGTCATAGGAGCTAGAGGTGAACCCGAAGTCATGAATGGTAGAACTGAACTTAGCAAACCAAGCGCAGGGTGCTTGCTTGAGGCCATAGAGGGCACGCTATAGTTTGCAAACCTTCTGAGGGGGAAAGTTAGACCCAGGTGGAGGTTGCATATAGACCTCCTCAAGAAGGTTACCATTGAGAAAGGCATTTTTGACATCCATTTGAAAGAGCGTCCAGTGGCGAGCAGCAGCAACAGCCAGTAAACTGCGAACAGAGGTAAGCCGAGCAACAGGGGAGAAGGTTTCCTCATAATCAATCCCATATTCCTGGTTGAAACCCTTGGCAACAAGACGAGCTTTGTAGCGTTCAATAGAGCCATCAGAATGAGTCTTGATTTTGTAAACCCATTTGCAGCCAATCGCAGTTTTGCCAGGAGGAAGATCAACAAGATCCCAAGTATGAGTTTTGTCCAAAACTTGAAGTTCCTCATCCATAGGAGGTAGGTTCATAAGTAGAAAAGGCAGCAGACCCAACAATATAATCACGAAGGTGGATAGGAGGTTGAGTTACCCGGTGTGGTCGACCCGAAGGAGGATCAGTGGGAGGAAGAACCGGTAGAGAAGAAGGTGGTGCAGGGAGAGGTGGACCTCCAGGGAGAGCAGTCTGATCGGGAGCAAGAGTGAGCAAGGGCGTCTCAATGAAGGAGGAACCTGTATCAAAATCATCAGAGAAGAGATCGATGGAAGGATTAGTAAACAGTACATTAGTGGAAAGTGCAGGTAAGTGAAAGGAGGATAGGGAGGAAAACATTTGGTGCTCCCAAAAAACGACATGGCGGGAGATACGAAGACGTTGAGAGAGAGGGTCCCAACAGCGAAAACCTTTATGTTCAATTCCATACCCAAGAAAGCAACAAAGACGAGAACGAGGTTCAAGCTTGGTGCGTTCATGAGATTGAAGGAGAACAAAGCAGGTAGAACCAAAAACCCGAAGATTAGTATATGGAGGGGGAGTGCCATGCAGACGTTCAAAGGGAGTTTGATTATGGATGACAGGGGAAGGAGCACAATTGATAGTGTAGACAGCAGTGAGGGCAGCTTCCCCCCAAAAGCTTTCAGGGCAGGAAGAAGAGAGAAGGAGAGCGCGAGTAGTGTCAAGAATATGCCTATGTTTCCGTTCAGCACGACTATTTTGCTAGGACGTGCCAGCACAAGAACGATGAGGCAGTGTACCATGACTCTGAAGAAAGGAAAGGAAATCTGAATCCCGATATTCCATAGCATTGTCAGAGCGAAAAAGTTTGATGGTTTTTGAAAATTGGGTGTGGACCATTTGGGCAAATCGATAATAAAGAGTTTTGAGTTCAGACCGAGTTTTCATGAGAAAAATCCAAGTAAACCGTGAAAAATCATAAATAAAAACAACAAAATAACGAGATCCCCCCATAGTAGTAGTAGGGGAAGGTCCCCAAATATCCGAATGTATAAGATCAAAAGGTGCATAGGAAACGGAAGTACTTTTATTGAATGATAAAGCAGGTTGTTTGGCAAGTTGACAGGGTATACAATCGAAAGTATCTGGAATTACATGACCCAATTGTCCACTAGAAACCAAAGACTTTAAGCGATTAATAGAAATATGCCCTAAGCGACAATGCCAAAGATAAAAAGGAGATAAATGAAAAGGAGATAATGAGGAAGCAGATGCAGGAGCAGCGATCTGAGGAGAGTCAGGAACATGAAGGTGAATGAGCTCATAGAGACGTCCGTGCTTACGGCCGATCCCCATAGTCTGCCTTGTCTGAGGGTCCTGCACCAAACAATGAGTAGCAAAAAAGGTGACAGTTAGACCAAGTTCACATAATTGGCCAATAGAGATAAGGTTTAAAGTGAGAGCAGGGATATGATAAACTTGAGATAAAGTTAAAGAAGATGTGGAAACAGTACCAATATGACGGACAGTCATGAGAGAACCATCAGCAGTTTGAATTGAGAGAATATGAGGAGATGAAGAGATGGAAGAAAATATAGTTGAACTGGAGGTCATATGATTACAACAAGCAGAGTCAAAACACCAAGAAGAGTTACCTAGAATTACAGACAGAGCAGTTTGAGGAGGTGTACCAGAAGGGGAGAGAAGGTGTTTGAACATAGCCTCGACATCCGTTGGAGAAAAGAGAGGGGTAGATGGAGCAGGAGACTCAGAAAATCCCTCAGCGGCAGCAGCAACAGTGGCAGTGTGATGAGACTGATGCCCAGAATGAGACTGATTCCTGGAATGATGAAAGCTCCCCCGAGGAGAACCACCGCAAGAAGGGTGGCTGTTGAAGGATGAGCGGGATGGATTGCGAAAACAATCCTGTTGCAGATGACCAGGACTGAGTTTGTTGCAGTAGCGGCAGGTTCGGACCGGGCAATTGACCAGGAGATGTGTTGAAGGAAGGCCCCGATTCTGACAATAGAGGCAGACAGTGGTCCGCTGGGTGAATGATGGCCGGTGCGAGGGAGTGGCAAGAACAGAGTCCACATGATGAGTTTGGAGAGTACCAAGACGAGTCTCTTCTGATAGCAACTCAGAAATAGCTTGTTCCAGAGTGGGCAAGGGATGGCGATGAAGAAGAGAGGCACGTACGGGCTCAAAAGATGAAGTGAGAGCCATGAGAAAGTGCACCAACCTTTGTTGATTACGATAAGCAGTGAATAAAACAGCATCTTCTCGGTGAGGCCAAGTCAGTTCGGAAAGAGCAAGCTGATCCCAAATGGAGTGCATTTGAGAAAGGAAGTCATTGATGGACTGACTAGATTCTTGGCGCATCTGATGAAGTTGGTTCTAAAGTTGATATTGATGAGCAAGACCAGTAGTCTGGTATCGGTCTTTCAAGAAATCCCAGATGTCTTTGGCAGGAGTAGTGACAGAGTCAAGCTGAAAGCGACCAAACTGAAGACTGATAGAGGTAACAGAAGTATTGCGAAACCAGGTAATGATTTGGTAATTCTTACTGTTCCAGTCCTCAAGGCGATCTTCATATGTAGGAGTAGCAGGAGAAATAGTGGTTTCAGCAGTGTCTTTTACCGGTTGGGTCATGTCCCCGGTGATAATTCGCCAGAGCTTCTTTCCTTTGAGGAAGGAAGATATGGCTTGGGCCCATAGAACATAGTTGGAACCATTCAAAATAACGGAAATGGGATGGGAGGCATCATGACGATCCATAATAACAGTTGAGTAGGGCTAAATTGATGGTGATAGACCTGTAGGAGCAAAATTAGGTAAAACAGAGTGTACCAGTGAGTCCGGAAGGTCGAAAATAGCTAGGAAAGGTGGGCTGTGTAGAGATGATGTCAGCAGGATGAAAAATGATGTCAGCGGCGCACGTTAGCAGAGAAGGCGTGCGGCGCACGTTAGCAGAGAGGGCGTGCGGCGTAGATTAGCAGAATGGCACACGCGGGTGCACAATAGCGGAACGGCGCACGCGCGGCTCACGGTAGACAAACGGCGCACGCGGGTACACGGTAGCAAGCCCGGCGCACGAGAGGGCAGGTTGGAAGGCGCGTGAGGGCGCGTGTGAGCGTGGCGACGGAGGCAGAGACGCGCCAAGCAAAAAAGCGGCGCGTGAGAGCGCGTGACGGCGTTTCTGGTGATGGGCTTGGTGCCGTTGGAATCGTAAGGAGATTCCGAGCTGTTTGGTGTAGTTCCACTGTGCACGGGACTAAGCACCAAAATTGAAGGATGCCAGAGTTGTATTTCTGGGCTCTGATACCATGAAACGAGAGAGACTGAAATGAAAACGAGAGAGACTGAAATGAAGGATTTTGTATATTCAATATATGTTGTTGTGTATCTGTGTTTACAAGAGAATTAGGTCTCTCTCTTTATAGAGAGCAGAAGGATACAATGGAGTACGAAGGCATAAGGTAATATATTACAATAATATCAAAGTGGAATCTAAAGCTGAAAGTGGTAGTGGGTGTTGGCCTCCTTTACAGAGTGGTAGTGGGTGATGGCCTCCTTTACAGCTTTGCTGGTTAGTGGGTGTTGGCTTTACAGCTCCTAATGCACTGTGATGTACATTTACAGCTACTAAGGCATTATATGAAAGTATATTATATGTTAACAGTTCTGGGTCATCATGTCGTCGCAACCCACGGCGCACCAGGCTAACCGCATGGTGGCTTGAATTCCGTCACACCCGATGATGAGGAATTCATCATCCTTGGTGAGAACCACTTGGCAAAATTCTGGCTCTGCAATGAGAGGCGAGGATGAGCCTCGAGGAAATTTCATATCCCAATCCCCCATTGCTCGGGTTACTGATAAAACCCCATTGAGATAACCATCATCAATGTACCCACCCAATTCTTCAACACGCATCTGCTCTGATGCATAATTTGGTCTGTGCTCTTGAGACATCTCAATTGCTATGCCTTTCCTGCACAGAACTGCTCGGCAATCTCCTACATTGGCCACCATTAAATACCTGAAATAGAAACAGCATCATCAATCACGACCCGTGTCTAAAGGACCAAATAAGGCTCAAAGATTCTGCAGTATTGTAAATGGAAATAAACCAGGTTCTGGAGCATGAATTCACCTTCCTAATATTAGATCTGCCAGTGCCATTGTCCCCAAAGAACTGCTTACACTACAGTCATCAGCCAAAGCTAAGTCAGCCAAAAGAAATGCTTTCCGGAGAGAAATCTCAACCTCGAATAGGAAGGCATCATCAACTTTGGATGTTTGAGGAAATTTGGCATCTTCAGAAAAGAATCTGAGTACATTTTTCCTAACATAAGCTGCAGCTTCAGGTCCTCCATGGCCATCAAATACCTACACAGAAATTAATCTCCATCAGTGAACTCTGTGTTTATTTTCAAGCATTGAAAAAAATGACCACACACAAGGCTGTAAAAAGTTTAGGCTTGACAACTACTCACCCCATAGATGGCACTTGGCTTATGAAACACGAAAAATGACCCCAAGTGTGCGGATAAATCATCAATCCTTATATGCTCATCCTCCACATACCTTCGGGATCCAATGTCTGCAAAGCTACCAGAACGAATGCTAGGGACAAATTGCAGTGTAGCAGACTCGAATGGTTTCAAGAGATCTTATGTCCTAAAAAACAACAGGTAATAAGAATTGTATTATGTGTGTAAACCAGATGATTTAAAAAGTTTTATATATGTATGGAATGTCAAGATAGAACACAATATGCAATATGAATTGCAACATCTAATAAGAATTATCATATTTCTTTATATCATATATGCGTTTCATAATTATAAGAATTGGTTTTATAACGGATACGAGACTCAATGGAGCCATTTTACAAATAATCTCATGGATTTATTGGTGCTGCACTTCCTTTTTCTTAGCATTTGAAAAGAACTAAAAATACAGTGGGTAGATACAGTCAGAATCAAAATAAATAAACAAATTATTGGTGACATAGGAGACATCTATTTTCCCTAGAGAATTTAATTGAATAGTTGACCCAATCCCTCATTTGAAGCACCACTCCACTTCAATCGGTATTTTTACAGGGAAAAGCAAACATGAGACATTCTCACGAAACAGAGTATAGCCCAGTTACTTAATACTGTGGCATGAAGAGGAGAAATACTACAATATGAGGTAGCAAAAAAAAAAGCCCATGCCTAGGTAGACAGCTTTACATCCGCCTTTTTTTTTTTTTTTTTTTTTTTTTTTTTTGGGTGAAGGGGCTGATTCTCTTGACTAGAACCTGCGCCACATCCGCCAGGCAATAAGCGTTTGCCATCATGTGCCAAGTCATGACTTCTCCAGAGGTAAATAAATTTAGTAATCTTATACTAGTTTTATATGAGCGAAGGACTGGGTTTCAATCATCGCCTATATTTTCTAGAGATGGCTTCCACAAAATTCATGTCCATAGGGAAGTGTGGACGGACAAATTTCAATGCTAGGGTAAGCCAAAACAGGAAATAAATTTCAACTACATAAACTTCTAATTTTTTTAATAAAAAAAAAAAGAGAGAGAGAGAAAGGATTGAAACCGGAAATTTGGTAGTTCTAATTTCTTGTTAGAATTCAAAATAATAAATGTAAATGGGGTAGAAAGTGTTGTGCTATATGGTGTCTTCAGATTGGAGATATTCTACAATTCATATTCGTAGAACAGTAAATAAGCATATCGAATATGGATCCACAAGGTTAAGGTCACAGAGACAAACCCTAGAAAATATTATTCAAAACCCACATGGAGATGGTTCAATGTCCAGCATCCAGAAACCTCCTCCCATTAAAAAAAAAATTGAATACAACGGTGATATCATATCATTGGTATCACCATCCAATAGCTTCTTGTTATTTACCCTCCTATACATATGTGGCAAAATATGTTGAAAGTAAAGTTCATCCTCCATATATATGTTTATTATTGGTTAGTGATAGCACGTGTCAAAAATGACATGATATTATCATGACATTCAGTTTGTACACGCTTCTGTCACTTTCATGGTGATTGAAAGAACCCACCTTAATAATCATTTACCTTTTCTTTTTCAAAAAAAAAATTTCAATCCTAATGAGCATAATAATGTTACTCAAATGCCAAAACAAGAGTCCATTTGGTGCAGCTTTATTATCATTTTTATTGTCTAAAAAACAAAATTAGGGGTTTTTTTTCTTCTTTTTATTAGAGCATCCCTAGCAACTCCCTTTTAATAGTTTTTTGTTATTATTTGGTTTTCCCAATAGATCCTTTATCCAACCCCCAAATATAAGTGTTACTACAGTGACTCCTTATTTATAGAGAGTCACGGTAGCTCCCTCATATCCGATAAATTCTTATTTTATTTCATTGAAGGCGCGAAGGGGATGTCCTCCCGGATGTCCCCCCAAATGTCCCGTGAGTGCCTGCAGCTGGAGAAGGAAAATGCCCAAAATTGGCCTGACCGATCGATCGCCCGGTTGTCCGACTGGTTGACCGCCCTTCTTTGTTTTCGACTGCTTTGATCTACTGCTTTGCTAGTGCTGTTTTGCACTCTGTCTTGGACGGCAGGTTGATTAATTGGTCAGCCGACCAAAGTAATTGGCTTCCAACTTATTGTCTAGCCAGCCAATTAATTTGGCCGGCCAGCCACTTTATCTGCTGTAATTATTTGACTTTAACAAGAAATATGGAGTTGCCTTTGAGCCTCCACTTTTGACTTTATTTTATATTATTAATTTCAATGTTTTTCCAAATGTGTATTAATTATATTGTTTAATTATTTTTATTAAAAAAATTAAAATTAAAAACAATTAAAAAGATTATTTTAATAGAATAAAGAAATAATAGAGAATTTGTTAGGGGAAGTAGATGAAAAAGTGATTCTTAAAATAGAGAATGATTTTTTTAATAATATTTTAAAATAAAATTTAAGTAAACTGTTGGGATGCTCTTAGTCATTGTTTAGAAATTCGGATCGGACCGGGGACCGGACCTTGTTTTGGTCCGAAAAATCCTCTAAACCCGGACTAAGGACAAAATCGAATAAATTGAAAAACTGGTAGACCCGGAGGTCGAATTGCCAGAACCAAACCAGGTTTGGAGACCCGACCGATTCTATTATATATACTTTTCTTTTCTTTTTTTTGTCTTCAACTTTTTTTTCCTTCTTTCTTTCTTATATATATATATATATATATATATATTTCAAAATTTTGATTAAAAATTATTCTTTCATGAGACTCCTCTCATAAGGAGGAGTCTCATTAGAAACTTGAAGAGATTATGAAAATCTATTGCTATTTATAGGAAAAGATTTTTAAAAAAGAACCTACATAATTTTATGTGGGATTCAATCAAATTATTTGAATCATATTGATTGGAGGTAGAGTTGAAAATTTTATTTCCTTTCAAAATTAAATTTAGCATTCAATCAATTTGTTTGGAATGAATGTTAAAAAATTTTAATTTTTTTAAAACAAGTGACTTTTTCTTATCAATTATAACTTTATTAAATATTATTAATAAATACTATGTAACAATTTTTATTTTTATTTGAGTATTTATATGTATTTTATTTATTTATAATTTATAATTATATAATATTAATTATGGCGTCACGGTTCGATCGCTTTGACCCGATAATTAAACCGGTGACCCATTCATCCGATCACAAATCCGATTTTCGAAACATTGTAGTGATCAAATGACAAAGTCAATCTGAATTTTGTATGCTCTACGTAGAACCCTGCAAACTTATTTGTAGTTGAATCGGAGCCACGAATCGGGTCACAACTTGGAGGCGAAAGCGGCAATGCGATGGCCAACTCCAGACGATGATGATGACGGTGATTAGTAGTACAAGACCGGTACGCTCTGTTGAATCACGGCCTCTGCTTCAGCTACCATATTGTCTTGAGATCGTAGCAAAACATAGATAAACTCACCCTCATGATAAAATATATGAAAAATCGAAATTAAATTTGAAATTTCGTATAAACTAGAATTTGATTTGGAAAATGCTTATTGGTCTGTTTGGTAACATTTACGTTTTCAGTTTATATTTACAAAAATTTTATAAATTGATTTTTGTTTATTTTTAGAGAAACATAAACTACAAACGCGTTTGGTAATTGACAAAATATTTTAAAAAATTTTAAAATATAAAAAATAGTGAGAAATGACAAGTGGCGGCAGAAGACAGTGGTGGAAAGTGGTGACGGTGGGTGGTGGATAGCGGGTGGGTGGTGGCGTCGGGTAGGTGGGTGACGGTGGCGGATGGTAGCGAGTGGGTGGTGGTTGTGGTTGTGGTGGTGGTGGTGGCGGGTGGTGGTGGTGGTGGCAGGTGGGTGGCGGATGGTGAATGGTGGTGGGTGGGTGGGTGGGTGACGGTGACGGGTGGTGGGTGGTGGTGGTGGTGGTGGTGGTGGTGAGTGGTGGATGGTGGTGACAAGTGGGTGGCGGATGGCGGGTGGTGGTGGATGGTGGTGGCATGTGGTGATGGTGGGTGGGTGGGTGGGTGACGATGGTGGGTGGTGGTGGTAGTAGTGGTTGGTGGTGGTGGCAGGTGGGTGGCGGATGGCGGATGGCGGGTGGTGGTGGGTGGTGCGAGTAGGTGGCGAGTGGTGGTGGTGGCGGGTGGGTGGGTGACGGTGGCGGGTGGTAGCGAGTGGGTAGCGATGGTGGTGGTGGTAGCGGGTGGTGGTGGTGGTGGTGGTGGGTGGGTGGTGGGTGATGGTGGTGGTGGGTGGTGGTGGTGACGGGTGGGTGGCGGCGGGCGGTGGATAGTAGTGGCGGGTGGTGGGTGGTGGGTGGTGGTGGGTGGATGGCAGATTGGTGGTCGTCGGTGGTGGTGGTGGTGGCGAGTGGGTGGCAGGTGGGTGGTTGTGGCGAGTGGATAGCTGGTGGGTGGTGGTGGCGAGTGGTGGGTGGTGGTGGGTGGATGGCAGATTGGTGGTCGTCGGTGGTGGTGGTGGTGGCGAGTGGGTGGCAGGTGGGTGGTTGTGGCGAGTGGATAGCTGGTGGGTGGTGGTGGCGAGTGGTGGGTGGTGGTGGCAGGTAGTGGTGGGGAGTGGGTGGCGGTGGCGGAAGACGGTGATGAAAAATGGTGGCAGGTGGTGGCTAGTGTTGGGTGGTAAAAAAAAAAAAACTCAAAACTCAAAACAAAAACACATTTTTTGCGTTTATATTTTTTGGCCAAATTTATAAACTGAGACCACTGATTTATAAATCAAAAATTTACCAAACAAGTTTTTATTTGAGTTTTTCAAATTTTTATAAATATAAACAGAAAATTAAAAACGTAAGTGTTATCAAACGACAACTCCCAACTTTTCATAAAATATTTAATAGAAATTTTGATATCTCTAATATTACTCTTTTAATTTTAGCTTCTTATTGTTGGTTTGGTGAAAATTTAATTTTAGGCAGGTTTTTTAAATGTTTTGTGCGGTTCTGAAAAATTATTCAATTCAATAAAATAAAAAAAAAGGTTGACAAGTTTGCTTCTTTATAAATTTTTTTTAACAACTTTGTTAAAATTATTTTTATCTCATAAATTATATTAATTAATCTGACACAAGTTTTTTAAATTTAAAATAAAAAACTGTAGCAAATAATTTCATAAATTACACCAAATAGCAATATTTGACGCTATGACATTAATAAATAATTATATATATATATATATATATATATTAAAAAGTGGTTTTGACGATCTTATCATTTCTTAGTTTAAAATATTTATTATTTTAATTTCATATTCTTAAAAAAGAAAATTCAATTTGACTCACAGCCTCCGTTTGGGAAGTGGGTTGACTTTTTGATTTTTTGACTTTTTTGACTATTTTAGTCTGGGCTAAAAAGTTTGGTTTGGGAAGAGCTTTTTGACTTTTTAGCTTTTTTGACTTTTTTTGTGAGAAAAGAATGTAATGATTATAGGTTGGATGTGATATTTTATTTTTTGTGGCTAAAATAGTCTATTTTGTCTTTTGTGATTAAAATAGCCAAAAAAGCCCCGTTTAGCTCTTGCCAAACGGAGCCACAATGATATAATAGATATTAACTTTTGATCGATCATATCCTCAATTATATAAGACCTAACGCTTTTATCAGAAGTGAATTTGTAACGGCCTAAAATTGTAGATCTCTAACATCTCTAATTATAAAATAATACTATAACACATTATTTAAAATAAATTTTATATTTGCAACACAAATACAGTTAATTTTATTATAAATTAATAACTACTAATTAACTTGATTTGAGCCAAAAAAAGCTGTTCAAACATTATAGGCTTTATCTGGTTTTAGCAACAAAAATTTACTTTTTAGTTATTCATAAAACCATCTTCAACCTAACACTAATTTTCATTAAATTTAAATTTAATAAAAATTTTTTACCTTTTATTGCTTTAACTCAGTACCAAATATTCAAATTATAACTACAGATCATTTTCACCACTAGACAACAAAGGTTGTCCCCTCGGATGACCACCTCCTTGCAAAAATTTGTAAAAAAATTACACTAGCCGATCGACCAGCCAGACATCCGCCCGATCGTCCGTCCGGTCAACCGGTATTTTAATAAAAGTTCAAAATCCCCCGTTAGAACGCATAATATCAAATAGAATTTTTACTCAAATTTAGTATAAAAAAATATATATATATATAACATTAGAGATACTCTAAAACCAAATATTGTGATTTTTTTTTTCCTCAACTTATTTAACTGATAATTGAAAAAACAAAATTAACAAGCGTCAACCTGTTTGGAAACCATTACAAAAATTTATACTTTGATTAATTTTTTATATATATTTAGTGAATTTTTTTAATTATAATTCATTTTTTAAGTATTTTAAATTTAGAAGACTCTAAAAAGTGAGTTTAAAAATAATAAAAAAAAGTTAAATAAAAACAAAAACAAAATCTAAATGCTACTGAAAATTTTCTAAAAACAAAAAGTGTTTTTTTAGTATTTGAAAAAGTAACAGAATTTTTAACAATAAATTTATACTATTTTTTTTTTTCAAAAAAAAATTACTGAAAACACATTTGCCAAACCATTTCTTATTTTCATTTTTAACAACACAAAACTTCTCCAAAAGCGTGTGTTGCTAAGGCCTTAAGGCCCATTTCTTTTGGAGTATGAGAGGGGGATTGAAATTAGAATAGTTATGGGTCTTATTTAATGTGTGTTTGTTTACAGAGTTGAGGAAGGGACTGCTAAGCTGAAGAGTTTAGGATAGGCCTTGCAGATGGGATTCGGATGAGCCTCCAGGACTTGGTATTAGAAAAATAATATCATAATTTTTAACAATAAATTTATACTATTTTTTTTTTCAAAAAAAAAATTACTGAACGCACATTTGCCAAACCATTTCTTATTTTCATTTTTAACAACACGAAACTTCTCCAAAAGCGTGTGTTGCTAAGGCCTTAAGGCCCCGTTTGTTTTGGGGTATGAAAGGGGGATTGGGATTAAGATAGTTGTGGGTCTTATTTAATGTGTTATTTGGTTACAGAGTTGGGGAAGGGATTGCTAAGCCGAAGAGCTTAGGATAGGCCTTACAGATGGGATTCGGATGGGCCTCCAAGACTTGGTATTAGAAAAATAGTCCGGTGGACTAGAAAATTTTTATTTTTATTTATTTTTTATTTTATTTTTTACATGTCGAGCATTTTTTTTTGAACATTAATGTTTAATTTTTTATATTTTTTGTTAAGTAAAAATCATTATTATATTTATTTTATTATTTTCTGAAATTTTTTATTTTATTTTTATTTTTTTTAAATTTCGTACATGTTCGGCATTTTTTTTTAAACATTAATGTTTAATGTTTTTGTATTTTTTTATTTGTTTTATTATTTTATATTTATTTTCTATAAAAATAATTTTACAATCCCTACACTAACAACTATTGTCAAAACAAACACAATTTTACTTAATCCCCTCACTAACAATCCCTTCACTATTAATTCCCTCACTATCAATCATTTTCATTCTACTTCTAAAAACAAACGAGGCCTAGGTCATATGCCGACACGTGAATTTTGATAGGTGACTTTGTGGAAGCAAGGGGTAATTTCGCTCCAGTTGACCAAAATACCTGTTTGGTTAGGAAATTTAAAAAAGAAAAAAAATTGCGGAAAATTATATAAAATTTGAGTATATTTATTCATATTTTATTTATTTTATTTTATATTTTTTCAAACCTATTCTCAAATTTCTCAACTATATAACGTTAATAAATCATGTTAATAATAGTTTAATGAAAAATTAATGAATTGATCTGATTAATGACTTGCTCCATCCCTTCTTGTGAGGTATAATAGAGGTGTTTGGTGAAAATTGTTTTAATTTAAAAATTGATAATTAGAAAATAGAATTTAAAAATATTTTTTTTTCCAACTTTTGAAAAATTATTATTTTTTAACTATTTTTGTCTAATAAGATATAAGTTATAAGCAGAAATTACATCAAACAGCTTAATATAAATTTCTAAATTAAAATAAACTATAATCTGCTTTTAAAATTCTCACTAAACACCTCAACAATGGGAGTTCGAATTTACAAATCTGCAACACCATTTTTTTATTATTATCCAGTCACCATTTAAAAATTAATCAAATCAGTTAGTATATGATAAATGGATGAAAAAACTACTCGAGATAATTTCCTTCTAAATTTTGCTATAACATTATAAATTTCAATCATAAAACAAACATGCTATGCCATTATTATTTTTTTCCAATTCCACTCTTTTAAATTGTAAAAAATAAAAAAATAAAAAATAAATATTAAAAATTTATTTTTTATATTATATATTTTTACACACTTTGCATGATACATTAAAGGGGCACTTTTTTCATAAATATATTTTCGCCTATTCATGTTTTATTTAGTCTACATTATTTTCTTATATTCCAGTAAATCCTATGGGTGACATAGTTACCAAAATACCCCTAATAATATTTATATTTACAGTGTGAATGTTCCGTGATGTGAATGTTCACACCATTAATGTAAATGTTAACATGTCAATGTGAATATTCACACTGTTAATACAAATATTCACATTGTAAAATACAAATGTTCACATCATCAAATTACTAACTGTTCAAAAAATATTTGTAATTGTAGAAATGTCTATAAAATACTTTAAATATGAGAATTAGGATTTGATAGATCAAATATTCAAATAACATGACTTATTTGAATACAAGAATATCTTATGGACTAAGTGAGTGTTTGGGAAATGAGTTTTTTTGTAGGTTTTTTTAGTTGTAGGATATTATTGGAGAAATTTTTTTTTGTGTTTGGGAAGATAGTTGAGTTTTTTTATGGTTGGATGTGATGTTTGTGAGAGAAAAAATAAAATGATTATGGGGTTTGATGTGATATTTTGTTTAGATTTGTTTTTTTTTGATTTTGTAACCAATCTGTCTTTTAATGAAAAAAAAAAACCAGTAAACTTCATTCCCAAACAACGCCAACACTTGAAAAATAATTTTAAGATAAACAACACCTAATGCTTGAAAAATGATTTTCTAATAAATCTCCCTACATTGGGGAAACTAACAATAACATTTTTATTTTTCATGTTAAATAATATATTGTGTATATATATATATATATATATTAGTGATGGACACACACTATATATGTGCGATTTGTAATTATATATGATAATTATAGAAATTATTTGAATTAGTTAAAAATAATTAAAGCAATTTATAACAGTTATCATGATTTTGAGATAATTTATTTTTTATTTTTTGCGATATCTACACCAATAGAGGTTCTTACTTTGTATGTATATATATATATATATATATTTCGTTAATGGGTATTCAAGATTTTTGTCTCAACTATTTCCCATGGAGTGCTTGATGCCATACACAGGACATGAGAAATTACAAATCAGTGATCTATTTACAAATTTATTAAAAAAATTATAACTTTAATTATTAAAATTGACAAAATTTACCACTAATTTGTAAATTTTTTTAAAAATACATTGGAGTGCAATTTATATAAAAATAAAAAATAAAAAAATTGTACTCTAAAGAAACATTTAAGATAATTTAAAAATATTATAATTTTTTCTATTACATATACTTTTATATGGATGTAAAACTTTTAAAATCTATTGACATGTTGGCTTTTTGGCTTTCGAAAGTTATTTTTGTAATTATGAGCATGCCAGCAAGAATCAATCAGTCCTTACAGAATATTAATTGCCAACCAATTATCAGACGATTGTGTTTTAGTTCTTTCAGCCTCAATGAAAAGAACTTTTACTGGTAGCTTTGTTTAGGAGAATTAAGCAAACAATGATTAAATGAAGAACAATTATAGTATTTCATTAAGCAAAATGAAAGACTTACAAAGATCCAAATCAGCCTCGTAGAGGTTTACAACAACAAGCTACTTGAAAACTACTCCTATGAACGAAATGCAGTGCAGGAATTTGAAGTACAGAAATGTAAAGAACAAGAAATATAAAACTGAAAGGAAATAAAGTAGAATAAAACCGGTTTTTCGAATTTGAGTTTGGGGGCACTTTCTGGGGCCTTCTCTGCTATTTATACTTCTCACTGAAAACCGTCGAACTGTATTTCTAACCATCGAACCGCCTCTCCATGATCGCTGATCATGTTGCTTTATAGTTAGCTCCACTATGCCAATATTTGCTGCTAGGCTTCCCTCCTAATTTTGAATTTAAATACAAGTAACCGTTGAAACCACATCATTTTGCATCTCTTTGCTGATCCAGTCCTACGCAGATCTTATAAAAACCAATACTAACTGCCACGTGTACGATTACGATCAAAGGTTTGAATTGTTTTCTCGCATTGCCCTTATCTTGCCACGTGTCGAACTGTGATTAGCTTATACAAAATATGTAGCCAACATTACCCCCCGCACTAATATACCCAATACTTGGTAATATTAGTGGAGCAAGATATTTTATCCACGTCTTAGAACGTGCATGGGCTTTTGCATTTCTCAGAAATGCAACTGTCATTCATCATTTGCATTAAATTATCTTCCAACCCTTGAACACTCCCACTATCTCAGTATTCAAAAAGACTGATACATCTTTTATGGCCAGGCCAAGCCAATCTTTTCTTACATTGATCATACATACGAAGAGTTATTTGATGACACTGTTCGTCCTCGAAAGAACCTTCTTGCATTAATTAGCCACCTTTATCCACCTCTATTTATACAAGTTATGGAAGCTTTCACAAATCACCAACCTTCGAACCAAGAATCTACTGCTTACGATTCTCTAGAACACAAATTTGCAATCATGGATATCGGAAGCTCTTCTTCTGGAACAAAACTATCCGCGTGGGATGAAGCTACTGCTGCTTCTTCTTCTTCTACGGCTTCTGGCTAGGGAACTTGGTCCACTACTGCTCAACCTCAGACAAGGAAACGCATTCATCATCGTTTCCCTGAATTCGATGATCCTCTTGACATTCTTCATTCCAAACGCAATTCAGTAGTATATCCATATGTTTCTATTAATCGTAGACGCTGTCTTGAAGACAATCTGCTTACATCATGGTATACTTCTACCTTTCCATCTTAGATGGTTCGAAGTGTCCCACATCTCGTTGAAACTCTAGGGATCAGCCCTGTGCTTTTAGCCAAAAAGGCAAAACTTTATCCCTCTAATTGGCTAGAATGTGTGACCAGGCCTGAATTTTTGGACTCACCCAGGGAACCTCTGACTGCTCCTCCTCTCCCTTCTAACCCAAATTAGATTAATGAGTTGAAGCTCACTCTCTCTAAGGGCCAATCCTTTCCCCTTTACAAGGTCCCAGTACCTCAAACTCTTTATCAGCAATTTAGGGCTCAGATATTGCTTGCTGCATTTTCTTATTTATCCTTCGAGGTCCTTCGAAATGATATTCCCCACCAAAACTTTCTATGGGCTTGTGACATTATGTCTCAAAGCCATCTCCTTAACCCTGTAGCCTAAATGGAGCTCTATACCTTTTTAGACCAACTTCCTCTTCTGCTTAACTGGCACTTCCATGTTTCCATTACCAGTGAAGTTTTGGATGAAGCCAATTCTGCTCGATTCCAGGTTCAGTATGAGGCGGAGAACCTTCTTGATGAATATGAATCCTTTAAAAGTCAGGATTTTGAGTATGAGGAGGATGTTATTATGAATGAGGTGCATGAAGAGTGAGAAATGGACACCACAGATAAAGCCTTAAAGCAAATAGAATTCGAAGTGAAAGCCCAACAACTCACTTCTCGATTAAGGGCTTACCAATTAGACAAGCCAAACTTGGACAAGATAGAAGATAGAGTAGGAAAAGAATTTTCGTTTATTGAATTTTGCTGGACTAAATTTCATGACCTTGTAACTCTGTCCATTCCGTATTTCTACGAAATCGAGAATGTAATCAAATGAACTCTAGTATCAACAGCATTTATCAATAAAACTGAGCTTTCCGAATTTCATTTGTTAAATTCTAATTTAGCACTCAAATTATGAACTACATGGTTGATGTGCTTTAACTCCATTTTGACTCAAACTCTTCTAAAGTGTGAAGTATTTTCTTTTGAGAAAGCAATTTTTGTCTTTCATGCCGACCCTAGGGCTAACATAATTCCTCACCCAACGGCTTCGAATTAACCAACCTTACCCTTCGAAACTTTATTCGATCATATTCAATTTCCCAACACATGGTTGATACAACCAAATAATTTCGAATCAATTAACTTTCAAACAAACAGACTAAACAAGGAATCCTCTTTTACACCGTTTTATTCAAAAAAACTGATTTCTTCTATATACTATCAAACCAACTATTGGTTGGACACTTAGAACAACAATTTCTAACCCAAAAGTGTTTCAAGTTTTGCTTCGAAGGATTTTACTCTCAACTGGAAACCTACAAACAGGTTTTTAATCCTTTTTGAAGTAAAATACCTAAGCACTTTTTCACAGTGAGGCGTGGAATGTGCTTCGAAGTCAGCTTCATACATTCGAAGCCGTTTATCATTTCATTTTGGCGCCAAAATTTGGCTTCGAAGCCAAATATTTTATTTCGAAGCTGACATCAGTATTTAAGATGTGTCTCCCTCCATAATTATCAATACAGAAAGAAACTTTTCGCATCTATAACTTTAGTACTTCTTTGTGAATTCCGTCCGTGCAACACGATTGGGTATATTTTTTCAGACACAAAAGTTTTAAAACCTTTTTATTTCGTGCTTTGAATTCACCTATTTGCCTATCACATAAACCCTTCATCTCTGCTGACCTTCATTTTCCTCTACTCTCTTTCCCGACTTCGCCTTCTGAGAAAACTCTTTATCAATGGCTTCTTCTTCTTTGAAAATACCGGTTGTGGAGCGTGCAAGTCCGTCTGTGACCTTGAAAAGGATTATTGACACAGAGTGTGAGAAGTACAAGGTCGGTGAGAAAAGCGCCATTGACAGACGCATCTTCATTCCTTGTCGTCATGAGCAGCAAGAGTATGTGCTTGGGCCTATCTTCAAGGAGATTCCTACTGAGCTTCTAGCTCTATATCCACGTCTAGAAGACCATTGTCTCTTTTACGAAGGTGGTCTTGACTGGGGAAGCTGGAGGATGAACCGCCCCCACCGCTGCTGGCCCACGATGAGACTAGAGTGGCAAGAGTGGTATGATCGGGTTGTCCCTGATAGGACTCTGGACCTTCAAGAGCTCTGCTTTTTTGATGCCCTCCAATTATCCAGGTTCACTATCTCAGAGGACCCTTTCTTAACACCTGCTGCCCTTTGTTTTTGGAATTCCGCTTTTAATTTCTTTCAATTCATATGTGGGATGATGGCCCCTACTGTTCTTGATATCTGTCATTTATTGGGATTGTCCCCCACTAGAACCCCCATTGGACCAGACTATCCTGACCTACAAACCCCTTTTTCCCTAACCTCTCTTAACTCATCCTATAGTGACTTTGTCAAGGCTGAAAATAAAAATGAGGGCCCTGTGACTGATAGGGAATTCTTTTCTTTCATATTATATTGGCTTTGCAAATTCCTTTTCTGCACCTCTTCTCAGAGGATCATGCCTGAATTCACCCCTCTTGCCAAAGCCCTTGTTTTATAGAAAAAGGTGGTCTTAGCTCCATACGTTCTACGTTACGTATATAGAGCCTGTTCTTTTTTTTCTGAGAAACCTTTGGATGTCAATCAAGGAGATCCATTTTGGATACTTCAGCTTTGGCTTTTTGCATATTTTACTGAACTATAATCTAAATGCCTTAAGTTTTTTAAGCCAAATCCTACTACTCATGGCATGAGGCTAGCCAACGTTTCACTCTATCCTTCTACCATTGCTTTTTACTTCTCTTTCTTCTACCAACTCCCAGCTTCCTTTTCTTCCCTTTCTTCCCATAACTTCCGTCCCTTGGAACCTATCAACATTGGCCTATCTTGGTTGAAAACCTTTCTGAGTGATAGGTTTTGCTCTTCACCCCAACACAAGAACATATAGGCCTCTATTTTGATCCCTAGAGAGCTATTCATTGGGACTATGAACCCCAGAGCTTACAAGTGCATTGTTGAGCCCTATTGTCCTGCTCAATTTGCTAGGCAATTTGGTCTCTCACAAGGGGTCCCAATACCTCTCTGCAACCAGACCAATTTAAGTCTTACCAGCAGGGACTTAAAGGTTCAAAGATCCAGATTAGAAGAGACAACTTCTAAATTTATCCAGGACTTGATTGACTTTGAGTATTTCCCTTTCATTCCTTAAAGTAACATGTTGAAAAGGTGCTAGAACTGGTGGGTGACCAATGTGGAGGTACACTTGGCCATTCCTCCCCAAGACCTATTAATGGTACTGGACATACCTCAACCCAAATCAAAAGGGGTTGGAATTGTTATTCCTTCCACTGCTCCTGCTACTACAGTTCTTGCACCTGTCATTACAAAGCCCATTCCTGCTGCCTCAACTCCTCCTAGAGTTACTCGAGCTGCCTCGAAGAAAGGTATGTACCCTTGTTTCTTTTCTCTTCTTTCCCTTTATAATGCTCTTAGCTTTACTTTTAGTTCTTTCTTTGGTGTAGGTGGTACGGGTGCCTCACAGGGAGGTTCTCCCCAAAAGGTCCAAGCTTTAAACCTTCTTAGGAGCAAACAACAACAACAAAAGAAAAGAAAGCTTTTACTTGATCCTGAAGAGGAGGCATCTGGGGTTCACGCAGCCGAAGCAGAAAAAGAAGAGATAGAACAAAAGCAAGAGACACCCTTGAAAAGAAAGAAGAAGATGACTGTCTCTCTTGCTGATTTCACTGGAGATCCCATCTACAAAACATCAGCTAAAGCAGTGCAAGCAAAGCATTCCAAAGAGCTTATTGTATTTCAAAGGGCTGAGAAGAGGAAACAACAGTAAATGCTCAGGGATGAGGCTGCCGCCGCTGATGCACTCCAAAAGGAAATTGCAAGAAAACAACAAACTACTAGACATTATACTCTTCGCAGCTCTCCAATCATAATCACTACTTCTGAAACCAGTAAGTCCCTTCGTACTTCTATTCATCTTTCTCAAATTCTCAATACTGAGGCTTGACATTGTTTTGTATTTCTTCTTTTATAGCAACAACTAATCTGCCTCCTTCAACAAAGACCCTTCAATCTCAGTTGAAGTTGAAAGACCTAGAGTTGTAAAGCCAATTCAAGCAATACTTCCACCTCGTAGTCCCATATTTTCTATACCCTTCTTGAAGCCAAGTATTCCTGCATCTCTTTATTTTGGCTTAACTCCATACTTCCCTAATTTATCTTTCAATTCCACTCAATTTACTCCCTCTTTAAGCCTTGCTGTCTCTTCTCCTCCTGATAACCTTCCAGCTAATACATTATCTCCAAAGATAGCTGATTTCCATAGAGAAGACACTGGTAGCTCTCCAATTCCTTGCTTATTATCTCTGTTTAGCTCCAGTCCCTCTTCTCTCGATTTACTGGTGGCCAAAACTATAGAAACTGCTAAGGATACTCCACCTTCTCCTCCTATTCCTATGCAGTCATTTTTTCCGTCTACTAGAGCTCTTTCTGCGCCTTCCATGTCAATGGATGAAGTGGATATCTTCGAAGCTAGGCTAGCTAGTCTGTTTGACATACCTTCCACCTCTCCAACAGATAGCAGTGAGATTGAGACATTAATTCTAGCTGATTCTTTATTAGAAATTTTTGAGAGCTCTTCCTCTAGTGGTAAGACTTCCTTGCCTCCAATAGACTTAAACAGTTGCCTAGAGCTGCTAACATCCTTTTCGAGGATTCCTTTTGAAGCCTTACAGAGGCCTATAATAAAAAAATGACTTCCTCCAGTGCTGCAAGATTGTTGAGTAATCCGGCATGACTGTTTCAAGTCATTTATTTTAGGCAGCAGCCACCATTGATTTTTACATCAACATCTGTCATACTGCCAAGGCTGCAGAGGAGAAATTGTTGAGAGATCAGAGCTTTGTTTCTAAAATACATATCGAAGTGTCAGAACTAAAAGAGCAACATTCCTCTGTCTCTCAATTTCAAGCTCAACTGTTGGAAAAGAAGGCTCAACTTGAAAAAGAATTATCAGCAGTCAATCAAGCTTTGGATCGAACTGTCACCAAGCTGCAGATCACCAATCAGGAGCTGATTGATCGAAAGCAAGAGATGACTACAGCCATTCAGTTGTTCACATCTCTCAAGAATAGAGTATCTATTGTAAAAAAATAACTGAAACACTGTACTGACTTTTGGGCCAATCTATGGTTACATGTACTTAACTCATTATGAAATAAAATCCTCATTCATCATTTGAGTGTTTTCATGTTTTTTTACTTAGCATTTATTCTATTCCTTGTGTTTCCCAAATGGTTGAAAAATAAGACTTCAAATATCTGCCATTAATTCTCTTGGGATGTATATATCCATTCAAAATTTTCAAATGATATGCTCCCGAAGGCAAGACTCTATGAATTTGATATGATCCTTCCTAGTTAGGTGACCATTTGCTAAACTTGTGGCTTTTAATCTCTATTGGGAGTATTGTTTTCCATACCAAATCACCTTCATCAAAGCTAATGTACTTGACCTTCTTATTATAGTTTTTGGTTGCTTTCTTCTTTTGGAAAAGAATGCTATTTAATGTTAGAATTCTAGCTTCATCTATACTTTCTAATTCTAAGCACATACTCTGATGGTATTGCTCAAAATCTAACTGATCCTGGCATCTCACCCTCAAGGACTTAACATTAATTTCCACAGGTAACACCGCATCATGCCCATATACTAAGGCATAAGGAGTGATTCCTGTACTTGACCTTGGAGAAGTCCTATAAGCCCATAATACATCCAACAACAAGTTATGTCAATCCCTAGGATTGTCTTCCACAACTTTTTATATTCTTTTTTTTAAGGACTTATTGGATGATTCAACTTGACCATTGGCTTGTGCATAATAGGGGGTAGAATTAACAAGGCTAATTCCAAACTCTACCACAAAAGACTTCACCACTTTCCCATCAAATATAGTCCCATTATCAACAGTTATAGTCTGTGGGATGCCAAATCTGTGGATCAGATCTTTAATGAATCCAATAACTTCGATTTGGTTTACAGCCTTATATGGCATAGCTTCAACCCACTTAGTGAAATAATTTGTGGCCACTAAAATGAAACAATGATGCTTCGAAGAGGGCGGGTGTATTTTCCCTATCATATCTATGGCCCATCCTCTAAATGGCCAAGGTTTCACAACTACATGCAGGTCAATTATGGGCACATACCTTATTGTGCCATGCTTTTGGCATGCGTGACAACCTCTAGCATATTCTATGCAGTCTTTAAGGATAGTTGGCCAATAATATGAGTGTCTTCAAAGCAGCCATCTCATCTTTACACCAGGCTGATGAGCACCACAGATGCCTTCATGAACCTCAGTCATAGTTGTCAATGCTTCCTTTGGACCTAAACATTCCAACAGTAATCCATCTGCCCCCATTTTGTAGAGAGCATCACCATACATTATGTATTGCATATATTGCAATTTAATTTTTCTGCTGGCTTTCAAAGATGGGCCAGCCAGATACTGCATTATTGGATGCCTCTAATCTTGTTCTTGTAAGTCATTATAACTGACTTCTAAGACCATATTTCTTTTATTCAAAGGTAGTATTACCTTCTGATATGTTGTTTGACTTATGTTTCTTTAAGTGTTGTCTCTTCTCTTGAAATTCGAAACTTTTTGAGCCGCATCATTAGCTTTACTATTCAAGAATCTGGGGACAAAAGTTACATTTGTCATCTGAAATTGAGACAACAAATGCAATGCAACAACATAGTATGGCAACATGCTTACACTTTGACATTTGAAAATCTCTTTCACCTGGTTAACTACCAATTGAGAATCTCCAAATATGTCAACTGCATGAGCTTGTAATCCAATAAGTATTTTCAGTCTCATTTTTAAGGCTTCATATTCAGTTTGATTATTGGAATAAGTAATTTCATCCACTCTGATGCCATGTGTGGTTTCTACCCCTTGTGGCGACTTAATTATTACACCAATTCCAGTTAGACCATTGGCTTTTGACCCATCAAACCACATTTGCCATGGTTCAACACTAACCATACCAAGTTCCATTATTTCTTGGCTCTCTGTTTGACATGGATGGTCTGCCAAAAAATTAGCTAAAACTTGTTTTTTTACTGCCTTTTGGGGGACATATTCTAAATGAAATTCTAATAAAGCTAGTATTGATTTACCAATTCTTCCCCTCAACATGGGTCTAGATAACATATATTTAACCAAATTTGTGGTTACAATTACCAAGATAGTTGTAAGCAAAAGATAGTATCTTAATTTCATTGCAGCAAAATACAATGCAAGGCACAACTTTTCTACAGCTGAGTATTTATATTCACAAGAATTTAGAAACCTACTAAGGCAATAAACTGCTTGCTCTTTGCCTTCTCCATTGTCCTGAGCTAAGAAAACTCCCAGTGAATCTTCTGTTACAGCTATGTACAACTTCAAGGGCTTATTACCTCTTGGTAACATCAGCATTGGAGGTTTAGCCAAGTAGGCTTTGATACCTTCGAAAGCAGTTTGATGCTCTGCTGTCCACACAAACTCTTCTTCATCTTTCAACCTTAATAAGAAAGAAAATACTTTAGTTTTCCCTGCAGTATTAGAAATAAATCTTCGAAGAAAATTAACTTGCCCAAGGAATTTTTGTACTTCTTTCTTACTTGATGGGGGCCTGGCTTCGATGATAGCTTTGGCTTTGTTTTGATCAATTTGTATTCCCTTCTTGTGTACTACATAGCCCAAAAAGTTTCCAACTGATACACCGAAAGCACATTTGAGACGATTAAGTTTCAACTTGAACTTTCTCATTATTTCAAAAGCTGCTTCCAAGTAAAACAAATGTTCCCCCATGGATTGGGACTTTACTACAATATCATCAATATAACATTCTAAGTATCCTCTAATGAGATCATGAAAGATAGTGTTCATAGCTCTTTGATATGTAGCCCCAGCATTCTTCAGACCAAATGTCATTTTAACCCATTCGAAGGTGCCAATGTTCCCAGGACATCTGAATGCTGTCTTGTGGATATCCTCTTCTGCAATGCAGATTTGATTATAATCAGAGTGCCCATCCATCATTGATAAAATTTGATACCCTGCTGAACTGTCTACCAATAAATCTACTATGGGCATAGGACACTCATCTTTCGGAGTTGCTAGATTTAGATTTCTGAAATCAATGCATACCCTCATTTTACCATTCTTCTTGACTACAGGCACAATATTGGATAGCCATTCAACATACCTGGCTGTCTTAATAAAGCCTGCCTTAAGGAGCTTAAGGATTTCTTTCTTGACCTTTTGAATCACTTCAGGACTCATCCTTCTTGGTTTTTGCTTGTATGGCTTGAAGTTAGGCCTCATAGGGAGCCTATGTTCCACTAATGATCTATCCAATCTTGGTAGCTCATTATAAGACCATGCAAAACAATCTTTGTATTTCTTCAAGACCACCAACAACTGGTCCCTGTCGAGAGCATTCAACCAAGCACTTATATAGGTGGACTGCTGTATAGAACCTTCCCCTAAGTTCACTTCTTCCAAAGGGTCTTGCATCTGAAAACTCACTGATGCTTCTGTTTTGATTTCTTTTATCTTCGAAGCAATCTCCTTGCTATGTCCTGCTCCCAGCTTTTTTGTTTCAACATCTTTGCCCTCCTCCTCATAAACAAAGTCTATCCACAAGGCCTTTTCTTCTTGTATCTCCTTGACTTTTATTTCAATGTCCAATGCACAGTATTTTTCCAATGCCAACACCTTGACCTGTTGCTACTCTTGCTTACAGTCAATTGCCATGGCCTCTTTCTTTTACTCTTGTATCTTTTGGACTATTGATTTGATGTCCAATATTGAGAATTTAATTAAAGCCAAAGATCTGGCCTCTTGTGTGTCATCTTTTTGCCTACAACCAGGCATCATTGTCATCTTTGGCGACAAACTCCTCATCAACACTTTCTTGAACTAAATGTTTCAGGTGTGCTAATTCCTCATCAGCCATCACTTCGGCTGATCCATCAGGTTTTCTCAGTACACTGAGTGGTGCCGCTCCTTCAATATACAATTTGACCTCTGCAAAATCTGCACAAGCTATGAAGGGTTAAGGATCTACATTGATCTCCTTTGTCTCTTCACTGCCCAAGGCCATCATTATTTTCTGATACAGAGAGGAAGGCACACACTTGTTGGTGTGAATCTAATCCCTACCAAGTAGAGCATTGTATTTAGCATTGCTGTCAATAACGAAGAATGCAGTCATACAGTCCCTAGTTCTCACACTCAGGTTGATGAGCAAAATGCCTTGAGCAATCTGTTTGTCTCCAGCGAAACCAGCAATGGTTGTACTGGTTGGGGTTAGTTTGGGGTTCCTCTTTCCTAATTTCTTTAAGGAAGATTTCGGAAGTAGGTTTGTTGTTGCCCTATTATTTACCAACACTCGGTTCATCTGTATCCCATCGAAGAAGGCCTTGATATACAAGGGTTTGACATGCTGTGTCATGGATGTCGTGGGATACTTAAAAGGGTATAAGAGGTTAATGCTCACCTCTTCCTCACTCTCATCTCTAGTTTCCATAGGTGTGGCCACTTCGGATTCATCTTGCACCATACTCACTTGTGAGGCTTCACTGGAAACTGGAATTGGGTCAATTTCTTGACCTTCTTGGTTCTCATCTTCAACTTAGAATTCATATTCACTGATACTAGAGGAAACGAGCCAAATTGGATGACCGGTTGTACCTGTTTCTCTTCCTAGCCAACTTATTCAATTATTTCAAAAGCATCTTCCATGCTGCATTCTGGCACTTCAGTATTCGTAAATTCCTTCGAATGATCTGTTTTTGCTGGTTTTTCAACCAAAAATGTTTGTTCAGCCATAAAGGCTTCAAACATTTCTTTTTCAACCATCTCATTCTTTTGGCCTAGGCCAATTTCTTCCTCTGTTTCACTATCACTTTCCATCAAAGCCTTTTCCAATCCTACCAAACTGGATCTCTCTTTGGCTTTCAGTTCAGAATGAACTTTGGCCAATTGCTCTCTACTGCAACTCCTCTTGTCTTGAAGAGTTGATTTTGGATTATGATCTAACTTTAAACTTTTTCCTTCCTCTATTTGACCCTTTGGCTGGACCAATAAAGAGTTTTCTCCATTTTCTTTCTGATCTTTCTGATACTGACTGTACCTTCGTTGGATCTTCCTCCTTTGGGATTTAGAGATCACTGGAACCATGTCTGGTTCCTTTGTTTTTGGATGCTTTAGTAACACCCAATTATTTGGAGCTACCAAAGGGGGTTTAATCATCCTGTTCTGATCTCGAATAATATTTCTTTGGGTAGGTATTTCCCTAGGTTTGTTCTGCATGACAAACCAATCTGGAACTCCAGGTACCCATGAACCTACCGACCCAGTTGTCGAACTACCTTTTCTTCCTTCGAAGCCAATTTCGAAGCTGGCTGTGATGACCAATTTCGAAGCTGACTGTGAGGACCACTGTTTTGGGCCTAGTTCAGGCCTTCCATGAAGGTGGCCATTTTCCTTTTTGTATGAGGTTAGTCTAGGGGGCCAACCTCTGGCTTTGATCCCATGATTCGAACCCACTTCAAGTCTCCTCTCAGGGTGTTTGCCCTCCGTTCTGTAATAGTTGAGTGGTCTGAATTCGTGTAGAGGTCTCTTGCCCTTGGACTGCTTTCTCGTGGCTGCTGGCTCAGTCATGAATGACTGCTGTCTAGTACCAGTTGGATATGGTCTCTTATTATAGGCACTGGTTGGTTTAGGACGCCTCTGCACATCCTTGTAATATTGTTTCCCATCAATCGAAAGCCCTTTCAACCACTTGTAGCTCAACCTACACCTGGGACACATTCTTTGCACGACAGTTGCCTCGAAAGAATCATCATCCAGTGCCTTTTCATCAGAATCTTCCTTTTGACCTGCAAAGCCTTGCCCAACAGTTGGTAAACTTCTAGCATCTGTTTTGACAGTAGTTTGGCTGGCAACATGCATTTGTACATTGACATCTTTCAATTCTTTCAAGGACAAGTTCTGGAAGTCTGGTACAATAACATTGGCTGCCATTTCTCTAATTTCTGGGAATGGATTAGTGTCAATCCCTATGGCCTTTTCTGCTTTAGATGAGAATTTTAAACTCCCTTTCCGAATCTGCTCTTGGATCCTGTCTCGAAAAATAATTCAATTTTTAGTTGAGTCAGACCAAGAATTATGCCATTTACAATACACTTTTCCTTTAAGTTCCTCTGGAGATGGAATTTTGACTCCTTTAGGTAACTTCAAAAAGTTTGCCACAAGCAAATGATCAAAAATGTCATCTGTCTTTGTTAAATCGAAAGAGTATTTCCTATGAAGGTCTTTCTTTTTGAACTGCTGGTCTATTGCTGTGTCTTTATGAATTAATGTTTCACAGATCACAGGTTCTTTTCCCACAATCTCTGCCGCATCAATTTCATAATTAGGATCTATATAATACATCTTGTGTGATGCATTACTTCGATCTTGCTCTTCCTCTAGTAATGCCTCATACCTAGACACCTTATAGGTTAGTTCCATCAAGTCTCTAAACTCAGTTGAGTCAAACTTCTTTCGAAGCCTAAACTTGAGACCATTTTGAGCCAGCCTCACAAATTTAGGCTCTGGTAAGATGATCCTACATTTCTTTTGTGCTCTTTTGAATCTGGCAATAAACTGAGTAGCCTTCACATCAGGCCTTTGACTCAATCTTGCCAAGTCTGTCATAGACACTTCTGGCTCTGTTTGGAAGAGTTGGGTATGAAATGCTTCCTCTATTTGTTGCCAAGTTTAAATAGAGCCAGGTATATGGTTAATATACTATACAAAGGCTCCCCCAGTTAGAGAATTTGGGAATAATCTTAACTTCATATAGTCATTATTGGTAAATTCACCACACTGAGCCGCGAACCTAGCAATATGTTCAACCGTTGACTGGTTTCCATTCCCATAAAAAAGGGCAAAGTCTGGTATCCTGAAACCTCTTGGGTATTCATGTACCCTATTTACCCATTTTGGGTACGGTTTCCTGTACACAGGAGTCTGAACCCCCTGAGCTATTGGTCCACACATCTCTCTAACAATATCAGCAATTTGGTCCCTAGGGACCATATTTTGTGCCTGTTGAACCACTACTGGAGGAACAAACACAGGATTTGGTGGACAACCTTGTGTTTGGGGTCCTCTTGGTCCATAGGGTGGTATGTTTGTGACTGGTTGTCCCTGTAGTGCTGGCTGCTGTTGAGGGTATGGGAGACCCCTTTGAGCCTGTCCTGCGAAAGGACTTACAAAAAGTGCTAGAACAGGTGTTGTGTCTCTTCCAATTGCAGGAAACCCTTCCAACCTCCCGGGTATAAATTCGAACAAAGGATTACTGAACCCCCTCGTACCAGGTATGGCTTCAAACATGGGATTTGGAAACATCCTTACGTCATTTTCCTGTGTTGGACCAGATCCACCAATTTGCATGGCTTCACTGTTGAGTAAGGAGGCATTTTGATTTGCCACAGGCCTCGAAAAAGGCTCATACCAAGACTGAGGTGATGGTCTTTTATTGTTTTGGTTACTAGTTTGACCATTAGTATGTCCATTACTCTGCATAGGCTGTTTATCTCTAGTAAATCTTTGCTGAGGGACATTCGATTTTTCCTCTATATGTCTTGCGTTAGTTGGTTGATGAGTGTTCATTCGATCCAAAAAGGATGTTGCCCATCTTTCCATTGTGTTCATTAACTGCTGTCTCATAGCATCTACTAGGCCACCCCATGGGTTCATTGGCTGAGTAGATGGAACAGTGGATGGTCCAATTCCTTGGCCTCGTCCAATATTATGAACATATGGTACTTGTTTCGAAGTGCTGGTCTGTTCGACCATAGGTTCTGATAAAATAGGCATTTCCACAGGATGTGTTATCACATTATTCTCTGGATTAGACATTTCTACCTCTCCTTCCACGCCTTCTTCCAAACGTTCATTTTCTCCTTGTCTCTTACGTCTAGCCATTTCAATTAGTCCCACCGGGCGTACTAAAAATATATGTTGGTTTTTTGGCTCTCAAAGGTTATTTTTGTAATTATGAGCGTGCCAGCAAGGATCAATCAGTCCTTATAGAATATTAATTGTCAACCAATTATCAGATGATTGTATTTTAGTTCTTTCAGCCTCAATGAAAAGAACTTTTACTGGTAGCTTTGTTTAGGAGAATTAAGCAAACAATGATTAAATGAAGAACAATTGTAGTATTTCGTTAAGCAAAATGAAAGACTTACAAAGATCCAAATCAGCCTCGTAGAGGTTTACAGCAGCAAGCTACTTGAAAACTATTCCTATGAACGAAATGCAGTGCAGGAATTTGAAGTATAGAAATGTAAAGAACAAGAAATGTAAAACTAGAAAGGAAATAAAGTAGAATAAAACTAGTTTTTCGAATTTGAGTCTGGGGGCACTTTTTGGGGCCTTCTCTGCTATTTATACTTCTCACTGAAAACCGTCGAACTGCACTTTTAACCGTCGAACCACCCCTCCATGATCGCTGATCATGTTGCCTTATAGTTAGCTCCACTATGCCGATATCTGCAGCTAGGCTTCCCTCCTAATTTTAAATTTAAATACGAGTAACCGTTGAAACCACATCATTTTGCATCTCTTTGCTGATCCAGTGCTACGCAGATCTTATAAAAACCAATACTAACTGCCACGTGTACGATTACGATCGAAGGTTTGAATTGTTTTCCCGCATTACCCTTATCTTGCCACGTGTCGAACTGTGATTGGCTTATACAAAATATATAGCCAACACATGTAATTTAGGAAAATCCAATGATACACACTAAAAAAACAAAAAGTGTGCCATATATAGAATTATGATTTATTATAATATTAATTATGACTTAATTATAATTTATTGTGATAACTATTTTAATTATAATCAATTTTTTTTGTAATTATAACTCAAGTGATATTGAGTTATAATTAGTGATTTGATTATGGAAAATGCGTGTTAGCTCAAAAATGTTGGGGCTCGAATGGCTCGAAGGCACCTTTTTTTTTTCTTTTTTTTTTTCTTTCTTTATTTCCCTTCCCCTTTTGTTTTCTCTCTGAAACAGACAGAAGAATGAGAAAATAAGAAGATGATGAAGAAAAGAGAACGAGGAAAGAAAGAGAGTGAGAAAAAGAGATAAGAAGAAAAGAAGAGAAGGGGAACAGAGAGAGAGAGATCTACACATAGATCTGTGTATACACACAGAGGAGGGCGCGCGATGGCTTCGCCATGGTGATGGCGGCGGCGGTGGATGGAGGGGTTTGCGACGATGATAGCGGCGTCAATGGGTGAAGGGAGCTCTTTTTTCTTTTTTTTCTTTCCATTCCCCCTCTATTTTCTCTCTGAAGCAGACAAAAGAAAAAGAAAAGAAGGAGATGAGGAAGAAGAGAGAGGAAAAAAAAAAGAGAGGGAGAACAAAGAGAGAGAAAGATAGAGATCTATACACAAAACTATGTATGTATACACAAATCTGTGTATATACACAGAGGAGGGTCGCGATGGGTTTGCGACGGTGATGGCGGTGCCGGTGGATAGAGGGAGCTCCGACTCTCTCTCTCTCTGTTCCCCTTCATTCTTCTCTCTTTCTTCTCTATTCCTCCATCTTTCTCTCGCCTTTCTGTTTCAGAGAGAAAAGAGAAGGGGAAAAAAAAAGGGCTAAAACGACGTTGTTTTGACATTTGAGCCAGTTGGGCTAGCTCACTCTTGAGCTACCCAGCAGTACTGTTTGACTATAATAGAAACGACAATGCTACGTAGCTCAAATTTTGTGGCTTAAAAGTGGCTCAAATGGCCAAAACACGTCGTTTTGGCCATTTGAGCCACTTTTGAGCCACAAAATTTGAACTACGAGACATTTTCCTAATAGAAATTGATACCAATGTCACAAAATATAACATACTTTCTATAAAATTATTTATTTAATTTTTTGAAACTACCAAACGCACCTACCTTTCAAACATTTTTAGGTTTATTTGGAGATAACATATTTTAGTTATAAAATTAAAAAGTCATTATAAATTTTCATATCATTCTTTTTATTTTTTATTTTTCATATCATTTTATAAAAAATGTATGCGAATACAGTTGTGTTAGAATAAAAAAATTGAAAAATGTGTGCATTTTTAATACACACAACTCGCATGACACATGCAGTCACGCCTACGTGGTCCATGGTCGGTCCGTGGTCCCCTCCCTGGCAGATTATTTGACTCTCTCATCATCAGCCACCGACACGGCGTCGTTACGGTTGTTTAAGTCTTCTCCTCCGTATCCAAAAAAAAAAAAAAAAATTCATTGCGCTAAATATCGCTTTGTTTGGAAAGAATTAATTTAATTTTTTTAAAAAAAATTTCATGACTAATTTAGTTTAGTTAAATTAGTTTCATTTTTTTGACTTTTTTTTATAATTTTGATGTAATGATTTTGAGAGAAAAAAATAAAATAATTATAATTTAAATATAATATTTTATATTATTAATTTATTTAGCTTATTTTATCACTTTGTTTTTATTTAGATAAAAAAAAATTGTTACCAAACGGTAACTATGAGGTTATTTGAAGTTTGTTTATTAAGGGTTGTTTAGGATTTACTTATTTAACGGATTTTTTTAATTTTTTATGAAAAAATATACAGAAAAATATAGAGATGATATGACCAAATAAGTATACTTATTTAAATAAATATAGTTATTTGGATCATTTCAAATAATCTCTTTACATACCTTTTAACTTTTAATAAAAAAAAACAAATAATATGACTTAAATAAATATAATTATAAAATAAATACACTTATTTAATTTAATGCATCTCCAAACAATCCCTACATATCATCCACAAGTTTATATGGGATCTTACGGGCGGGGGCCGCAAATGTGTGGATGAGATGCGCTTGCATGCCCGCGGTGAATAGTAGCTCCCTTCTATTATAAAAATGAATAAAGATTGAGAAAGTTTTAGTGGTGTGGTAAGGAGTGAGATCAATAAGTGATGTAATGTGTGTATTTATATTTATATTTATATTTTTTTTCTTATCATATTATTAGAGTTCTTTTTAAATCTTCAAAAGTAAAATTATTTAAGAGTATTGAATTCTAATTTGATTTCTATTGGTTTTAGACCCTGTATACAATTTTATTTTTAATTTAAAAGAATTAAAAGAATAAAAAAAATTAAATAACAGTTTTTGACTGTTCGTTGGTAAAAAATTATTCAAACAATATTTTATATAAAAAAAGAAAAAGAAAAAAGAAAAGGTAGAGGGAGAAAATTTGAAAGTAAAGGGTGGGGGTTTGAATGGTCAAAAAAATGAGACCGAAGACAGAGAGAAAAAGCAAAGAAAAGATTAAAAAAAGCACATCAATGTTTGGGTTTGTTTTTTGGTTGTTGTTTGACCGTAATAATCAAATCAAACACCTCCCTCCCTCCCTCCCTCCCAGGCTCCCAAGGGAAAGCAAACCACCAAGCAAAAAGCAAATGAAGAAGAAATCCATCCAAACCCATATCTATCTTCCATCTGCTTTCTCTCTCTTCACAACAAACACATATTATTGTTAGTAGTAGTACATTACAGAGAGAAGAAGAAATTGGTAAAAAAATAGTGAGATCTCGATCGACGCAGTAGGCATTGTATGTTTGGCTGGGCTGGGATCATGAATTATCACAACTATTTGTGTTAAGTGCCATCCCCGTATAAACTCCTTCCTGAGTCGATCGGTACCTTCCTTTTTCTTTTCCATCTGTTCCCTTTTTTTTTTTTTTTTTTTTTTTCAACTCATAGATAGATTCAATACTTGCTTCCTTTTTGTTCATCTTCCTAATCGGTTCATTCATTTGTGCTGCTCCATCTTTCCCTTTAGTTAGGGTTTGAATTTTTTTATATAGTTTCTCTCTCGTTTTTAAAAATGAATTAATGCGGTATTTGGTTGAGGAATTTGGGAAAAATCCTTTCTTTTTCCAAATTCCTTCCTAAATTTTTCGACCAAACACAGTCTAAGGGCTTTTTTTCCTCTGAATTTCGCAGCCTTGCGTTATAAATTTCCACAGGGTTTTGTTTTTGTTAATCATTTTATTTTATTTGGATCTTCATTTACTTCTTCATTTTTGTGGACCGTAGTGTAGAGCATTAGAGGCATGGAGCTTTTTTTTTTTTTTTTTTTTCCATGTGATTTGTTTTGCTGTAAAATTTACTCGGAATTTGCTTTGTGGGAATTTTTTTACCGGAAATCTTTATTTTGAGAAATATTTATATTAATGTCATATGTAGAGTAGATTGTTATAATTATGACTCTCTTTTAATATTTTGAGAAACGCCATGACTGATACTGACGAAGATTGGGAGGATCACATTTATCTGATTATTAGACAACCTTATTTTTATGCCTTGGGGGGAAAAAAATGAAGAAAACTAGACAAAACAAAACTGCAGTCACTTATAAATCTTACGAGCAAGTGCCTTGTTTATAAACTCTAGTGTTGTTGAGATCAGTTCAAGAAATGGGAACCTCAAATTTTTTTTTTTCCCTACATATTTCTTGGCTGTTTAGGTGCATTTAACCTCTTTTTTCTTTATGTATATTTTTTGACCCATTGGGTGAGGTAACCTTGTTTGCTCTAACCTGCAAATTTTTTTAAAAGGTCAGCTATTTTTGTTAGGAAAAATGTTTTGGAGCTCTAATTTTTGAGCTCTAAAGGTAGCTGTAACGAGTTGGCAGTGGGCTCCACTCACGGTGATGTGATGTTTTGCTCTTGGTTTGTTTTTATTTTTATTTTTTTGTTCATTGCCATGTCATTAGTGTTCTATTAGAGCACCAAAATTAGTGGTATGAATCATTGCTGTTTTGATAGTAGTTTCTGAGTTAATAATAAAAGTGTTATGTAATGAAACAACTTATATATATATGTGTGTGTGTGTGTGTCTTTCATTTCAGCATCTAAACTTGGGTTGAGGACGTTCATCTGGGGGTTTCATTCTCTGGTTTTGAGTAGATGGCTTCAGTGACTGAAGTACCTGCATCTGGATTAAGAGAACCTAGTGGAAATACTGTTGGTGTTGATAGGCTGCCTGATGAGATGAATGACATGAAAATCAGGGATGATAAGGTATGGTATTCCTTTATTTTAACTTTGCCCAGCCTCCTCTTTCGCTTGGTATACTTTTTTTTAGTGGTTTTTATGTTATTATAATGCTAGTAAATGTTTTACAGGAGATGGAAGCAACTGTGGTTGATGGTAAGGGAACAGAGACAGGTCACATCATTGTTACAACTATTGGTGGTAGAAATGGCCAGCCAAAGCAGGTAATTTTTTACCCTCTCTCTCTCTCTATACATATTGGACTATTAGATTTTACAATTTTGAATTGTTGTTGTGACGCATATATCCTTTCATGATTGTAGACTATTAGCTATATGGCGGAGCGTGTTGTTGGACATGGATCATTTGGAGTAGTTTTCCAGGTTAGTGTTTATTGGATACCAGACAAATTCCCATTTCTGTAGTGGGCGGATGGTAGAAGAAAGTCATGGGGTTGATTCACATTTAAACACATAGAGCTTATGATTTGAAGATTATCCTTAAATTCTTTTGGTCCTGCTTAAATGTGTTTGTGCAGGCTAAGTGCTTAGAGACTGGTGAAACTGTTGCAATAAAAAAGGTTCTTCAAGACAAGAGGTACAAGAACCGGGAGCTGCAAACTATGCGTCTTCTAGACCACCCCAACGTTGTTTCTTTAAAACACTGTTTCTTTTCAACCACTGAAAAGGATGAACTCTACCTTAACCTGGTACTGGAGTATGTCCCTGAGACTGTTCATCGAGTGATTAAACACTACACTAAGATGAATCAAAGGATGCCAATGATTTATGTGAAACTATACACTTACCAGGTATTTGTTATACTTGCCTCATATTGTGATTTTAGTTTTGGTTTCCCAGTGATTTTAGTTTTATGTGTGTATTCATTGTGTCTTCACACACCCATTATTGAAATTTAATGGCTGCTTGATATGCTTTTAATAGTCAACTCAATCATTATTATTGATTACTGCTGTCTCTGAATTTTATTAATTATTTCTATTCTATTTATGTTTGCTTCCAGATTTTTAGAGCACTTGCATACATTCACAATGGTATTGGAGTGTGCCACAGGGACATCAAACCCCAAAATCTATTGGTACGGTTTCGAGTATGCCCACACAAATATTTGTATGTATATATATGTAGGTGTTGTAGGTGATAGTGATCTCCTCTTTGTTTATGTTGAATTGCTGGCGGTGGCAACATGGGCGATGTATGTAGGTATCGGAGGTGATATAGTTGGTTGTTCTCATCCTTCGGTTTTTGACACAGACATTTAAACCATTTTTCTTTGAAGTGATGTAAGTTTCCCATGATGGAGTTTCAGCGGGAAATATTCTTTTATTGAGGATACAACACTAACAGGTATTATTGTTGACAACCTGCTCAAGCCCACCCCTAGAATGCAAGAGTCTGCACTTTGCTCAAATCCTAAAACAAAGTGTTGAAATTCATCTAGAAACCCAATCCGTGATGCATATAGATTTGGAGTCATTTGGGTAATGCTTCAGATCTATTTATGGTGGGTTGATGTAACCAACTACAGTGTGAGAATCGTGTTAGCTTGGGCTTGATAGTGGTTCTATTAGAGGGGCTCATCAGTTGTGGAGTGTAAACCTTTTGGTTGGATGAATATTGATGCAGTGTGTGTTAAGAAGAAAGGTGTAAATGAGGGAATTTATGTGGGAAACACATGGGACTGCTTCGTTGCATTTTTTTATTTTTTATTTTTTATTTTAATTATAAATTTTGAATCCTCCTTATCAGGTTGGGTAGATTTTCTTGCAAACTATGGTTTTCTAAATTTGAAAAACTTCCTTTTTTGTTTCCTCTCCGGTGAAGACTTCACTGGCCTACAGTTAGAGGATATACAGCTTGTTATATGATAAAAAATATAATATGTGAAGTTGTAGTAGAAACTTGACAATTACTGAAACTCAGTGCTTCTTCTTTCGCAGGTTAACCCACACACCCACCAAGTGAAATTATGCGACTTTGGAAGTGCAAAAGTTTTGGTTTGTTATTTTGCCTCCTGTCGTCGACATCTTAGTTGATTTTTTTTTTCCCTTGTGGCATCATCTAGTTGTACTCATTTTACTTTGCATGTTACAGGTAAGAGGGGAGCCAAACATATCTTACATTTGCTCCAGATATTATCGAGCACCTGAACTTATATTTGGGGCAACCGAGTACACCACTGCCATAGATGTTTGGTCTGCTGGTTGTGTGCTGGCAGAACTACTGCTCGGACAGGTTGGTATCTTTCCTGTATTTTTTGTACCACAGTGGATGTCCTGCCTATCTTCATGTATGCTGATAGAATATTTGTTCTGATGATTTCAGCCTCTCTTTCCTGGTGAGAGCGGAGTCGACCAGCTTGTGGAAATTATAAAGGTGATTATAAGCCTCAACAACCTGTATTTGGGTGCACATTATACTTCTGTGGTGAATTTTTGTTTCAGGATGCAGCTGAAGTTTCAATTCTGATTATTTTTTAAACCCTACCTAAACCTGTTCATCCACTTGCTAATTACCTAAAGAATTTCTCTCTTTCTTCTTCTTCTTCTTTTTTTTTGTGTGTGTGTGTGTGTGTGTGTGTGTGTGTGTGTGTGTTTTTGTGTGTGTGTGTGTTGTTGTCCAGCAAAGGAAAAATTATGGGTTGATGTTTTTTGGGTGTATGTGTAGTAGTGTTGGGTCTTGCTGGGCTTGTTTCCATTGTAGTGTGATGTCTGCTGCATTTCTCATTGTTCAAACAATTTATTTGATTCTTATCCAGGTTTTGGGGACCCCGACAAGGGAGGAAATTAAGTGCATGAACCCCAACTACACAGAATTTAAATTTCCACAAATTAAGGCTCACCCTTGGCACAAGGTATGGGTTAATAACTGTACAGAGTCTTGTCTATATGATAAAATTGTTCATTGACATTATATCCATTATTAGATATTCCACAAGCGCATGCCGCCAGAAGCTGTGGACCTCGTCTCAAGACTGCTGCAGTACTCCCCAAATCTTCGAAGCTCAGCTGTAAGTATCAAAACTAATAACTACCCCGACAATATGTTATTATTTTTTTTATCATGACCTTTACTCTATTCCATGGCATGATTAATCTCTTTCATTTGCGTTGTTTGGTCATTTTGAAGAGTTGCCTTTCACTTTTTAGTGGGCACATTCAACAATCCTTTTGAGTATTGGAAATTGTTACTCCCTCCCCTGATGCCAGAGTGGATGTATGTAACTTTAATTATATGGTCTGTGTCTTCTCTCCTTTGCAGCTGGAAGTTTTGATCCATCCCTTTTTTAACGAGCTACGTGACCCAAACACCCGCCTGCCAAATGGGCGTTTCCTTCCACCACTATTCAACTTTAAGCCGCATGGTAAAAAAAAATATACTTCACATTGCCTTCTCCAACAGATTTTCTCCGACTTCTGATTCTTATTTGTTGCTGTTTTTCAGAACTGAAGGGAGTGCCAATGGAGATGCTGGAGAGGTTGATCCCTGAGCATGCAAGAAAGCAATCTGCCTTCCTCGGGTTGTGATGTGCTTTTTTTTCAGTCATGGTCTGCACCTTGTAGAACATTCTCTTTTTATTGTAGAAAATGAGCTAGTTTGTCCCCTTTTTTTTCAAAGTGATTTTATGGAAGCTATTTATTTATTTTCTTTCCTTAATTTGTTCTTTTTACCCTTTTTTCAGTGTTCATCTTTGTTGTTTTGTAGAAGCAGGAGGTTCTGCTCAAATGTTCCCTAATCTTCAAGACAGATTGTAACATTATAATGAAAGCAAAAGCGTTGTCTCTTAGCACGTAATTGACCATTTCTCTGAGAATTTGTCATTCTCTGCTTGGATCACCATCTTGTTGTGCTTGCTTGTACATTGGTCAGCTTGCCTGTTCATCCGAACCACAGAGGCTTCATTCATAGGGGGTGTTTGGGAAGTTTGTTTTTTGGTTTTTTTTTCACTAAAAGACAAATTTGTTACAAAACCAAAGAAAACAAATCTAAACAAAATATCACATCAAATTTCATAATCATTTTATTTTTTATCTCACAAATATCACATCCAACCACAAAAAAACTCAATTATCTTTTTAAACACAATTTTTTTTTTTTCAATAATATCTTACAATTAAAAAACCATATAAAAAAATCCACTTTCTAAACACCCATTATTATATGTCTAGCAAGTTTGCCAAATGATGGACTTGCAAATCTATTAAATATGGAGTCCAATCTCATGAAACAAATGCCCAAAGTACCATAAAGTCATGTTTGATTCACAAGATTAATAGTGAAGTATTAATAATCCTATTAAATTAGTGTGACATTCATTATCCAATTGGATTAATATTCATTGGATTAATATTCTCACCCTTACCCTATTACTAATAATCTTACAAATTTGTTGGATTAATTATCTATTAGATTAATAATTCTAAACCAAAATGTTAAAACAAACATAGAATAATTGGAGTTACGAATTAATAATCTCAATCTCATGTTTTAATCCGCCCAATCAAACATGCCATAAGGGGCACCCTAATTCCACAGAACATGGTTCCACCGGCAACCACCTATCCCACTACATGACCTGCTTCACTGCAACAATTTTTAATATTTTGGAAAATAAACCATTTTTAATATTTTGTAAAATTAACCGCCAACAAGTTTTTAAAACCATCATGGGGCTGCAGTATATTCACGAACACCTGAAAGATATTAAAAATAAATAAATAAATAAATAAAATCACAGAGAAAATTATGTGCCATTGCAAGGCAGTAGAGGTATTTCTGTAATTAGCAGCAAGATGGTTTTAGTTGACTGGGTTGACATTCCTTTGAACAATTGGTTTGTGCTTCATATGGGAAAAAGGTAGTAGCGGAGTTGTGAGAATTTTGTGTCAAAGCTTTGTCCCTCTTGCTAACCTCAATCCCCTCCACCACCA
The DNA here is from genome assembly GCF_055761805.1 of Camellia sinensis. NCBI lineage: Eukaryota > Viridiplantae > Streptophyta > Magnoliopsida > Ericales > Theaceae > Camellia > Camellia sinensis. The sequence continues at coordinate 137,773,698 of NC_138974.1, read as the reverse complement.
GTTTGTCACTGTAGGATCCCTCGTTTCCAATCTTACATGTTCCATTATGTTGTCCCATACTTTCTCTCCCGACAGCATAATCAGTGCTAGAGAGATTGATTGTGTGGCACCAAGCATTTGTTATGTTCTCATGTCATGCATTTTCTGATAATAATTATTAGATCATTTCCAAATTAGCGCACACTCAATATAGACACGATTAAACGACCAATAGACATAAACAAGTTTGCATCTAAATATATGTATATGGCCATTTTTTATTTTTAAAAAAAAATTTATTTTAAAAGGGAGACTCAGATGTAAGCATGACTAATGAGTTATACTGAACTGCATTCCTAACAGAGCACAGCACCCCATGTTTGATTAAAATACTTACTATTCACTGGGATTCTGTTGATTTCAGTGTCGTGGAACCGAACCATATTTTTAAAAAAAATTCGAAGGTCTGGTTTTAAACAGCAGCTTAAGAAGGCTGAAGATTTAAAAAAAAAAGAGAGGATAATTTGCGGTTAACAGATTTGGGAGGCAGAGAAAGTGAAAGTTATGGGAAGAACATGGGGGGAACCAATCGATTGCGCACCCATTTGATTTCTTGTTATTCCGTTTGCCTTTTTCCTGAACAATCATATGCACACTCGTTAAGGACAGATCTAAGAGAAGATTATAGAGTCCATGGTCCTCTATTTATATGAACATTATTGTTTACCATATAACTTTAAAAATATATGCATTTTATATATAAAATGGCCTCAGTATAAAAAATGTCATTCTTCTTTCATTTTAAATTCTCTTTCTATTTTATCTAAAAATAAAAATAAAAAATTTATTCATCCTATTAGAAATTGCTTCTATGGTATTTAATTTTTTTTATGTACATATAACTTATATATCATATATACATACATATGTGTTTTGTATATATGATAAAAAAATTATTTTTCTTTTAACCCATCTAAAAATAAAATCCTAATTCCATCTGTGACAATCACACTTCCACATTCTCAACTAACAGCAGCTTTTATATGTACCTCTAATATGGAATTGGTCGGTTCCGAGAATTAGCACCCAATATTTGAAATATATATATATATATATTTTTAAGGTGCAGATCACTTTCAAAGAACTTCCACTACGAGTTCCTACTTCCTGTTATATATGTTGGGAAAATATGCTCCTAGCCACCGTCTTAAGTGTAGATTAAACTACACAAAAATAAATTAATTTTGCAAGATTAGAAAAAAAAATTTACAACCACAAAAGATATCAAAATTTACGTGAACATCTTCATTATTATTTGAAGTAATAATTTTTGAATGACAACACGTGGCTGAGGTGTCACAGAAGTGCCAGCCGAGGTACCACATATCCTGGTCATGATGCCGAGGTAATCTCGGCTAGGCCGAGGTTATCTGCGAGAATACTGGAATCCGAGATAAGCGGATAAGGGACAAGAGTCCTAGAATGGGAGAAGACTTCAGTTACGGTAAAGATGAGACTCTTAGAGAGTTTATCCCAATCCTACTGGGAGTCCAAGATTAGCAATAATCCTAAGTCCATTAGAGCTAGGCTCCTATTGGGACTAGGATTATGTTGGCTATAAAAAAGAGGCACCCTCACGGGTCTAAGGTATATATTTTATGCTTTGTCCAGTGTGTTTAGCACTATTGATTATCTTTGATTGAGTACTGACTTGATCGTTGGAGTGCCCCCGGGTGGACAAGCCACCGCCGGAAACTCTTCTTTCTGTTGCAGGTCGTTCGGACTTAATCTATTCTACCGGTGCTCTCCGGCTGGGTGCCTGTTTGGTAGTGTGGTCAGAAAATCACCCATACAATTTGGCGCCGTCTATGGGAAAGAAAAGAGAATAGATGGCCAGTGACGGACAGAAGGAAAAGATTGGGGATGACACCCCTGCTGGGAGTGGCAGACCTATCGACCTTGACGTCGAAGTAGACAACCACAACACAGAAACTCGTGACCCAAATCACAGCAAGAAAGACGTCGGCCAGGATGGCGACGTACCAAAGAAGCCAGATCGAAGTGGGTACTACAATGAGGATGACCTCCAGGTATGGGAAGATAGATGCATGCGGAGGGACGAAGAGGTAAAAGAGATAACGAACAAATTGGCAGACCTACAATCGGTCGTCAACTTTATGATGCAAAACAATGTCATACAGCCACCGTTCCTGCTACAGGGCACGCCGATTCCAGCAACCAATACACAGAAGGGAGGGCAGAAACCAATCCCAAAAATCCCCCAGCACGCCAGAAGTGAAAAACACTCTTACCGGCCTTCAAGGGAGGTCGGACGAGGAGAATCGATGAGAGAAGAATCGCGGAGGACGCATCGCGCCAAGGAGGCAGACCCCAAAGAACACCGGCATGTTCAAGGGCAGGCGCTCTGCTTCGACACAACTCACGGAGAAAAATAAAAAAGGACCCACCATGAAGCTGAGAGTAATATGCCGAAAAAACTGAAGTCAGGAGATAGCCGAGCTCCTGGACGGAGCAAAGAAGACTTGAGAGATTACCTCAAAAGGAAGCAGCAGAATGTCGATGCCGAGGTAACTTCCCCTGAAAAGCCGAGAACACCATTCTCGGTGGAGCTAGACAAATTCGAGGCTCCGAAGAGATTCAGTATGCCAAGGTTCCAAATATATGATGGTAAGTCGGACCCCAACTTCCACGTTGGGTTATACTTGAACTCGATGGCATTATATAGTGGGAACGAGCCGTTGCTCTGCAAAGTATTCCCCTCATCCTTCGGGGAGATTGCATCAGATTGGTTTCACAAACTACCAAAGGAAACTGTGAAGACCTGGGAAGGCCTGGCCGAGATATTTGTGGTCAAGTTCGTGACAAACAAGCTGCAGCCATTAAGGGTAGACACATTGATGGCTCTGAAGATCAGTAAGGAAGAAGGCCTTAGGGCCTATGCAAAAAGGTACTATGAGGTGTTCAACCGAATACCAGAGTGTAATCAAGAGGTGACGATCGTATCTTTCAAGAACGGCCTAAAAGACAACTGTCCACTATGAAAATCTTTGGCAAAGACATTGCCAAAAAGCATGGAAGAGCTGTCACGACCCAAACTCGGCCCTATGGGTTTAGCACCGTAACCGGCCAGTAATCCGAGATTACCGAAAGCCTGCAGAACAGTAGTACAGTAAAACAGAGTACAGGGCCTGGCGGAAGCCAATACAGTAAGTAAACAATGCCCAATGAGCTGTGACAGTCTGTATGCCAAAATGATTTTTCATACATTCATACATAAACAGTACAGAATAGTATGCACAATATTTACAATCATTCAGACTAGGGACTCAATTCCTGCATAACAGTACGGTAAACATTCAGTCTATACAGAACAGTAAGACAGTACAGAAGGGGGAACTCTAAAACACCCCTAAGCCTGAACAGATAGGCTCGGAACCTCGCAGTGAGGCACATAGGCTGGCTTGACAAAACTGGAGTCTAACCCACGCTCCTAGCTCCAATCTGGTGGCTGAGCACCTACATATATATATAAACAGTGAGCTAAAGCCCAGTGAATAACATAATGCGTAAAGAGGTTAAGAATGAAATGTCCTTACAGTAATGAAAACAGTTCATTTAACGATACATCAGTCTTTCAGTTAGAACCGTTATTCAGTCACATGTGGTACATCCATTAGCATAACAGTAAACAGTAGGTCTTAAAGACCGAACAGTAATGATGGCCATCAATCAGTAAACAGTAGTGGTTCCACGAGGGAACCGACAGAGATCTCTGTGACAGTAGCAGTAACAGTATACAACAGTTGCCAAGGATGCCACAATACATTTCAGAATATAGGACATACATTCAAACGATTAACAATAATTACTTCAGAAAACAGTTTCGTTAAACAGTCAGAAAACATTCTCAGTTGATCATATCTTTACACAATTGTTACTCACAGAGTTTGGGCTACAGTATGCTAGAGCGTGCCTCCCCAGTCGCCAACCCTACACAGTTAACAGATGGAACACACTAAGCTACACAGCTGGGAAAGATAATAACTTAATCCCTAATTTCCTCGGTGTGTTCTACATCTATATCCTCAACAAGATGTCTTAAACTAGGTCTAAGAATGCCGAATGAGATGAGGATGCAAAGATGCACTTTTAAAAGCAGTTTCAGATTTTTTAGAAAACAGAGTCCCGCTCGAGCGTAGGTCACTCCGCTCGAGCGGACATGCAGACAAAGGCACCCGCTCGAGCGTAGAATTACCCGCTCGAGCGTTCTGCAAAACAGTCAAAAGTGCTGGATGGGTGAAATCTCCGCTCGACGGATGCTCGACGCCCGCTCGAGCTTGAGACATGTGATTCCGCTCGAGCGCCTAATCCTCCACTCGAGTGGACTGTAAAACAGTGCAGAGATACTGGATGCTCGGATTCCACGCTCGAGCGTCTCTATCTCCGCTCGAGCGGGAGTGCGAAATCTGGAAATCCCAGATTGCACCTCCAAACTCAAACTCAAGTTCAAAAGCATCAAAACCGATCCTCTTGGGCTAATTTCTGGAAAAACACTTGTAAACACATGGAATAACATGATTCAAAGCTCGATTTGAGAAACCAAAGCCCAAGGGTGTTTAATTCAAACCCAATTTCAAACCAATTTCGAGAATACGATGAACATGCAAACATGCATGAATTCAAATCATTTCAAAGCTTCAAAACATGCTCTAGTGAGCCAATTGATCCAAAAACAAGTTGAAAACATGGACCATTACAAAGTTATGGACATGCATGCACCATTTTACCATGAAACCAACTCTCAACTCAACAATCCAAACATGCAAGCATGAATTATGCTCTATATCAACATGCATGAACTAAAACATGACTTAGCTCTACAATTTAACATGGACCATGCAAGAATTAGTTCAAACACAAGAATGAGAAGATGAAATCCTTACCTAGGTTCCTTGAATGCAAGTCTAGAGGTTCAATTATGCACTTAAGCTTTCAATTCCTCCAATTCCAAGCAATTCTAAAGATGAATCAAGTTGAATCACTCTTTTCCTCTTACTCTCTCTCTCTAGTCGGCAATGGCAAGGGAAATGGCTGAGGAGATGGTTTTTGATTCAAGTGTAATGAGTTCAAAGGTGTATGAGTTAGTGGGCACTTAAGGCTAGTTTGGTAAATAAGGCCAACTTAAGCAATTGATCAAGATTTAATCTTATTTAATCATACCTAATCAGTTTTCAGATAAATATATCATAAAATCACATTAATTATGATGATCATAAAACATCAATCAATTCCGACTTTGGCCGCCGATAAGGCCTTCAATTAGCAGTTTAAACAGAACACGTGAACAGATCAAAGAAACAATCAAACAGATAGAATACCAATTAACACACATACTCAGTCAATTCAATTCCAGTTTTCAGTCAGTCAGTTCAGTACTTTAACCAGTCCAATTATCAGTCATAATTAGTTCAGTTTAACGGTAATCACTGTTTATCGGTACTCAATCAGTCATTAATCGGTAAACAGTATGAGGGTTGTTACAAGAGCTCATGGCGAGGATCGAGAAGTACGCCAGAGTCGAAGAAGATACATCGGGGACCAAGGAGGCAAAACAAGAAAAGGGAAACGGCTCGCCGAAGTGAGGCCGAGGTAACAACGGATCCAACAAACAGGAGATAGAACTGAGGGCAACACAGGCAATGACAATTGTGTTCCGAATCCCAATTCACAAAGTCCTAGATCAAATTCGGAATCAATCCTATTTCAAAACACCAGCAAAGGCACCAGGAGAATTCATGGGAAGAAACCTTGACAGACATTGTGCTTACCATAATAAAAACAGGCATATGACTCAGGGCTGCAGAGCCCTGAAAACACACTTGGAAGACCTGGTGAGGCAAGGCCATCTGAGAGACCTTGTCGATGAGGCCAGAACAAGGCAAGAACAGGCAAGATTGCCTCAGGCGACAGCAGCCCCACCTCCCCCAGCACAGCAACCACAAGCAGGAGGACCTCGGGTAATTAATGTAATTCACTCAAAGGTCAACGAAAACGAGATTCGGGGGGAGACCCAGAAGGTAAAACATATGCAGCATGTCTACCAAGTCGGGGAGAAGAGACATCGGGCAGAGGAGTACCAAGGACCAGTAGTGTCCTTTTCTGAAGCCGACCTTGAGATGGTACAGCATCCATATAATGATGCCTTGGTAGTATCCCTCTAGGTTGAGGAATGCCAAGTAAAGCACATCCTGATTGACCAAGGTAGCTCTTGTGACATCATATACGTCCGATGTTACAAGGAGCTTGGCCTTCACTCAGACGATATGGAGCAGTCCAATAGCCCAATGGTCGGGTTCAATGGAACGCTGACATGCCACTGGGAACAACCAGCTTTGAGGTGCTGGCAGGCACCAGGAAGATAACAACGGAGTTCACCGTAATTGACACACCCTCCCCTTACAACATCATTTTGAGAAGATCATGGTTCCATGCAATGAGGGTTGTTCCCTCAACTTTGCATCAACTATTGCGGTTCCCAACAGAGTATGGGATTGAGGAGGTTAAAGGAGATTAGTTGTAGGCAAAGAATTGCTCCATGGCAGCAATGAAATCCACCTACAGCATTCAAAAACCAAAGAAGGCAGAGATTAAAGACGAGGACATAGAGGTCCTAGATGATGTCGGCGAGGAGCCGGCCGAAAAGTGTGAGGAAACACTGAAGAAAATCCTCGTCCAAGAGGGGGATGAAGAACGCTTCTTTCTTCTCGGCTCGGGCCTAGCCGAAGAAGAAGAAAAATAGATGGAAGCTTTCTTGAGAGCAAATATTGAGGTGTTTGCTTGGACGCCTTACAAGATGCCTGGCATTGACCCCAAGTTCACTTGCCATAAACTGAATGTTGATAGGTCGGCAAAACCAGTAATCCAACGAGCAAGAAGACCGACGTTGATACACGCCGAAGCAGTTGAGGAGGAAGTAGACAGACTTCTCGAGGCCAGGGCCATTCGAGAGGTAGATTACCCGACATGGTTATCAAACACAGTAGTAGTGAAGAAAAAGAATGGTAAATGGAGGGTATGCGTGGACTTTAACAGCCTGAACAAGGCCTGTCCCAAAGACAATTTTCCTCTACCCAAGATTGACCAGCTAGTAGACGCCACTTCGGGGCATGGAATGATGAGCTTCCTGGATGCCTACAGGGGATACCATTAGATAGCCATGTATCCCCCAGATGAGGAGAAGACCACATTCATCACCCCAAAAGGTCTGTATTGCTACAGAGTGATGCCTTTTGGGTTGAAAAACGCAGGAGCAACTTACCAAAGACTAGTAACCAAGATGTTCAAACACCTGATTGGCAGAACAGTGGAAGTTTACATCGATGACATGGTCGTGAAGACCAAGGAACCTAAAGGTCATTTGGCTGACCTGAAAGCAGTCTTTGACATCCTTAAAACATATCGGCTCCGACTCAATGCAGCGAACTGTGCATTTGGAGTAGGATCTGGTAATTTTTTAGGATACCTGGTGACTAGAAGGGGCATTGAGGCCAGCCTAGATCAGATTAAGGCCATCCTGGAATTGAAGAGCCCGACATCGGCAAAACAGGTACAAATGTTGATTGGAAGGGCTGCAGCCCTGAATAGGTTCATAAGCAGAAGCTCAGACAAGTGCAAACCTTTCTTCAACTTAGTGAAGAAAGCCACAGATTTTTTATGGACAGAAGAATGCGAGGCCGCCCTGACTGACCTGAAGAAGTATCTGACCACAGCTCCAGTTCTTTCAAATCCAGAACCTGGGGAGGAGTTGTTTTTGTACTTAGCAGTCTCAGAATATGCAATAAGCGCAGTGGTAATCTGAGAAGAAAAAATGGAGCAAATGGCTGTTTACTATGTAAGCAAAACCCTGACCGATGCAGAAACAAGGTATCTACCCTTAGAAAAATTGGCACTGGCTTTAGTAATGGCTTCAAAGAAACTAAACCATTACTTCCAGGCCCATAAAATTGTGGTGCTAACAGAACACCCCTTGAAGTCTTTACTACAACAAGGAGACCTGACAGAATGAATAGCCAAATGGGCAGTGGCCTTGGGACAGTATGACTTGGAGTACAGACCCAGAACAGTAATCAAATGCCAAGTTTTGGCCGACTTCGTGGCCGAGTTCACACCAAAATCCATCGCACATCGGGCTCCGTTGAGCCGAGGCGAACGATTTCTAAGCAAGTAAGGAGAAGCCCAGCCAAATGCAACAGAACAAAGGAAAAACGAAAAACTCAGACCCTGCAACATTTACATCGGCGACTCCTTTCGACTGTTTGTCGATGGGAGCTCAAACCGGCAAGGAGCGGGGGTAGGAGTAGTACTGGTATCTCCAGATGGAGAAGTATTGGAACAGTCCATTTGATTGGGGTTTAAGGTCTCAAACAATGAAGCAGAATATGAAGCATTGATTGCAGGACTAAAGCTGGCGGTAGCAGCAGAAGCAGATGAAGTGATAGTCTTCTGTGACTCCCAGCTCATAGTCAACCAGACAACGGGCGAATTTGCAACCTGAGATGAAAGGATGTCAGCCTACGCAAAGGAAGTCAACAAGTTAGTAGCTTTGTTTCAGAATTGCCGACTACATCAGGTCAGCCGAGATGATAAAGTCACGCCGATGCACTAGCCAATCTGGCCAATGCAATACAACCTGGAAAAGCAAGGACGATAATGGTCGAATACTTGTCGGGCCCGAGCATCGAACCACTGACCACAGAGCGTGAAACAATGTGTGTGGACATGGGACCAAGCTGGATGGATGCAATTGTTGCATTCATAAAAGAAGGAAAGCTGCCAGATGACCACAAGGAGGCACACAGGATCATATTGAAATCGGCAAGATTCAGTCTAATAGCAGAAGGACATCTCTACAGAAGATCTTTCACTGGACCTCTTTTAAGGTGTGTACACCCATCACAAGTTGAAGATTTTTTATATGAAATACATGAAGGAATCTGTGGAAGCCACACCGGGGCAGATCACTAGCCCATAGGGCCATTACCCAGGGGTATTGGTGGCCCTACATGCAAAAGGACGTAGAAGCCTATGTCAAGAAGTGTGAAAAATGCCAAAGGTTTGCACCACTGATACACCAGCCAGTAGCAGACCTTAACCAGTATCCAGTCCTTGGCTGTTTGCCCAATGGGGCATGGATCTCGTTGGGCAACTGTCCTAAGCAACTGGACAAAGAAAGTACCTGTTGGTAGCAACAGATTACTTCACCAAGTGGATAGAAGCTGAGCCCTTAGCCAAAATCTGAGATGTAGACGTGAAGAACTTCTTATGGAAGAACATCATCACCAGATTTGGGATTCCGAGAGTAATAGCAGATGACAATGGAACACAATTTGACAGCAAGCTAATCAAGAACTTCTGTGCAAAGTCCAAGATCAAGAACTACTTTTCAACCCCAAGCTTTCCTCAAAGCAATGGACAAACAAAAGCATCCAACAAAGTTATTCTAGATGGCATAAAGAAGAGGCTGCAGGCAGCAAAAGGAAAGTGGATGGATGAACTACCAAGTGTGCTCTGGGCATATCGGACTACGCCGAGAAGATCAATGGGGGAATCCCCCTTTGCCATGACCTATGGCACAGAAGCTGTCATTCCGCTTGAAGTCGGCATCCCTGGGATCAGAACCCAAGGAGTAGAAAATGGGACTAATGATGTACTCTTAGCCCGAGATCTGGACCTACTAGAAGAAAGAAGAGAGAGAGCTGCAATTCAGCTCGCAGCCTACCAGCAGCAGCTTGCCAGAGCTTATAATAAAAGAGTCAACCCAAGGGAGTTCCAAGTCGGCGACCTAGTCTTGAGAAAAGTCATCAGCAACAAGAAAGATCCCAGGGAGGGCAAGCTTGGCCCAAACTGGGAAGGACCCTACAGAATCACTTTGATATTGGGCAACGGGGCATATCGGCTTGAAGATAGTGAGAGCAAAGAGTTGCCAAGACCCTGGAATACTTGTAATCTGAAGTTTTTCTACCATTAGATTTTCCTTGTTATTTGCCGACGTCATGAATAAAATTTTAGCAGAATTCTTCTATATTTATGACTGATGAAGATACACAACGTTGTTTCAGAATATATGCATAATGAGACCCCGAGTGAAACTCAGGTTCACGTTAGGGGGCAGAGAGAAGAAATGATGTTTAACACTTGTTGAAACTTATGAAAAGTTTACAAGTTGAAGTTAAACCGAAATAATGTTTAACACTTGTTGAAACTTGAGAAAAGTTTACAAGTTGAAGTTAAACCGAAATGATGTTTAACACTTGTTGAAACTTGAGAAAAGTTTACAAGTTGAAGTTAAACCGGAATGATGTTTAACACTTGTTGAAACTTGAGAAAAGTTTACAAGTTGAAGTTAAACCGAGATTATGTTTAACACTTGTTGAAAGTTGAGAAAAGTTTACAAGTTGAAGTTAAACCGAGATGATGTTTAACACTTGCTGAAAGTTTAGAAAAGTTTACAAGTTGAAGTTAAACCGAGATGATGTTTAACACTTGTTGAAACTTGAGAAAAGTTTACAAGTTGAAATTAAACCGAGATTATGTTTAACACTTGTTAAAACTTGAGAAAAGTTTATAAGTTGAAGTTAAACCGGGGTCATGATTAAATGGAGGAATGATATAGGTTCCATCACCTCAGGATGCCGAGGTAATAGAACCTAAGGGGCAGTTGTGGGGACATAATTTTTGAATGACAACACGTGGCCGAGGTGTCACCGAAGTGCCAGCCGAGGTACCACGTGTCCTGGTCATGACGCCAAGGCAATCTCGGCTAGGCCGAGGTTATCTGCAAGAAAACTGGAATCCGAGATAAGCGGATAAGGGACAAGAGTCCTAGAATGGGAGAAGACTTCAGTTTCGGTAAAGATGAGACTCTTAGAGAGTTTATCCCAATCCTACTGGGAGTCCAAGATTAGCAGTAATCCTAAGTCCATTAGAGCTAGGCTCCTATTGGGACTATGATTATGTTGGCTATAAAAAATAGGCACCCTCACAGGTCTAAGGTATGTCTTTTATGCTTTGTCCAGTGAGTTTAGCACTATTGATTATTTTTGATTGAGTACTGACTTGATCGTCGGAGTGCCCCCAGGTGGACGAGCTACAGCCGGAAACTCTTCTTTTTGTTGCAGGTCATTCGGGCTTAATCTATTCTGCCGGTGCTCTCCAGCTGGGTACCTGTTTGGCAGTGTGGCCAGAAAATCACCCACACAGGTACATATTGACACTCTCCACCCAACTGTGTGTATAAACAAACTCTCTCCACTTAGCAGTGGATATGCTCTCTTAATAATGGGATTCTCCAAAAATAGGTATACACACAGTCACACTCTCAAGTTTTGCCCAAACTTGAGGTATACAATAAGAAGCTCCTCACTTGAGTAACTATCACTTACTGTTACTCTACTCACTTTTACTTTGTAAGCCCAATAGAGGAATTTATACTCGAAGTTTGGTGTTATGCACTTGAAAAGTCCTCCAAAAAAATCTTCTCGTCTGTGTCCCAAATTTATTTTTGATTTGTTTAGTAAACATTTGTGGGTGGTAAATCTGCAATATATTGGCTGCTCATTTATTATGTTGCACGCCGCATCCTTTGTCAAATGCCTACATATCATTTATGCTGCAATAACTGTCATTCATGACAGTTGAAGCAATTCCTCATTTATGATTATTGGTGAGGTGGACCCAACAATATATACATGACTTCAGCCTTTAAGATTCTATTCTGTCTACATTCTTTAGCTAGACTCAAGTGGGTTTAAGTCCTACGCAAGTTGCTCTACTACTATTGCTCACATTGGTCACATATAGAAAGCAAGCTTTTTAGTGCTCTTCCAATTCCATTAAACATGGGATGTACTCAATTCTCACTCTTTTCATCCACTTGTTGATAGTGACAAAGCTGTTTCAACTGTTTATATTCTCAAGCTACAATTGAAAGTACATTTCTGGTTGTATTGATTGATTTCTCTTTGTTCAACATCAACTTGTTCTAGATTAGCTGCTTGAGCATAGTTAAGCTGACAATGGTGCATTACACTGTCGTTTCTAGTTCTTTACATTTCTTTTGGTTGCTTCAGTATCAGCAGGCAAGCTAGATTGAAACACAAACACCATTCACCCCTGCTATCCAAATTTCACAACCCCCTTCTCCTCCACCTGAACCTTCTGACCCAACAACTGGCGGGACTTCTTACAATTCAAGTACTGGTGTTTTTGATGTACGAAAATTTGGTGCTGTGGGGGATAGAATAACAGATGACACAGAGGCATTCAAGACAGCGTGGGACATAGCGTGCTTATTTGAGTCAGGGGTCCTCCTTGTTCCCTTCAGTTATTCCTTCATGATTCAATCCACAATTTTCACTGGTCCTTGTCAGAGTGGTTTTGTGTTCCAGGTAATTAATGTTGCCATTCTATTCCTCTTGAAACTTTCTTCATGACTCCAATGATTAAAAAGACTAATGTCTTTCGGTACTTACATTCTTTTAGGTTGATGGCACTCTTATGCCACCAGATGGACTTGATTTGTGGCCAAATAGTAACAGTAAGAACCAATGGCTTATCTTCTACAGAATCAATGAAATATCACTTCAAGGAGGCGGTCTAATAGATGGGAGAGGAAAGAAATGGTGGGATCTTCCCTGCAAACCCCATAAGGTATTACTGTTCAGTTTATTAACGAATGATTTCATTGTTAAAGCACTTCACTAATCCGCTATACGTGCACACAGGGAGCTAATAGAACCACATTGTCAGGACCATGTGATAGTCCAATTGTAAGTGAGTCACTTTGCTTAATATCTCTACCTGATTCTCATTCTAACTCTGGCAACTTTTGGTCTGTGCCTTTAATTTCTAGGCTATAAGGTTCTTCATGTGCACCAGCTTGACTGTTAAAGGACTAAGAATCAAGAATAGTCCCTAATTCCGCTTCAGATTTGATAATTGCCGGAATGTCCACATTGAATCAATTCACATAATCGCTCCTGCCTTAAGTCTTAATATTGATGGGATACATATAGAAAACACAAACAATGTTGAAATATACAATTCAGTAATCTCCAATGGTTAGCATGAAAACCCAAGTCTTATTTTCTCCAATTTATTATCGTCACAAGATCATAATCCTTGTGGATCACATTTGCTTTTTTGTAGGTGATGACTGTGTATCAATTGGATCAGGTTATTATGATGTAGATATAAGGAACCTCACATGTGGACTTGGTCATGGAATTAGGTATCTCACTGGTCATATCAGATGTCTGATCTTAGAATATTCTGTGAATTTTCACCATTTTTTGAATGTGTTCCATTTTTTCTTAATCCAGCATAGGGAGTTTAGGCAATCACAACACTCGAGCCTGTGTTTCCAATGTCACGGTTAGAGACACGGTGATAAAGCAATTTGACAATGGAGTGAGGATCAAGACATGGCAAGGAGGTCATGGAGCCGTATCAGGAATCATGTTCAGTAACGTTCACATGGAAAATGTTAGGAATCCAATCATGATCGACCAGTTCTATTGCCTCTCCAAAGATTGCAGCAACCAAACAACAGCAGTATTTGTATCGGACATAATTTATATGAACATAAAGGGAACCTATGATCTCTGAGCCCCACTAATGCGTTTTGCCTACAGCGACTTCGTGCCTAGCACCAACATAACACTGTCAGATATAGAGCTTCTTCCCGCTATAGGAGAAATGGTATTGGACCCATTCTGTTGGAATGCTCATGTGCCTGTTTGGCATAGCTTATTTTCAACTTAAATCTACTTATAGCTTAAAATAACTAGGTTTGGAGTGTTTGGTGTAGCTTAATGGGTGTAGATTATAACTTTTTATAAGTAGAAAATGAGCTTTTTGGTTGAGTGGGGGAAGGGGTGCTTAATTTGCAGCTTAACCGGCAAGCTGCATGTGAAAGACTTAAATGTCCTTCATACTTTAAAGTAATTACAAGTGAACTAGGTATGTAAATAAAATACACTCATTTTCTCCCTCTCACGAAAGGACTCTGTGATTTTCGGTGGACAGAAGCGATTTTCGGCGACGGATGGAGCGATTTCTGACACTCATTTTCTCCCTCAACACAGCACAACATCCATATATGCTCCGTCGCGACCTCTCTTCTCTCTCTCGCGATCGAGTGGAAACCCTAGCATCGTCGTGATCTCGATCTGCTCTGTCGCGATCTTTTTTCTCTCTCTCTCTCTCTCGCACGAACCAGAGGAAACCCTAGCGCCGTCGCAATCACGATTGCGATTGCGATTGCGATCCCGATCTCTTCTCTCTCTTTCTCTCTCTCTCTCTCTCACACACGAACCAAAGGCGATGAAACCTTAGCTCCTCGATTTGAAACACTAACCATTGTCTCTGGTCCGTCGTTTCGCCGTCGTCGTTTTGCCACCGGCGACGTACAGATGAAGAGGAGAAGGAAAGTAGAATAATTTTAGAATTAAAAAATAATTTTAGTATTAAATAATTAAAATAATTGTAGAAAAAAAAATATTAATAAAAAATAATTGATAGAATTAAATAATTTTAGTATTAAAAAATAAATATTAATAAACTAAAATGTTAATAAATATTAATGTATTAATAAATTAGTATTAATATTAATTGATACTAATTAATAACAATTGCTGATTATTAATATTAACTGATATTAAAAATGAAAATAATAATAATAATTAATCCATTAATTGACACTAATAATAATAATTTTACTAAGAATAATAATAATATGAATAATAATAATAATAATAATAATAATAATAATAATAATAATAATAATAATAATAATAATAATTGATGGACAATTGATGATAATTTTAAGAATTGATGAACAAATTAATAATAATAATAATAATAATAATAATAATAATAATAATAATAATTGATACTAATTTTAATAATTGATGAGCAATTGATAATTTTTATACTAAAATCACAATTAATAATAATAATAAAGAAAAGAAATACAGATATAAATAATAAAAATGAATATATGAAAATAATATGTAATGAAATCACAACATTAATATAAATTAGAACATGAATATTAATTTTAATGAATTAATAAATCTAAAAAAATTAACAAAGAAAGAAGAGAAGAAAAAAAATTTAAAAAAAGAAAAGAAAATAAAGTGAAAAAGAAAAGAAAATAAAATAAAATGAAAAGAAAAAGAAAAAGAAAAAGAAAAAAATGTATTATAAATGAAATCACAAATTTTATATCTTATAAGGGCAAAAATGACAATTATATAGCAAAAAACTATTTTACAACTTACTTATCAAACACTACTTTGCTGCTTAAATCTATAATCCCACAGCTGCGCCAAACAAATTACCAGTTTATATTCACAGTTATAAGTTATAATCTGTTAAGTTATAATCTATAATCACTTTTTCACAACTCTATCAAACGGACCTATGGAAGATTTGCAGACACTAACAATTCCACCAGTGTCCTGCTTGTTAGAGGGATGTCCTCCATCCATCTTGGAAAATAACATGGACCACTGCTGATTTGATAGGTTCCAATTATGCAAGAATCAAATGCATTTATGTATATGGTTCATTATGAGAGGTGGACGTATTATTTTATCCCCCTTCAGCATAATGCAACACTCAATCCTATGTTTCTTTCTTCTCTATTTTAATCTTCTAATTTTAGTGATTTCTTGGTCTGCTGTAACTGAGGGACTTCCATCTCTGCCCCCATCTACTGTTAGAAGTCCATAAAACCTAACTAGGATAAGTGAGAAAGACAAAGAGGAGCAAACACACAAGAATGATAAATCACAGGCGCACGCAAAGAATACAAGGTTTACGTAATTCACCCCAAAACTAGTACGTCCATGACCGTCGCTGTTTTCAGTATGAAAAGATTAGGTCTCCCTTCTATTATAAATACATAAAAATTAGGACAACAAGTCACAAATACAAAAATACCAGATAAGGAGTTATGTTTGTTTTAACTTATGGCCAGCAACAAAATCCATAAGCAACCATTTCAACGCAACAGTTAATCTGAAAATTGCGAAAACAGGAGCTTGATTATTAATTCCATTTGCAGTTTGTGTGGTATTGCTATGTGATGTGTAGGTTTGCATGCTTTTTTGTTATGTGTGGCTATACAAATACAATCTTTCTTCAAAACCACACCAGCAATGCCACACAGAGTGTGTGGAATTGTTAAATTTCATGTCTGATTTTTAATATTGGCTTCTTTTTTTCTTCTTTCCCTGAGAGACAGACAAAGTTGTAGGACTGCAAACCTTCGGCATGTAAGAGCATAAAACTAGATGCACATGCTATACAAATTCTATTTAAAAGTGTGGTATTTGGTTAAAGCTGACACTCATTCCACAAGTAGATTTTTATATTCATTAAATGTGATGCTTAATGACATAAAAAGTGCACCAAACACTCCATTGATTATTCAATGATGGCAGTTTAATTTAAGATTCTAACTTTTCAGTTGTCTTTCATGCGTGTTTGTGTACGGGATGGAGATTATAATGATAACTGCAATTTTTCTAATAAGATTTCGTTCTCTTCATGTCCGAATAGGAGAGTCTGATCCAAGTATTACATAAGTATATTAGACAAAAATGATGTGGAGAGTGATATTTTAAAAATATTACTCATCTTGATGAGTTTTTTATTTTAAAATGATAAAATCAAAATTTACCAACTACATTAATCTGTATTAATTTTAAGTATAATTTTTTTTACTTGTATATTAGTGAATGAAAAATGTTAAAACTCCCGAAACTCTCTTTCTTTCTGTGTGTAGCAAGCGCAATGTTGGCAAATACCTTTTTCGAATATGCAGTGGGTGGAGGCATTTCATTAAAGTGGCTACTGGCTTCTAAATTAAGCCCCCTTTTTAGCTTTGAACTTTTCTCTTGCTTGGTGCTTCAGTGCACCTTCTTTAAAATAAAATAAAATAGTAAATAATGTAAAAGGCTTTCTTATGTGAACAAGTTCTACTCTACCAATTTCTAACATAAGGGTTATATAGCCTTATAGGTGCCCTATCCATGCGCTGAACTTCAGGCAGGCTTTGCAGCTTTCGTTTCTTGGACTTCCTTTCCTTCAATAGGACCAAGTTTTTTTAAATATTTTTTATCCGTTAACTTGTATATAATCTGTTTATCAACTCTTCTAAAATCTAAGGTAGTTTTTTAGATCATGATTTTTTAAATAATTGGCTTTGATTTGCTAAACAAGCTCATAATCCACTCAAAACGAAATTGATATCCAATCAGAATCAGTGTTCACCTTCTTTTTCTTAGGGGATAAACCTGATCTGATCCAACAATGACAATGTACATGCATTTTGACCAATTGAAATTAAAAGTCAAAGGTCTCAAGCTCCTAATGCCAAAGAAGTAGAGGGAGGGATGTCTCTCATAAGTATGTGTATGGGTATGGTTTGGAAGGCTAGCCCAGAAAAAAGTAGAGAATGTAGCCCACAAAGCAAAGTGACAAAGCTCTTTGTAGATCACATGTAATGTAAGTGAAGTGACAAAGCTCTTTGTCATAGTTGCAGTTGCAGAGACAAGCAAGAAGAATAAAGAAATGCAGAGCTTCTCTTTTGGAGAGATAATTAAAGTGGCCTCACTTCAGTATAGTTAATATTCTCTTTTTCACATACATCCACTTTGTTCCTCCTTTTTTTCCCATAAGATGGCCCTGTTATATCTCCTTATTAGACCAACACACAACCACATTATAGTTCGAATTTACCAATTAACGTATCCTATATTTTACTCTTGCGTGGGCATTCGGAAATGCATAGATACGAGAGAGAGAGAGAGAGGGGGGGGGGGGGGGGGGGTGAAACTGAATTTATAAGAAGGGAGGGTACTAAAAGAATAATTCAAATTAAGCATTTGAATGCCTCTCGGCATAATACCCCCATCTTTTTACAATGGAATTGGAGTGGCTGCTGTGTGGGGTGCACAGCAGCCACTGTGCAGCCATTTGGGCCATTTTCGAGGTCCATTTTGATAATTCGAACCGTTCACATTTTAGAATACATCAAGTAGAACATACCTGTAAAAAATCAAGTTAATCGGATATCGTTTATCCATTCATCCACTCACATTTGGCAACCAAAGATTGGCAGGCAATATACCCCCAAAAACAGTGTGCACTAAATTGGCAACCAAAATAACTTGTAAAATAATGGCCCCGAAAACTGAACACTGATTGCAAAAAACAACCGCCTGGGATCATTTATCCCACTTTTTGTATCATTCTATGTTCTAAGCTCATTATTAAAATGAAAACTGAACACTGATTGCAAAAAACAACCGCCTGGGATCATTTATCCCACTTTTTGTATCATTCTATGTTCTAAGCTCATTATTAAAATGTTAATTAAAACTGCAAAAGGCTAAAAAAAATCCAAAGAGATGCAATAACCAAACTAAGCCTAACTGTTAGCCCACCGGGACAAGAAATATTCTTTCAATTATTTACATTATTTGTCTTTTTCATTTGGTGTTATTTACAATTTTACATGATTAATACGTGGACAAATAGGATCATGTGCGGTTATCCTAACATTTGAAAATGACCATATAACCCTCACACGTGATTTGTAGACTAAGGTTTTGTTTGAGAAGTGGGTTGACTTTTTCACTTTTTTAACTATTTTAACCTAAGGCTAAAAAGCGTGGTTTGGAAATGACTTTTGATTTTTTTGATTTTATTGTTAGAGAAAGAATGTAATGATTATGGGTTGGATGTGATGTTTTGTCATATTGGGCTAAAAATTCTGTTTTATTTTTTGTGACTATTTTAACCCAAAAAACCTCAAAACTAACTTGCCAAACGGAGGCTAAAATACAAATTAAATTGACCATTATGCCCTCATCTTCTTCCTTTTCTCTCTTTGAATTAAATTAAACATGCAAATCTTCTATTTATCTATCTATACTATTATAAAGTGAACACCCCTTATGGTGTCTTGAAGTCTTTGTTTCTTATACTGCCATGTGTCTACTTTTTTATTTGAAATTAAAAAGAAGTCTTCGTTTCTTATGCTGCCATGTGTTTACTTTTTTATTTGAAATTAAAAAAAAAAATTAGATAGATGAGGGGAAGGGATTTGAACTTTAGGCTTATATATCAAATGAATAAAACTCTTACCACTTAACTAGCACACAATATATGATAAATGTTTTATTTTATTTTTATTTATTTGAATTGCACACGCATTGCGTGTGCTAACTGCTAGTGTATATATATATACACACCCCAACCGAGAATGATGGAGACGAAGTCACACCAAACAAGAAAATGACGAAGAAGAAGAGTGATGGAGGATTTGGAATTTGTTTTCTCGTCCTACATTATTTCAGAAACTAAACAAGGTAGTGACGTAAATTATAAATTAAATGCATTGAAGAACTCAATTTTTCTAAAAGTTGACCGGTGAGAGCGAAAATTTAAAAAGTTGAGAAATCAAAACCCAATTCCAATTCCAATTCCAATTCCAATTCCAAAATCAAATTCCAATTCCAATATCAAGAACCTGAGAAAGTGGGTCTTGATTAGGTTTTGATGGAAGTGAATGGCAGTGGGTGTAGAAGCCCAGTTTTATTAAGGAGGGTTTGGTTTCCTTGTAATTTTTTCTTCCAATGACCTCGTTATTGATTTAGAGATTATGTTCTCCCATGGCTGCCATTGCCAACTTCCAACCTACGATAGGTATATATATGTATATGTATATATACTTATTGTAATTAAATTAAAATTACTTTTATAACAGTAGAGAGAGAAAATGGAGGGCGAGGTTGATCAATTAAGAGTCCAAATCCTCTGCCGCGTTTTCCCACAGACGGTTCAAAACAATGTCGTTTTGGACTTCATTTTTTTTCCCCCTCCTTCTCTCTTCTTTTGCTTTTTAGCCTCCTTTTCATTTTTGAACCGGACCCCTCTCAAAGAGACAAACAGAGGCCACAAACGGAGAGGACTTCGCGGGTGGGCGACGACGTGGTTTCTACAGCGAGGCAAGGAGAGGCGGCGGTGAGGCGAGGGAGGCGGGCGTGAGTCACCTCTTTTTCGGGTTGATGAAAGTATTCATCTAAAAAGTTAATAACCATTTTTTGACATGGCTAGAGAAACTCTTCATCGTATAAAATTCTCATAAAAACGAATTGCTTATGGAATCTAAGGACTTTTTGAAACATTGAGTTTTGTATAAACCTAATTATATATATATATATATATATAATAAAAAATATAAAATATAAAAAAATATATTAAAAAAAAAAACAAAACCAAAAATAAACAACATCACAAATTGCTCAGAATTAGAAATTACAAATTGCTCAGATCAACCTACCAGATATCAATTACAGTGAAAAATTATTGAATTTAGATGTTAACTTTGACTGAACAGTCCTTCAATTTTCCCATAACACAAACACACACAAAGTTAAATCATAATTTCTTTATGAAAATAAAGAATAAAAAACAAGGAAATGAATTGATTTTGCTTGGTAGATATGAATTAAGAAAACCCCCAAAGAAAATTCACGTGTCAATAATGAATCAATAAGCAGAGCAAACAATTAAAAGTACCATATAAAGAAATCAAACCAAAAAAAAAAAAAAAAAACAAACAAACAAGACCAACAACACCGGCTGTAGCTCACATCCATCATCACACCTCACCAAACCAACAACAAAACAAGAAGAGAGAGATGGGTTGATTGATTACGGATAGGAGGAGGAAGGTAAGGATTTGAGGGCAACTGTGAAGGCAGAGGAGAGAGAGAGAGAGAGAGAGAGAGAGAGATGTGTTTTGTATGTAAAATTAAGAGAGCTTCAATGGAGGGGCTAGGGCTGGGAAAAAAAAAAAAAAAAAAAAAAACGATATCGTTTTTATAAAAAAACGACGTCGTTTTGGTGAGCCCCGCAGGAAGCGCCGCAGGAAAACACGGTGGACGATCTAGACTAATCAATTAATAGGGATTTTCATGGGAGAGAAATAGTGAGAGAAGGGAAAACGGTAGAGAGAGGAGGAAGAAGAATTGCATGTTTTTATAAATTTAAAGATGTGTAAAGGATATTTTGATTTTAAAATATGACATTACTCTCTTCATGGGCATGTGATGCCCGTTAATTTAAATGGAAAAATAGACGATGCACTTTGGTCTACAAATCACGTGGAGATTATATTGTTATTTTCAAATATTAGGAGAGTAAATTGCACATGATCCAAACTGTATGATCCAAACTGTAAGGAAATAAAGTGAAGCTAGCCCCTTAATATATTATTTTAACTTAAAAGGGATAAATGATCAATAAGTCCATCCAACCTTGCTTTAATTTTTAAATTGGCCTTTGATTTTAATTTTTTTCTTGTCCAACCAATTAATGAAGATGGGTAAACTATCTTATGTTATGTGCTTCCTAATTGAACAAATTTTAAGGTTTAACTAAGAAATAAAAAATAATTTCTATGAAATTGTCAATGATTTCTATCTCTATCTCTTTTCCTATAATTGGACTCTCATATTTTATATATTGGTTTGATAAATTAACTCAAGTAAGAAAAGTATCATATAGCAAGATATTTTTTTTCCACCTTTCAACTACATTGACATAATTATGAAACTTTAAGGGATGAAGTAAAAAAAATAAAATTTGAGCGTCACATGAAAACTAGAGCAAATTAACTTTTAATGCTGTAATTGGTTCACTTGAATAAAAACAAAATAAAATAACTATTTTTTTTATCATAATGTTTATTTTCATAATTAATTTATTAAAATAATAATATATATTACAAATAAAATTATTATTTATTATTATAAAGAAATAGTTATTTCATAGAAACCAACCAATGATTTTTTAAGGACAATCGGTTCATAAATCCAAATATCAAGATTTGTCGTCACCGCCGATTGAGATCCACCACCGCCTTGTCCTCCTTCAACGCAGGTCTCTCTTGAGTCTCACGCTTAGATCTGTATATATGAGTTGAAATCTATTTCATATATGTACACATACACTCAGGGCCGGCCCTGGCCTAAGACCCCAAAATTTTGGCCCAAAAATAGGGTTCTCAAATTTAGTAAAATGTTATAGGCCCAATGTTTTGTTTTATTTATTTATTTATTTATTTATTTTTAGAATCAATTTAAAGGCATTAAAATATTTTATCGGGTCCATGTATGGTTTAGCCTATATTTATTTATAAGTGTAGTTTGGCCCATATTTATTAAAATGAAAATATATATTAAAAAAAAAGTGTTTGGGCCCAAGAAGAACAATACATACAATATATGGGCCTTAAAATTTTTTTTTACCTTCTTTATCTATTAGATTTTAGTGGAATAAATAATTTTGCCCCAATTTTTTACTTAGGTCTTTATCAGTTTTAATTGAATAATTTTTTTTCCAATTTTTTTGCTCTAATTTTGTTTTATTAAATTGTTTTGTTCATAATTTTAATGATTATATGTGCAAGTAAATTTTTTTGTAGTTACAAACAAATAAAAATGTTGTAACTTATCGTTTTATTCATGAACTTTTTTTTCTCTAATGTAAGAGGGGCCCCCATTTCTCAAATTCGCATTAGACCCCCTAAATCTCAGGACCGACCTTGCATACACTAATTTGAGAGAAGATAGAGGAACTAGGGTTTAGGGTCTTTGAATCCAAAAATGGAGAACCCTAGAATACGAAGTAGTGGAATTGAAGTCAACACCATAGCCATCCTCGACGTCTTTGGATTCGTCAAAGGCACCCTCAGACCTTAGTGACGACAGTTACGTATATATATATATATACTTTGTACACACTCATATATCTCTTTGATCAATTTCTCAATCTTTTGTTTGTTTGTTTGTATGTTTGTTTGGTTGTTTAGAGATTACATTTCTTGAAGTTGTTGTTGTTCACATTGTGAAATTAAATAAATATATTTATGAAGAAATCAAATTATATACCAAGAACATATGCTGATAATTACAATTAAATTTCAACAGAAATACACAAAACAATAAAAGGGTAAAGAGACAAATCCGAAGTCTGCACGGAAGCAGTTTCCTTAAAACAGATTTCTCCGCCTCACGGGTCAAGTGCTTGAGGAAACCCGACGTCTGTCTCCAAGGATACAACGATCAAAACCAGCTACGGCAGAAGCACTTTCTGTCTAACTTAGCGAACAAGAACAGTGGCAGCACTCTCTCAATGTAGGAACTTTCTGGCAAACTGACTTGTAAAATGGAAGCAAAAAATTTCTATATTGAAACTTGATAGGAGGGTCTCAATTTATATATGTAAAGGGAGAGAAGAAGAGCCTCCAGCCTTTAAGGCTGGTCATTAAAACACCAAGCATCCATAGTCCCTTTCCAAAAATATAAAAGTTTGGATGCCCAAAGGATTCACACCCTTTAGCCAAGAAAAAGGATTTAAATACTCTTTAAAATCCTATTCATGAATCTAACATCATGAGGCAATTTCTTATTCAAAACCCAATGATTTTTGGCTCACTTGGACCTAACAAAATAAAAAGTTGGGACCCACTTTAATATTTAATTAAAGTCACTAAAAATCTTTTTTTCCAACAATCCCCGACATGAATAAAAATTGACCGAAAGACTCAACAAACGGACATCGTTCAACAATAATGACTTGAAGAGAGAGTACAACAAACTAACCCCGACATCAGAGAAGGTAGCTTTTGGCTTTGAATGTGAGGCCCCTGACTTTTTTTGTAAACCTTATTAGGTCCCTAAATTTTGAATTATTATAATAAAGCCCTTAGTTTGTCGATTAATCGCAAATTAAGCCCTAGGACTGAAAACGCATCACGGGCGAATCCATACAAACCCTAATCGGTCCTGGAAGCTTAGAAATCACTTCTAACACTCTAATATTAACTACTTAACTCTCAAATTTTAGATTAATCGCTCTAAACCTTAACTTTCAATTTTTACAGTCATCGTTCGGTTATTTACCTTTAAATTCAAAGCAAGATAATACAAACTGAATTATTTTACACTTGAAATAGATACTTTAATTGAACCCAAGCCCGCACATTTTTATTAAATCACAAATTGATCCCAAATAAGTACTATTATATATTTATATATATACACTTTTACCCAAAAAAAAAATCTTTTTTAATAATATATTTTACAATTTTCAAGATTTGTACAAAATATATATATATATATATATATAACATGTCCATTAATTCACCATCACATGGCTAGCCATCATACCCCCCTAGACTATAATCATTGTACTTTAAAATCTCTTGAAATCTTGGAGCAATAATGACTTTGGTACCTATAAAGATTTGCTATATATATGTGTGTACTTCTAACTAGAAGATATTTACATTAGTCCTAGACCTAACTAGATCATAATTAAATACATCATTAAGGTTCTAATCCTCCTCATTTCATTACATTTAATGTGAAGCCCCGGAAAAATGTATTTTCTTTAAAAATAATAATAATAATAATAATAATAATAATAATAATAATAATAATAATAATAATAATAATAATAATCCTTACATTTGAATTATTTCCTTAAAGCCCCTCAGTTTCTTAAACTATTTCGAATATTGCCAGATAGCATTTTTAATTTTTATCAGAACAGGAATTACACTAGCCGGATTAGGTTCCCTAACCTAATTTAATTTAATTCTACATAAGTAAGGTTCCAATACATGAGTTTAATTCCAAGCCCTCACTTCTTTATTTAAATTCTAAATTTACCCCAAACTAGTACTTGTACCTTATACCTTGGTATACCATCAATCTTACAATATATATATAGGTATATATACACCTTGAGGGATGTGCCTAGGACCAAAATTAATTAAAATAACAACCCATCACACTTCCCCAAGACTATGATTAAGATATTCTAGGAAATCCAAACCTAGTGACCTAGACCTAGGTTGCAAATCTCAAAACTAGTTACCTTCCAACTATAGATCAACTAATTGATGCCAAAACCTATGATTTAGCACCGTAGTTACTCCTATCCCATTTGACACCAACCAAAATCCTAGTTTTCCCATCCATTTTCAACTAAAGGGCTTTTATGTCCTTTTACACCAAAATTGCCTATAAATATACCACACCCCCTAGCTTACAAACTCACATAACACACTCACTCACACACACATTTTGGTTAGAAAGAGGGGGGAGAGCAAGGAAGAGAAGTCTAGAGAAGAAGAGGGAGGAAGAAAAGAGTTTCTTGTGCAAAGTTGGAAGGTAAGCCACCAACACAACCTTCTCTTCATTTCCTTTTCTAATGCATGCTCTAAAGTTTCTGAATAATGTTCCGGATCTATTATTATCAAGTTCTTATGTCAAAAAAAATGGTAAGGGTTGTGTATTGATTTCATCCCTATTGTATTTTCCCCATTTTGACACAAACCATCTTCTTTTTGTACAAATCTCTCAACTTTTCAAGGGCACTCTTTCAAACAAATTTTCTGAGTTAAACATGTGATAGTTAGCATATTTTCCCCACAAAAGAAATGAAACTTTCCCATGGTGGAACCCCTTTTTTTTTATAAATTTTCTTGTTTCGGGCATTCTACCTTAAAACCTGTTTTTGCAGTCAACTTTCAAAAATTCCAGAAAAATGTACAAAAATATTATGAACCTCTATTATATGTCAAACCTTCCTTTAGAAGTTAGCTTTCAACTAAAATTGGTTTCACTGAAAAACATTGAGCGGTTTGCAAGAAAATCAAGTTTTCGTAACAGTCGACGGATCTGGGCAGATTCTGGACAGTGCTGAAATACTTTCTAAATAATTTAGAATCTAGAAGAGCAACCCCAATTCCGAAAAATGTTCTATAAACCAGATCGAATCCTCTATAAATCAAAGGAAGGCCAAGCCGGTAAAGGGTCTAGAATAGCTCTTTCATTTTAATCTTTATGCGATATTAAATCTGGAAATTTTTGTTAGGTGTGGATATCCTGTACCTTTGAGTTCATGAGAATGTTTGCAGCTTATAATCATATCTTGACCTGATAATATATGTGTTGTGGTTATGCTATTTACCTTTCTTATAAGAATGTTTGCAGCTTATAATCATAACTTGACCTGATAATATATGTGTTGTGGTTATGTTAATTACCTTTCCTATCTTAAGAATGCATGCTTATATGGATATTATTGTTTTATAAGTTAAGCTAACCTTGTCTTAAAACACTTAGTTCAACGGGAAACCTAATTGGGAGGGTATTGGGTTTTCGAGCACTTGAGAAATGAAAAGATGAGAATAAGTGTCATATGGATTGTTGGGATGCGTTCCCTATTTGAAGTTAAAGTCTTGCGCAAGTGGTTTTCGGAACCCTGGAACGGAGCGGTTGTATTCGAACCCTAGGTGGTTTGGTGTGAGGAGGGATTCCGGCAAGGCCCTATTTCACCGTCTCTTTTGAGGCCCTGCGGTTGGCACTACGCGGTATATAACCGTTGGTAGGTATCCGAGGTTAGTTCTGCAACAAAGCAGCAAAAGAGGGGGCATACCGAATCATCCGCGTCCGATTCTTGTGGTTGGGAGGACGGAATCTCTTTGGGGGATTTCTAGTTTACTGACATCTAACTTCACCATTTAATTATTTAATTATTTAATTATTTATTTATTGGAGTATCATGCCTTACTACTTGATGTTGTATTTTGTGATTGTGCATTGGACTGGGAAAAAGGGGTGGGGTGTGTGTGTGTGTTTACTGGGCATTCAAAGCTCACGGCACATCATGCCAGGTGACGAAGAGGAACTCATAGCTGGAGACGTTGAACCTGAAACCTTTGAGGACTTTTGGCTATCCTAGAATATTAGAAGTTTCCTTTTGGATATTTTGTAAGACTCATTTGAAGTTTAAAACTTTCTTTTCGGGATGTAATGTAATGGAACAATTTTTTTGAATCAAGTATAATTGTGGTTGTTATGTATTTATATTCTATGTATGAACCTTATTGTTGCTTATGGGACCTTGTGTCAATGCCTTGTAAGATCTGTCAAAAAGGTAGTGCGCTGCCTAAGAAAGCTGGACTTAGAAAGGAGGCTATTTTGACTCCTCCGACGATCTGGGATCTTACTTGGATATTGGCCATAGGACTCACTAGTGACTCTCCCTTGACTGCAACCTATAGTGTAGAATCGGGGCGTCACATTGAACCTCTCCCAGTGAAAACCTATCGAGTTTACTGGCTGATCAGTGAATAAGACATCTTGAACTGCTCTGCTGTTTATGTAAACTAAGACAATAGATCTCACACGGGAATTACTCCTACCACCATTCTGTTCTCACTGGTGTGCCCTGTGTGGCCCTGGACCCTAGCCTGGTTCAACGATTGGTTTCAAATAATCTTGGCCTGCCCAATTCTTCTAGAAGCGGCTCCACTTCACACTCACATAGGTGACTCTACTTGAGTATCCTGCAATACTTAGCTCAACAGCTTAACACACTAGAGTCATTAAAAGCTTGGCTTAACCTCTACACTTGCAGGTATTGCTGATAGAAGGAATGGCTGGAGGTTTAACCTCCTCAGTGACATATGACCGTTACACGCAATTAGGTTGTCCCATTGAACCTAGATCTTGGGATCTTCAGTCAACTAGGTTGGGTTTCCATTCCGGTAACTTCCAAAGGCCTCAACCCCATTCCTTTTGACAACGTTTCGACTAACACTCGACTTAACCCTTTGGTTAGCGGATCCGCAATGTTGTCCGTAGACTTTACATAGTCTAAAGAGACAACTCCATTCGAGAGTAGTTGTCGTATGGAATTATGTCTACGACAGATATGCCTAGACTTTCCATTATACATATTACTCTGTGCTTTACCAATTGTAGATTGACAATCACAATGAATACAAATAGCTGGCACAAGTCTAGACCAACGTGGAATATCTTCAATGAAATGGCGAAGCCATTCTGCTTCTTCCGTTGCTTTATCCAAAGCAATAAACTCTGATTCCATCGTTGATCTAGATAAACACGTTTGCTTGGAAGATTTCCAAGACACGACTGCCCCACCAAGAGTGAACACATATCCACTAGTGGACTTTGAGTCCTTTATATCTGATATCCAATTCGCGTCACTATATCCTTCAAGCACCGCTGGATATCGAGTATAATGCAATCCATAATCCCGAGTGTAGCGTAAATACCTTAACACCCGCACAATGCCCTTCCAACGAGAAGCATTGGGATTACTTGTATATCTACTAAGCCTGCTAACTGAGTAAGCTATATCCGGCCTAGTACAACTCATCAGATACATTAAACTTTCAATTACCCGAGAATATTCTAACTGTGAGACACTTTCATTATTATTCTAGGTAAAATGTAGACATAAGTCTACAGGTGTCGATGACACACTCTTATCTAATCCACTAAACTTCTCAAGTATCTTATCAACATAATGAGACTGAGAAAGTACAATTCCGCCAGAGATTCTGGTAATCTTAATTCCCAGAATAACATCTGCAATGCCCATATCCTTCATGTCAAACTTAGAGTTTAACAACTTCTTGGTAGTTTTGATCATTTCATCGTTACTATCTATAATGAGCATATCTTCAACATATAGACACAAAATGACATAACCTCTGTCAGTGTCTTTGACATAAATGCACTTGTCACATTCGTTGATTCTAAACCCATTTGACAACATTACATTGTCAAACTTCTCATGCCATTGTTTAGGCGCTTGGTTCAAACCATACAAAGATTTGACAAGTTTACAGACTTTCTTGCTTTGTCCTGGAGCTGAAAACCCTTCAGGTTGCTCCATGCAGATTTTTTCATTCAAATCCCCATTTAAGAAAACTGTCTTTACATCCATCTGGTGTATTTCTAGATTGCGCAACGCTGCTAACGCAATCACCATGCAAATGGATGTTATCCTAGTTACAGGTGAGTATGTATCAAAGTAATCCAGGCCTTCTCGTTGCCTGTACCCATTGATAACGAGCCTCGCCTTATACTTGTCAAAAGACCCATCGGCCTTCATCTTTCTTTTAAAAATCCATTTGCAGCCTAAAGGCTTACAACCTGGAGGTAAATCTACCAACTCCCAGGTTTGGTTCTGTAAGATGGAGTCAATCTCACTTTTGTTCGCTTCTTTCCATCAAGGACTCTCAAGAGAAGTCATAACTTCGTGGAAAGTTTGAGGTTCGTTCTCAACCATATAAGTCAAGAAGTCTGGATCAAAAGACTTGGATATCCAAGCCCTTTTACTCATTTTGGGCTCATCTAAAACCTCAATTTGATCATCACCTGAATCACCAACATGATCATCCTCACTAG
The DNA here is from genome assembly GCF_055761805.1 of Camellia sinensis. Classification (NCBI taxonomy): domain Eukaryota; kingdom Viridiplantae; phylum Streptophyta; class Magnoliopsida; order Ericales; family Theaceae; genus Camellia; species Camellia sinensis. The sequence goes on along the minus strand of NC_138974.1, from coordinate 137,744,320 downwards.
CAAGCTCATCAAATTGCTCCAGAGACCATGAAAACCCTTTATGGGTTCGGCAAGGAAAAATGTCTTCAAAGAAACATGCATTCCTTGACTCCATGATGGTATTCCTGTGAATGTCTGGAATTTCAGACTTATGTACAAGAAACCGATATGCACTACTATTATGTGCATAACCAATGAATATGCAATCCACGGATTTCGGGCCTATCTTAACCCGTTTGGGTGTAGGAATCGCCACTATTGCAAGATACCCCCACATTCGTAAGAATTTATAAGAAGGCTTAACGTCTTTCCATAACTCATACGGGACCTTGTCCACTTCGCTTCAACACAAGTTTCACACTTGTGTTTCGTCAGAACAACTTTGTCGGACTCAAAAACCATGCGAAAACATGTTTATTGAGAAGAGACCTTGAGACAAGATTCTTACGACTATCTGGAACATACAGGACTTCATTCAAGGTTAGCTCGTTTCCTGAGGTTAACTTCAAGACCACCTTTCCCTCAACAAATGAGGTAGTAGAGTTTCCCATAAACAACTTCTCACCGTTTGTAACCGGTTCGAAAGTTGTAAACAGCTCCTTCTCAGAGCAGATGTGGCGTGTAGCCCTAGTAAAACTAAAACCCCTTGCTACCACAATTGTAGCACTTCCCAAAGAACCGATAACCAGGTTCTTGAGGCTTGTGTGCCAGTTTCTTTTGCAACACCACCCCTTGGTCCCAGCTTAGAGCCCTTGTTCACGGGGGGGGCTTCTTCCTTACCCCAGAAGATTTGTCATGCTCAATGACATTGGCCTTCACTGAGGAGGTACTCCCTCATTTCTTTCTATTATCCTCCTTAATTCAGAGTCGAATAATTAAGTCTTCTTTGTAGAATTTATACAAAGTCTTAAACAAATCCTTGTGTCACAATGATTATGAAACTCTCAAAATCATATCACAGTAAAAACATTCCTAGAATGTCATTAACTGAATTAGGCACCCAAATATAATTGGTCCAACCTATCACTCTGAAGCTCATAGTCTTACTATTAGGAAACAAAATCCAGTGTTCAATAGTTTACTATTTGGAACTTCATAACATGGCCAGTAGTCTTATTACTAGGAATTACTAATTTCTCAACATGTGGTCAATAGACTTTCTACTACTAGGAATCACAATGTCTTACCCTGTGATCAGTAGTCACTTTACTACTAGGAATCACAACGTCCTGACATAGGATCAATAGACTCTTTCATTTCTAGGAATTATCATGTCTTGACATATGACCAGTAGCCTCTCCACTACTAGGAACCATAATGTCTTGACATATGATCAATAATCCGTTCACTACTAGGAACCACAATCTCATAACTGTGTAGCCAGTTGTTTAACACCTCCTAGGAACCACCAGTTTTCTATCTCTGTGATCAGTGATTTTGTACTCACTAGGAGCCACCAATTTACGAATATATTTGGAATTTAAAAATCCAAAAAATATTCACCCACTATAACAGGTTGTCTCATCTTTGCTTTCAAGCAAAGTCACATAACAATTACAAGGATACCAAACTAATTGCCTCTGATCAAATTAGAGAAATTTTATTGCAATCTTATGATTTCCTTTAATCATACTTGATCTCTCAAGATCTTCCTTTAAGAATCTCGTGAGGCTAAGGTTGTTAAGTGGAACAACATTTCTGTTTGTCACCTTTTGAAGCCATTTCTGAAACATCACAACAGAATTTCACTTCTGTGATTTCAGAAATTAAACTTAACCCTTAGAAAATCCCTCAGATAGAAATTTAATTCAAAACTAGTCTCACCATTTAACCTAGAATCGAACATGGTAAGGAATGTTCCCAGGAAGACTGGAGGGGTCACATCGGTCCCACTTAAAACCCAGTTAACCTTTTGACAAAACATCCAAGAGCATGTTAACTCCTAGTCTATAGGAAACAATTTTAAAATTAAGATTTCCAGGGGATAAACCAGGTTATAACGAACCGATTTTCAAGCAAATAAAATTTGCTACCAGAATTACACCATTCATAAAAGTTAACAGGTACTCCCGGAACTGAGCCCATTATTTCTAAATAAAATCAGAAATATTTTAGCTAAAGCTAAAATTTGGTTTCCTTTCTCAAAACCAAAACACTTGGGACAAAATCAAATTATAATCAAAGACTTTCTCCAAACTTGGTTTTCCAACACTTTGGGAATAAAATGATTAAACCCAAAGACTTCCTCAAACTCCAAAGGTTTGAAACCAAATCCGTCTTAGTTGTCATTTCTGAACAAATAAGAACTACTCTTTAGCCAAGGCTAAACACTTTGGTTTCTATTACAGAAAATCAAACCAAATTCCAAATTTACAAGCAATTTAAAAATTGCTCCAACCAAATACATGCATATAAAATGCTACTAATAAAACAAGCAAATAAAACTTGCTACCACAAATTGATAAACAAACCAACTAAATCTCAAGCAAAACATGCTTCAAACATTTAAATAAAATAGCCAATTCATAAGGATTCTATTTAGTCCAAAAGCCTTTCCACGCTTAGGTATTTCTATTCAACACAAAAGTTAGTAGTCCAAACATTTTTTATTTTTTTATATCCCAAATAATATTCATAAGGTTTTGTATTTGTTTTTCCATTCCCTTTCGCATTGGTATGCTTACAAAGAAAGTTAGTAGCAAACCACAACAAAATACAAACAAATAATCTAAAAAATTTAATAAATTAAATGAAGCCATCTAGCCAACTTTTAATTATATAAGTAACCAATGCATTAAAATGCCAATTAAATTAAAACTTTAAAATAAAGTTCTATACTCATGGGTTATGAATGAAATGAATTCATAATAAACATATAAACTATTAACTTCAAATAAATAAGTTAAATTCAAAGTTAATGCACTCAATTAAATAATTCAGATTAATGCTCCTAATTAGATAATTTAGATTAATGCACCTAATTAAATAATTCACATGAATGCACCCAATTAGATAATTTAGATTAATGCTTCCAATTAGATAATTTAGATTAATGCACCTAATTAAATAATTCACATGAATGCACCCAATTAGATAATTTAGATTAATGCTCCCAATTAGATAATTTAGATTAATGTACATAATTAAATAATTCATATTAATCATGTACACAATTCATAAAAAAAAAAAAAACTCTATAACTCCAAAATACATTAAATTATGTAATTTAGTCTAGAAAATAATAAGCATGTAACAAATTAAAACTAGAATAGAATTAGCATGTCAAAATTACAACATCCATAAATTATATTTTATAACCTTAAAATTCATGCAAATTATGATAGAGAATTCTAACTAAACTAAGTAATTAGAGAGTACTATTGCATAATTTACAATCATTGAAATAGTGAGTAATTCCGCAACAATTTCTAGTAACATTATACAAAACTAACCTAATAGTCTATATAAATCTATTCGATCAATTTCATAGAAAATATATATATATATAATCTGTTTTAAGCTTGTTGTTCAAATTGTGAAATTAAATAAATAGATTTATGAAGAAATCAAATTATATACCAAGAACATATGCTGATAATTACAATTAAATTTCAACAGAAATACACAAAACAATAAAAGGGTAAAGAGACGAAACCGAAGCCTGCATGGAAGTAGTTTCTTGAAAACAGATTTCGCCGCCTCACGGGTCGAGTGCTTGAGAAAACTCGGCGTCTGTCTCCCAGGATACGACGGTCAAAACCAGCTACGGCAGAAGCACTTTCTGTCTAGCTTAGCGAACAAGAACAGTGGCAGCACTCTCTCAATGTAGGAACTTTCTGGCAAACTGACTTGTAAAATGGAAGCAAAAAATTTCTATATTAAAACTTGATAGGAGGGTGTAGCACGTCCGCGAGGGACCCCGCGCTACAGTTCGGACTCGATTTGTGTTGCGGTTCTTAATCTGAACCAAAGAGTCCAAATCTGGCAAATCGTTTTGAGAAACAGATTTTTTTGAAAAGAAGTGCCAAACATGGACTGCTTTGCCAGATACAGAGTTGCCACCTAAATATTTTTTATGGGGAATTTAGAAAACCCTGACTCAGTGCCGAAGGCCACATGTCCGTCATCACCAGAGTTGCCTCGGCTCGGGAGCTAGGGTACGATTTGGGAAGGTCAGCTATGAGCACCCCCTCTCGCCCGATCCGAAGATCGGCCTCTACTAACCGTGATATCCGTTTTTGAAAACATTATGTGTTCTTATTCCATTTATTAGCCTAGAATTACTATGTTATGCGCACAGCAAACAAGTATAGACTAGGTTGCCTAATTTGGAAATAAGCATTGCATATCCGTTGTCTTAAAAAAATGTTTTGGAATTTGCTACTCGCAAGTAGGCTAAAACACGGATTTCAACGAGTGTTTCCAACTTAGGCAATCCAACCTTCACCCACAAGCATTCAAACAGTTTATCACATAAGCATCTAGCCACATGGTAAGCATGCTGTCATGATAGCATTCACACACATGAGATATGCTAAAGCATAAATGCTTACCGGGTACTCCGAGCCAAAACAATAAACTAGTTAGCCAACATGCATGGTCCTAGTTCATGTCAATTTGACTAATGCAACACATGCAGGATGCAATTAGAATAGGCTCGGCTAACCTAAACATGGCATGTGAAATGCAATCAATTGATGCACGTATTCGATTCGGAACTGAAGTACAAATGCAGTTAGTATGATGTACCGAGCCCGGTGCATGTAAGACAAATGTATGGATGCACGCATGCATAGCATAAGGTATGCTAATTTAAAAATATGCCCTAGTCTACCATCATAAGCAGGTAAATAAAAGGGAAGAAAGACGTGGGGTTGGAAGACATACACACACTCACGCACACTTATTACATAATTGCCCTCACTTGGAGGGTCCAAATAAATATTATAGTCCGAATAATAAACGCATAAATTATTACAGAATTTCTAATTAATTAACAGAATGAATACAAAAAGAAAGGTGGCCACAGCCCCCGCCTTGGGATGCGCGAATGATGCATGCTCGAACCCGTCTCGCCCGGAAAGTCCGCACCATACCACTGCCGTCTCTGTTTACACTGCCCTGCTTCTCTAAAAAATTCTAAAGTTTTGGGACAGGTTCCTTGCACACTGTAGAATACCATCGTCTGGAAGAAATGCTCACCGGCCATAGGTAATTTCCATCGGCTGCTGATGGAGTTATCGGCCATTCACAAATGGCCGGTCGGCATTGGATGCTGCCGGTCGGTAGAAACTTCCTACAGAACACAGTTTTGACAGCAACAGAGGACAGACAGTATATGGCATGGGATTTCAGGCACATGTGAGCATGGTCATGCTCCCCATCATGCTTTGAACTCAGGGAAGCATGGCCCTCGATTCTCGAGCCATCAATTGTGCATGATAGCCTAAGTGATCAAGCTTGCCATTTGATGTAAAAATGCATGCAACACACAAATGAGAACCAAGACCCTATCATGTCTAAGTCAAGGGCCCCGGTGACCGAGAGTTAAGACGCGTTACATCACTTATAGTATGAATGCTCCTTAACCCTCACACTTGGTTTGACACCCCAAACCAAGTAATGCAATGCATGTTATGCACTCATGACCCAAAGATACAATATGGGATTAGGATGCAAGTCATGCCAAGTACCATACAACCACTATGGCAAGTATGCAATGCTAGGCATGCAAGATGCAAATGCAATGCAAACATGGATGATTTAAGCAATAGGAACGTCATGTTACAACACCTAATGAAGCAATCATGCAACAAACATGAGACAAGTATGCAATGGTGGGCTTAAACCATAAAGGGTCAGACCTTAATCCACCCCAAAACAGTGGCCAAAAGTGCCCAAAATGGTGGACAAACACTCATGCCAACATGCAAGCCAATGGACCTAAGGCTAAGGCACAAAAAAGGGACCCTTTACTTCCACTAACATGACCATTCATGGCATGAATTAGACAAGCAAAAACAGAATCCTAGCATGCAAAATGGACTCCAAACCCACTGATATGACAGCTTAAATGGCTCCAATGAGATGCATGCACCAAAGCTCATTTCTAGGCATAAAAGGGCACATCCTCAAAGCGTGAAAAAGGTCACATATGCAGGCATACAAACATGATTTATGGGCTGAAATATGATCCTAAATGATTTCAAATCATGAGGATGGTCTAAGCTACGCATGCTAAAGGCCAATATACTCAAGGCTTACAAGCCAAAACACAAAGAGATGACACAAAACATGGCAAGCATGACTGAAACAGATGGCCAACAGGCCTTAAACATGGTAGAATAATGCCAATACCTTCATGAAATTAGGCTAACACATGCAAGAATCATGGCCTAAACACAAGATGCATTTCTAGGCCAAATAGAGGAATGTAAAGCAAGTATGTTAAGCATGCAAAAGGGCACAAATCCGGCCAAAAACAGAGGTTACATGTGACCTAAAAACACCCAAAAACCTCTGAAAAAGGGCCAAAAATCAATCAAGCATGCATGTTACCCTTTAAGCCAAAAAGCAAGAAAATGAGGCAATGAAGGGAGAGGGGTGCCCCTCCCCTATACAAGACTTCAAACCACCTTCCTCACCACTGAAAATCCACTGGTTTTCAGTGGTGAGAAGGCTAAGACACTCAAGCAAACAAGGCCTCACCAAGGGAAGCACCAAAAGGCCAAATAAGGCCTAAGAGGGTGAGTTTGAACTCAAACCACAAAACACCCTTAATGAAAGTTCTTAAGCATGAAAATGTAAGCCTTTTTTATGTTATGCACAAAGCCTAAATCAGCAAGCAAGACAGGTAAAAAACTAATGCAAGTTTGGGGAATCTAAAGCAAAGTGATTACCTTTGAAGATCCTTTGAAGAACATATGATGCAGCCCTCTTCTTTTGATCAAAACCAGTCCAAAAGCTCAACAAACAACCCTCAAAGTGCCTCAAAGTCGAAGCAAGGTGTGGTAGTGTGTGTGTTAGTGCAAAACTAAGGTAGAAATGCACTTTAGGGCCACCAAACACACACAAGGGAGGAGAGAGAGGGAAATATAGAGAGAGAGTATATGTATATGTATAAGCTCTGGTTTTCTCTTCAAACTTGCTAACCAAGAACAAAGAGGAGAGCTCTCCTCTTATAGAAGTCCCCCTTGCAAAGCTTACACAACAAGCTTGCTTAGGGGAACAGAGTTGGTGCCAGCTATCACAGCTGGCACAAAATATCTACATAAAGTAGATGAACAGTAGTCGGCTGCTCAGAATTGCCATTTTGACAAAAAGGAGTGCCGACCGGCAACAAAAAGTGCCGACCAGCAATATAGATTGCCGATGGCATCAAAACACCAGCCGGTGGCCTCTGGCCATGGCCGGTGATGTGTGGGGATGCCTCACAAGGAATTCCCTGCCCTTCTAAGGCAAAACACAAGTGTTTGGTGTAAAACCAGACACTAAACAGTCGAGTTCGGAGATCCTGAGGCAAGACGCGTAGCCGAGACCTCCGGGAACTCCAAACGAACACAAACAAGGGTAATCACCAAGTGTTCAAACGGTGACGTCCAAGTCTTGAGGACGGTCAAAAATGGGGTGTCTACAGTTGCCCCTCTTTGACAGAACTCGAAAGTCATAACAATGACGGGAGTGAATGTCAAAGCCCAGAGACGACCTATTTTTGACAAGGCCGAAGACTTAGACAAACATGCAAGACAAACAAGGTATGCGCCCGAAGCAGGGGCAAAATGCAAGACAATGCACGAAGCCGAGCATAACTTATGATCATGCAAAGAAAGTTGTAACGAAGCATAACATGCAACAGTTTTAAGCTAGCATACACCGGACTACACTACAATGCAGAAATGATGTAAGAGAATTATGCAATTCTCAATACGTCTCACTCGGAGAATACAATACCTGTGCGGCTCGTCTGGTTACACCAACCTCAAATGAACCGTACATACAATATCGTGCCTGTAAAGAAAACAACTTAACAGGTACGATGTTATTAGCAACATGCATATTAATGTATTTGAAAATGCGTGACAACGCAAAGCGAATGGGAAGCATAACAATGCTGTGAAGGCACAGATATGTAAGTGGAGCACGCGGTCTACGCAGGTAATAGAATTAGCATGCGGTCTACGCGAGTAAAACATGCGGTCTACGCAGGTAATGAAATTGAATAAACATGCGGTCTACGCAAGAAAAACATGCGGTCTACGCAAGCAAAACATGCGGTCTACGCAAGTAATGAAATTGAATAAACATGCGGTCTACGCAAGTAATGAAATCAACATGCGGTCTACGCAAGTAATGAAATCAATTACAAACATGCGGTCTACGCAAGTAAAGTAACTAACATACGGTCTACGCAAGCAAAACATGCGGTCTACGCAAGTAAAGTAACTAACATGCGGTCTACACAAGCAAAACATGCGATCTACGCAAGTAATGAAATTGAATAAACATGCGGTCTACGCAAGAAAAAAACATGCGGTCTATGCAAGTAATGAAATTAATATACGGTCTACGCAAGTAATGAAATTAATTACAAACATGCGGTCTACGCAAGTAAAGTAACTAACATGCGGTCTACGCAAGCAAAACATGCGGTCTACGCAAGTAAAGTAACTAACATGCGGTCTATGCAAGCAAAACACGCGGTCTACGCAAGTAATGAAATTGAATAAACATGCGGTCTACGCAAGCAAAACATGCGGTCTACGCAAGTAATGAAATTAACATGCGGTTTACGCAAGTAATGAAATTAATTACAAACATGCGGTCTACGCAAGTAAAGTGACTAACATGTGGTCTACGCAAGCAAAACATGCGGTCTACGCAGGTAATGAAATTAACATGCGGTCTACGCAAGCAAAACATGCGGTCTACGCAAGTAATGAAATTGAATAAACATGTGGTCTACGCAAGCAAAACATGCGGTCTACGCAAGTAATGAAATTAACATGCGGTCTACGCAAGTAATGAAATTAATTACAAACATGCGGTCTACGCAAGTAAAGTAACTAACATGCGGTCTACGCAAGCAAAACATGCGGTCTACGCAAGTAATGAAATTGAATAAACATGCGGTCTACGCAAGCAAAACATGCGGTCTACGCAATGAAATTAACATGCGGTCTACGCAAGTAATGAAATTAATTACAAACATGCGGTCTACGCAAGTAAAGCAACTAACATGCGGTCTACGCAGGTAATGAAATTGAATAAACATGCGGTCTACGCAAGCAAAACATGCGGTCTACGCAAGTAATAAAATTAATTACAAGCATGCGGTCTACGCAAGTAAAGTAACTAACATGCGGTCTACGCAAGCAAAACATGCGGTCTACGCAAGTAATGAAATTGAATAAACATGCGGTCTACGCAAGCAAAACATGCGGTCTACGCAAGTAATGAAATTAACATGCGGTCTACGCAAGTAATGAAATTAATTACACATATGCGGTCTACGCAAGTAAAGTAACTAACATGCGGTCTACGTAAGCAAAACATGCAGTCTACGCAAGTAACTAACATGCGGTCTACGCAAGCAAAACATGCGGTCTACGCAAGTAATGAAATTGAATAAACATGCGGTCTACGCAAGCAAAACATGCGGTCTACGCAAGTAATGAAATTAACATGCGGTCTACGCAAGTAAAGTAACTAACATGTGGTCTACGCAAGCAAAACATGCGGTCTACGCAGGTAATGAAATTAACATGCGGTCCACGCAAGTAATGAAATTAATTACGAACATGCGGTCTACGCAAGCAAAACATGCGGTCTACGCAAGTAATGAAATTAACACGCGGTCTACGCAAGTAATGAAATTAATTACAAACATGCGGTCTACGCAAGTAAAGTAACTAACATGCGGTCTACGCAAGCAAAACATGCGGTCTACGCAGGTAATGAAATTAACATGCGGTCCACGAAAGCAAAGTGTATAAAGAGAAACTTGAACACACGTGAGTGAAAACATATCATTCATAATGCAGGGATGTAAAATACTGTAACATAGCATAATTGAAGCGATTTGTGGGAATCCTCAAGACATGAAAAGGATACGGGAAGGGACGTTCTTCGTACGTATCGAGCATCGTTTGCAGAAGTTGTGGCCTGAGGTCAACTCGAAGGTCCATGTTTCAAAAGTGTGCTTCCCCGCATGGTCTCAAGTAATGAAGGTGCCAAACCATGTCGTTGACCTGAACAAAGGCACGGAATGCGCGTTTGACCGCAAGGGAAGTTTTGCTGGTATCAATTCCGACACTTTGTTACCCTGTCATTTTATGTTTTACTTTCCTTTTTACTGGTAGTTTAAGCACATTGCACTGTCTCGGGCAGGTTTTATTCTTTCTCAAAATTACACATTTTGTAAAACACGTGACGGGAATGAAACAACCATTTTGTTCAAAAGATGTTGCATTTGTAAACTTTCTATGCATCGCATCGCAAGGTATCACACCACAATGTGAATGAAATTGAATCTATTTTGAACATCCGAGTATTTGCATCGTAATAATCAGGCAGTGAACCGACTTACAACTCGACAAGAAAAACAAAGGTATGATATAACCAAACAAGTGTGAATACAACTCGATAAACAAATCAAAAACTCAAAGAGAGTGAAATACAACTCGATAAACAAATGTTCAATAACTCGCTAAGCAGACAGGTGCGTCTTCCGCAAGAATCGATCACCGGGGGAGGGATCGGAGGTGGTGGAGTTCCCCAATACCTAGCATAAACAGCTCAGGGAACCAGGAGGAAGCCCATCGGCCAGGAGGAGAGGCCATCGGCCACAAAGAATGGCCATCGGCCAAAAATTTATTCGGTCGGCAAAAGGTAATGGCCGGTCGGCAGAATATTCGGCCGGTCAACTATGAATGAGGGAATCACCAGAATGTTGACACCTGTCCTCCATCCAACCTTATCTCCTATAAAAGACCCCAGCTTCGTAGTTTTTCTCAATTTCACACTGATTTGCTCTAATGGAAGAGTTTCTTGCTCAAAATCTCACAGTTTGGATTGCTAGTTTGGATGGCTCAGAAAAGTTAAATTTCCGGGGTTTCGGCATAAATGCACTATTCACTCTGGGTCGTACCCTGTTACACCTCCCGTTTCTTCATGCCGCGGCAAGGTTTTGGAATCCGGTGACACATGTCTTTAGCTTCGCTGGGTAAGAGATATGTCCTACCTTTGAAGATTTCCGAGCCTTAATGGAGTCCGAGCGCGACGAGGAGCTCCTCCCCCAACTTAATTTTGGCCATGCCCAATCCCTAGGGCGAATGTGTGGACTCAGCATGCGTGACGCTCGGTCTCTGATTTGTGACGGGATGCTGGACATTCCGAGTTTGACCGATTGTTTTTCTGATGCTGGTGATCGTAACAACCATCACTGGCAAGGCTTCCGGCGACATGCCCTCTGTTTGTGCATGCTATCTCATTTTCTATGTCTCAGGCTCGGGAGGGTCTAGTGTCCGGCTGATTGAGGTTGCCCAAGGCTTGAAGGAGGGCAAGAGCTGTATTGCCATGACTCTGGCTGAGACGTTAATGGGCTTAGACGCCTTTTATCGTCGCGAGACGACCAGATTAGCAGTGAGTCCACTACTACTACAGGTAATGTTTCCCGCCCAATCTCGCATATGTATTTGCTCACATCACTCGGCCCTCAAGCTCGGTCTTTTCTCACAAAGCCCTATTCTCACTTTTCTCTCCTCGTACATCTCTCTATTCTTTACTCTCTCATTTTTCATCCCTCCCCAGGTGTGGTTGATGGACAAACTGCAGGTTGTGGACTCTTGCCCAACATATTCAGCTCGCGACTACTTCTTCCGGCATCGTCTAGTCAATGCCTTGGATGAGGGATGGTGGTTGGCTTGGATGTGCCGCTTGTCCGCAGACCGTATTGCTTGGCGGTGCCCTTGGCTGAGCCTTCCGGCAATGAGTTACAATATGCCCCGGCAGACTGGGATTCAATTGGTTGGCCTCACTCACTGTGTATTCTACTTCCCATTTCAGATTCGACGCCAATTTGGCCATGATCAGACCTGCCCGCCAGAAGGGATAGAGTATCTTGTTGCATTCCCAGCCCGAGGCGCACAGCTTGCTTGGCAGGCCACCGCGTGGGGGATGAGAGAACTCCTGGCCCCCGCTCCTACTTTCAGTTGCACTTTGTCTGACGAGTGCTTGGATTAGCTTAATGAGGAGGCACAGGTCGGGCCTACCTTGGCGTCAGAAGCTTCGACCAGCTCTGGGAGGGGGCGCAGGAGCACCTGACTTGACTATGCCCCAGATTTATTGCTTTATTAGTACTTTCAAGTTTTCTTTATGAATGTAATAAAAAGCAACTTCGATTGTATACAAGAGCAGGAAAACTCTGTTTTGAAATCAATGAAATTGAAGGTTGTGGTACTGAAAATTTTCCGCTTTGGTCCCAAAAATGGTCAAAGTTGTAAAAAGATTATTTGAACAAAGTCAGCTTTTATTAAAACTTCTCAAAATCATTTTCAATGTGGATCAGAACTAGACATGCTTGAGATCTGTCGCTGAGATACACAACCCCAGATCCCTGCAACTGGAAAGTTGCCCCTAGTCTAAAGAGCACTGCACCGGAGATCATAACCGAACCCTTGAAAGCTGAATAGACAAAGATGGCCGAGACGATCAAATGGACAAAGTTGATCGGGGAAGTGTTATGGCTGAACTTCAGGATGAAGCTGCCTACGTATCCCAAAGATGGGAATCAAGCCTTACGTAGTTCAGGTTTAGGTTCACTCGGGTATTTTCACTCTCCTTTTGCGCTCTAACTTCTGCCAAAGCCGCCCTTTGCGGGTTTTTAGCCTTGCGAGCTCAGTTTTTATATTTCCTAATTTTTTGTGCTCTAACTTTTGCCTAGGTCGCCCTTTCGGGTTTTCGGCCTAGCGAGCCTCTCAAGGGTAATATTTCTTCAACTTGTCCATGTTGATCGGTTGGGAGAATTCCAGGCCATCTAGGTCCATCAAAACCACGGCTCCACCTGACCAGATAGCTTTGATAATGTAGGGACCTGTCCAATTGGGTCTGAACTTGCCCCTTGGGTCGTGGATGGGAGCTCGATTATCCTTGAGCACCAAATCCCCTTCCTTTAGATTCCTGGACTTAACCGTCTTGTTGAAAGCCCGAGCAATTCTGCGTTGATAGCTTTGAACATGGTACAGTGCTTTCAGTCTTCTCTCATCAAAGAGCATGAGTTCCTCAAACCTGCTCTGTTGCCAATCTGCTTCGGCTATTTGACACTCAGCCAATACTCGTAAGGACGGAACCTCAATTTCGATAGGTAGAACGGCCTCCATCCCATAAACTAATGAATACGGAGTCGCTCCGGTAAAAGTTCTAATTGAAGTCCTGTAGCCCCACAGAGCAAACGGCAGCTTATCTGGCCAATCCCGGTAGGTTTCCACCATCTTTTGCAGTATATGCTTGATGTTCTTGTTGGCAGCCTCAACCGCTCCATTGGTCTGCGGCCGGTATGTGGATGACTTATGAAAAGCCACGTTATATTTCTCCAACAAGTCAATCACTTCCTTCTTGAAGTGGGAATCGTTATCTGAAATTATCTCGTTTGGGACCCCGTAACGACAGATGATGTTGTTTCTAATGAACTTTACGACGTGCGACGCCTTCAACACCGCGTATGATTGGGCCTCGACCCACTTCGTGAAATAATCTATCGCTACCAGGATAAACTCATGCCCATTCGATCCCTTTGGGGTAACAGCTCCGATCACATCGATTCCCCAAACTGAAAACGGCCATGGGGACGTCATGTTGTACAGTTTTGACGGCGGGATGTTCATGCGGTTTGCATGGATCTGGCATTTGTGGCATCGCCGAACAAAGCCGATACAATCCTCTTCCATGGTAGATCAATAGTAGCCCTGTCTGAGGATCTTTCTGGCCAGCATTACTCCATTCATATGTGCCCCACATTCCCCTCCATGGATGGCCTCCATTAGGCGCTTCGACTCTTCAACTTCTACACAGAGCTTATGCATTCCCAGATGACCTCTCTTATACAGCTTACCCCCGCAGATGATGAACTGAATAGCCATTCTTCTGATTGCCCTTTTATCCTTGGTATTTGCCCCTGGTGGATACGCCTCCTTCTCCAAGAAGTTCCAAATGTCGTAATACCAGGGGTTTTCGTCCTGAACTTCGTCTATGGCAGCGATTGATTCATACGCCGGTACAAACTTCTGATCAATAATGACTGGACGCATCCGAACTCCGGACGGGATGTCTATCATGGAAGATAGAGTTGCTAGTGAGTCTGCGAACCTGTTGTTCTCTCTTACTAGGTGGGTGAAATTTAGCTTCTCAAATCGAGGAATTAACAAATCTAAGGTTTGGTGGTAAATTATTATCCTTTCCTCTTTCACCTTCCAGTCTCCTTTTGCTTGAGATACAACAAGGTTCGAGTCCCCAATGACGTCCAACCGTCTTGCCCCTAGTTCTAGGGCTGCTTCTAGGCCAGCAGTACATGCCTCATATTCTGCTTCGTTGTTCGAGACTTTGAACCGGAGCTTGAATGCTAAGGGGATACGGGAATCGTCAGGCGCTATCAGCAACACTCCTATCCCATACCCGTACTGGTTTGACGCTCCGTCAAAGTACATCGTCCAAGTTTCATCTTCGATGTGCAGAATGGCTTCATCTGGGAATAGGTACTCAACCACTTCATGCCCCTCAACCGGGTGGTCGGCAAGGAACTCCGCTACCGCTCTTCCTTTTACTGACTTGCGTGTCACATACTTCAGATCAAATTCAGAAAGCAACAGCAGCCAACGAGCTAGCCTACCCGTAAGTGCCGGTTTCTCGAAAAGATATTTGATGGGATCCAAGCGTGAAACCAACATTACAGAGTGAGCTAACAGGTAGTGCCGCAGTTTCCTGGTAGCCCATACCAAGGCCAAACAAGCCTTCTCCAGCGGAGTGTAGCGGGTCTCGTAATCCAGCATCTTCTTGCTCAGATAGTAGATGGCCCTTTCCACTTTGTCCTCTGACTCTTGTGCGAGCATGCAGCCCATGGTAGTCTCAGTTACTGAAAGGTACAATATCAACGGTCTCCCTGGCTCCGGTGGTGACAACATGGGTGGGTTCTGTAAATATTCTTTGATCTATTCAAAAGCTGCTTGACATCGGCCGTCCCATTGAAATTTCTTTCCTTTTTTTAGGAGACCAAAAAGTGGTTCACAAGTCAAGGTTAGTTTTGAAATAAACCATCTTATGAATTGCACTTTATCTAGAAAGCCGCGCACCTCCTTTTCAGTCCTTGGTGGTGGCATTTCCAAGATGGCCTTGATTTTGGAAGGGTCGACTTCGATGCCCTTTTGTGTAATCAGAAACCCTAGCATTTTTCCCGCTGTAACACCGAATGTACATTTCTGAGGATTCAACCGCAGCCGAAACTCTCTGATCCTTCGAAAGAACTTTTGTAAGGCGGTGTAGTGGCCCTCTCTTTCTTTGGACTTGACAATCATGTCGTCCACGTACACCTCAACCTCTTTGTGGATCATGTCGTGCAATATTGTGGTCGCGGCCCATTGATAAGTAGCTCCAGCGTTCTTCAACCCAAATGGTATCACTCTGTAGCAATATATACCCCATGGGGTAGTGAATGCAGTCTTCTCCCGGTCTTCGGGTGCCATTACTATCTGATTATAGCCTGAGAAGCCATCCATAAACGAAAGCAAGGCATGCCCCGCCGTGAAATCTACCAATTCATCAATGTGTGGCAAGGGAAAGTCGTCCTTCGGACTGGCCCTGTTCAAATCTCTGAAGTCTACACATACCCGAATCCTGCCATCCTTCTTCGGCACCGGAACAATGTTGGCCAACCAAGTCGGGTATTCGGATACCAGTAGGAAGCCTGCATCGATTTGCTTGGTGACCTCTTCCTTGATCTTAATGGCCCAATCAGGGCGGATCCTTCTGAGCTTCTGTTTGATCGGTCGGGCCTCGGGGTCAAGAGGGATCCGGTGCTGTACAATCTCAAGATCGATTCCAGGCATGTCTTCGTAGGACCACGCGAAAACATCTTTGAAATCTTTTAATAAAGTGACTAAGCGCTCGCGTTCCTCCGAAGACAACGTGTACCCGATCTGGACCAGCTGCGGGTCCTTCTCAGTACCAACATTCACAGTAGTGATTTCATCCATTAAGGGTTTAACAAATCTTTCCTGCTCTTGATCAATCAATCGTTGCAAAATCGGAGGAATTTATTCCTCGTCGTTTTCATCAAAATTTTGAAAATCCTGATTTAAGCAATAAATCAAAGGCACAGAAAAATACTCAGAAACCACATTCACATCATTCTCATTAAATACTTCCAAGCCGTCCGATTCTTCTATTACAACAGACTCAAAAGAAAAAGAAAATGACGACCTAGACAGGACTGTGGCATCCGGGTTATCACCCCCAGGAATACCGGACTCAGACTCAGTCGAGCTGGAACCTGATTCCGACTCACAGGACTCGATGGAATCAGATTCCGGCTCACTACCTGACCCGGTGGTGCTGGACAAAAATCCTTCCTCGTACTGCCAAATGAAAGAGGGTGCGATGGATGCATCCAAAATAGTTGATGGTAGGCCCGCAGCCATTTCATTCCCGATCATGCATACCGAGGAGTTATCCCCTAAGCACTTCTGTTCGATCGGAGGATCTGAAAGTAGACATGTCAGTGCTACCCCCATTTCGTTTTCAGCGTCCTCAGACTGCACTTCCTTACTCTGTTCAGTCTCAACCGACAGATCTGCCTGCCCTTCGGCGATGTCATTCTCAGGTAGCTGCAGGTCAAAGAAAATCTCAAAACCTGGCACGCGCTTCTTCTCCGCGTTCAGCCATGGTTCTGGGAAGCCACAAAACGGAAAGTCCTCCCCCTCCTGGACGAAGCGTCCGTTTAAAGTACCCTGAATGGGCCTATGCATCAACTCAAAAGGCTTCCCAGCCTTCTTTGCTCTGGCTCTTCCGGCCAGTTCCTTTCCTTTCCTTATCCAGTCCTCTTTGGTGGGTAGATAACCCAACCCAAAGGTATGAGGGATGTGTGGCATTTCGGCCAATGCTGCGACGCCCTTCCGGCCGCTCTTGCCCAATCCCATCCCGGGGATGTGTTGGAGCTTGTTCATGAGATAGACTGCCTAAGCACTGACATATACCCCTTCCTTAGCAGCCATGATGTCCTGTACAACCCGAGCCTCAGCCAAGGTAAAACCCGATATGAACACATCTTCCATACCGTGCTCAATTTCTAGAACAGGCGTAGATACTTCCGGCGGCGGATGAATCGATGAATTTTCGAAAACGATGGCTACTCCCTTCCCATAGGGGTATTTCACCACTTGATGTAAGGTAGAAGAGACTGCCTTTACCTGATACAGCCACGGCCGCCCTAAAAGCAGGTTGAAAGTTGCAGGAACCTCCAAGACATGGAAATCTATCTCATGCTGTCCCGGCCCAACCTTTGTTTGAATCTTAACTGTTCCCATTACTTCCCGGCTTGTGTTGTCATACGCCCGAATCACCTGGGCTGTTGGCACAAAATCCCCGATTTTCAAACCGATCGCATAGGCTGTCCTTGCCGGGCAGACGTTGATGGCGGACCCTGTGTCGACAAGCACCACGGGTATCCATTTATCTCTGCACTCCACAGAGATGTAGAGTGGCTTGTTATGGTTCGCACCCTCAGGTGGCAGTTCTTTGTCAGAAAAGGTCAACATCGGGGTAGTCCCTCCCGAAAAAACTAGGCCCACCAGCTGTTCGGGCGTGGTGTCTATAGAAAGCTTGGCTTTATCCATGGCTGAAAGGACAGCCTGTCTATGTACTCGAGAAGCCATAAGCAGCCCCCAGATGGAGATGTCTGCTTGTATCTTCTTTAATTGTCTCAATACGGCCTCATCCTCGAGTTGCTTTTCTTTTTGCTTCTCTGCCTCCTTATCTTTTCCAGACGCCTCTGGTTGATCTAGGTGCGGAGGCTTGAAGTACCGTCCACTCCTAGTCATGTGATTGACTTCGCCGATATACCAGGTATCATCGTCTTCCCACCACATTCCATTTGCAGCTGACAGGCACCTATCCGGTTCTGGCATGACTGTTCCGATACTTGCAGTACCTTCTATTCCTATGCTCGCGGCATTCTCCATTTCTGTACCTGCGGCAGTCTCAACCCCCACGTGGGCTTTTGCCTTCCTGATTCTCTCGGAATCTTCAAATCTTTCCTGTTCTGACTGTATCAATGCAGTAGATTGTTCAATAATCCCTGTACTCAAAATGCTCCATTCCCGAGCGAAACTCTTGACACCGGCACTCTCCAGCGATGTACTCTGTTCTTCGACCCTCCCGGCTGTTACTGACATTCCTGCCCCTGCCGGGCCTTGTTCTGACTGAAACTCTCCTACCACATCTGGCTGATCGTCAAACCATCCCGTGGCCTCTGTCGATTCCTCATAATTGAACCAGTTGACGGCTGAGTCTCCTGGATCTTGGTTACTGTAAAACTGGAACTTGGCAAGATCCTCTTCCACAGCCGTCAAATCATCCGTTCCCTGTCCTGGACTGTCCCCTTGGATTGCACATAGCTCTCTTCCTGCTGGAAATTCCACATTTGGTCTATTCTGGCCTATTGGCGAAATGTAGTCACTCGGACTATAAGCATTCCCAACATCACTCCCAGATTTCGCAGACTCTGGCTCGACAACCCCCTTCTCCTTTGGAGTCTTCTCTCTCCTACTCTCGATGGTCATCACCGCTGGCTTGGGTTGGGTTATGGAGACGTCCATCATGCACAAATCGGTGCAATCGGGAAGGAAAACCTCCGGCTTAGGCAGATAGGAAGGTGTGATATAAATACTAGGATCGTAGGACACGACCCCAGTATGGATGAAATTGATTCTTTTGGGTGGTGGAGCTTGGTTATGTGTGGGGAGAGGATTTGTAGTAACGTTGGGTTTCTCAGGAGGCAAAATCACCCCATTATCAATGAGATCTTGAATCTCATGACGTAATCGGAAACACATGTCAGTGTCATGACCGTGCTGTTGGTGAAATGCACAATACTTGGCTGGATTGTGGGCAGCGGGGAGTCTTTCCGGTAAGGGCCGCGGCTCTAGGGGCTTCAGGTGCCCTTTTCTGATTAGAACCCCCAAAGCTTTGGATAGGGGCATATAAAGCAGAGCGAAGGTTCTGTTGTTTTTGGGAGGGTATTTGGCTATTTGTGGGTTGCTTCCGGACGCACCGGAGAATGGTGCGGCTGCCATAGTTCTCGGGGAAGGGTTGGTGGTGACCATACTCACTTCGGAGGTTCTGGTAGTTGTAGTGCCACTCGGGCCTGCATTAGTATTACGATTGAAAGTTCTGCGGGGTTGCTCCCGGTCATTATCAATCAAGCCTTGTTTCAAGGCGTCCTCAATCTGCACTCCCATTTCATGCAGATCAGAAAAGGTAGGAAAGGGGAGTACAATCATCTTTTGCATTAACTTCAGCTGAAGATTGCGCATAATCATCCGAATCTGGTCTTTGTCCGTGGGCCTTAAGGTCATCATCGAAGCTTTACCCTGCCATCTGGTTACGAATTCTGAGAAGCTTTCTTTGGGTTCTCGCCTCGTTGTCTCAAGATCCCGGGTCGTGATCTTGATTTGCGTGTTGTATGAGTACTGCAAGATGAAGGCCTCAGCCATCTCGTCCCAACTTCTCTTAACATCATCCTCCAATTTGGCATACCATATGGCTGCTATGCCCGACAGGGTCCGGCCAAATAAAGACAGCTTCTGCAGTCTAGTGAGGCCCATTGGCCTTAGGATGTCTGAAAACAGTCGCAAGTGCACCATAGGATCCCCGGATCCGTCAAAACGATCAATTTGTGGCATCTTAAACCGGTCTGGCAGCGTCACGGCTGCGTCGGTGTATCCGTCTTCAATGTCCGGAATGGACTTCACACCTTGAGATTTCTTAAATAGTTTTCAAGCTTGCTCATTTTTAATGCCATGGGGTCCACCTCGGACTCGAAGGGAGAATCCGGTTGATTGATAGGAGTGGGTGCCTTGGATAGTTGAGGCAGAATCGGGGGTGGAGCCGGCCCCGTTGGGATGTCTGTATCTTCTTGGACATTCCGGGCATTTGGCGTCTCTTCGGGTATCGGAACCCTTAGTGGGGGAGGGACTTGCTGTGAAGCAGATGCTCCAGTTTGCTGCTGCAATCTTACGATTAACACCGCTTGCTCATTCATAACTGTGGCTTGTTGTTTGACGAATTCTGTCTGTCGGACAGTATCCTGCTGCATCACTTTCATGCTTTCTTGGAGTTGTCGCACCATCTCTTCTAAACTAGCCATGCTGTTCTGTTCTGACTGAATTATCGGTATATGTTCCCTTTCTGTGGGTGAAACAGAATCCTGATCCCTACTGTACACAGGTGGGGTAGATAAAGCCCTCTGTACTGACTGTTGAACTGATGCCCTCTGCCTAGTTGTCCTCCGTCTAGTAACCGGGGGTAGAGAGTGGTACACTGGTTGTCCGTCTACCAGATCCTCAGATCGATGGAGCCGACGACCTATGATCCAGAGTGCTTGGGAAATATCTACCGGGTTGGAAGCAATGATGCTAAACTACCTAGCAAAAAGATAAATAAAGCAATAAAAAAACTAACAATCGGACAGCACAACGGCATAAAATAAACACATATAACGCACAGTTGGGTATTCATAATGCACAGTTGGTAAGCCGAACATACTGTTCCTCGATACTAATCACTGTTCCCCAGAATCACTGTTCCCAAAACTGAACCTGATACCCGCAGATAACTGATTCTCAAAAACTGATACTGATGCCCTCAGGTCTAATACTCAACCTTGCAAACTGATATGTACGTTCTTGTAGAGAAACACTCTAAAAGCACATAGCAAGTAAAGAGAGCCAAAACACCCCAATGTTGGGGTAGGGTTTCCCTATCCTATTTTGTCAGGAGCTAGGGTTCCACTATGCACGCAGCAGTTTTCAAACAACCTAACATCGGGTAAACAGCCTGTCCTAATTTGGAATGGTCACTATGGATCCGAATATGCACTAGGTCGAATGGTCGAAAAGGGTGCCCCGGTAAAACCGGGGTTTGTGTTCCCATACTGTCAGAGCCCATAACCGGTCAGCCTTATGGTCATGCCTTGACAAGACAAGCCTCCGGCAAACCGTTCAGGAATGGCAGATGGCAAACACTGTGTTCCTAGGCGCACCAATGCACATGCAATGCAAAGAGACACATAAATGGAATCAAAATAGGATATCACGAGTTCGAGTCAAGTTCTCTAATTCCCCAGCAGAGTCGCCAGAAACTGTAGCACGTCCGCGAGGGACCCCGCGCTATAGTTCGAACTCGATTTGTGTTGCGGTTCTTGATCTGAACCAAAGAGTCCAAATCTGGCAAATCGTTTTGAGAAACAGATTTTTTTGAAAAGAAGTGCCAAACATGGACTGCTTTGCCAGATACAGAGTCACCACCTAAATATTTTTTATGGGGAATTTAGGAAACCCTGACTCAGTGCCGAAGGCCACATGTCCGTCATCACCAGAGTTGCCTTGGCTCGGGAGCTAGGGTACGATTGGGGAAGGTCAGCTATGAGCACCCCCTCTCGCCCGATCTGAAGATCGGCCTCTACTAATCGTGATATCCGTTTTTGAAAACATTATGTGTTTTTATTCCATTTATTAGCCTAGAATTACTATGTTATGCGCACAGCAAACAAGTATAGACTAGGTTGCCTAATTTGGAAATAAGCATTGCATATCCGTTGTCTTAAAAAAATGTTTTGGAATTTGCTATTCGCAAGTAGGCTAAAACACGGATTTCAACGAGTGTTTCCAACTTAGGTAATCCAACCTTCACCCACAGGCATTCAAACAGTTTATCACATAAGCATCTAGCCACATGGTAAGCATACTGTCATGATAGCATTCACACACATGAGATATGCTAAAGCATAAATGCTTACCGGGTACTCCGAGCCAAAACAATAAACTAGTTAGCCAACATGCATGGTCCTAGTTCATGTCAATTTGACTAATGCAACACATGCAGGATGCAATTAGAATAGGCTCGGCTAACCTAAACATGGCATGTGAAATGCAATCAATTGCTGTACGTATTCGATTCGGAATTGAAGTACAAATGCAGTTAGTATGATGTACCGAGCCCGGTGCATGTAAGACAAATGTATGGATGCACGCATGCATAGCATAAGGTATGCTAATTTAAAAATATGCCCTAGTCTACCATCATAAGCAGGTAAACAAAAGGGAAGAAAGACGTGGGGTTGGAAGACATACACACACTCACGCACATTTATTACATAATTGCCCTCACTCGGAGGGTCCAAATAAATATTACAGTCCAAATAATAAACGCATAAATTATTACAGAATTTCTAATTAATTAACAGAATGAATACAAAAAGAAAGGTGGCCACAGCCCCCGCCTTGGGATGCGCGAATGATGCATGCTCGAACTCGTCTCGCCCGGAAAGTCCGAACCATACCACTACCGTCTCTGTTTACACTGCTCTGCTTCTCTAAAAAATTCCAAAGTTCTGGGACAGGTTCCTTGCACACTGTAGAATACCATCGGCTGGAAGAAATGCCCACCGGCCATAGGTAATTTCCATCGGCTGCTGATGGAGTTATCGGCCATTCACAAATGGCCGGTCGGCATTGGATGCTGCCGGTCGGCAGAAACTTCCTGCAGAAGACAGTTTTGACAGCAACAGAGGACAGACAGTATATGGCATGGGATTTCAGGCACATGTGAGCATGGTCATGCTCCCCATCATGCTTTGAACTCAGGGAAGCATGGCCCTCGATTCTCGAGCCATCAATTGTGCATGATAGCCTAAGTGATCAAGCTTGCCATTTGATGTAAAAATGCATGCAACACACAAATGAGAACCAAGACCCTATCATGTCTAAGTCAAGGGCCCCGGTGACCGAGAGTTAAGACGCGTTACATCACTTATAGTATGAATGCTCCTTAACCCTCACACTTGGTTTGACACCCCAAACCAAGTAATGCAATGCATGTTATGCACTCATGACCCAAAGATACAATATGGGATTAGGATGCAAGTCATGCCAAGTACCATACAACCACTATGGCAAGTATGCAATGCTAGGCATGCAAGATGCAAATGCAATGCAAACATGGATGATTTAAGCAATAGGAACGTCATGTTACAACACCTAACGAAGCAATCATGCAACAAACATGAGACAAGTATGCAATGGTGGGCTTAAACCATAAAGGGGCAAACCTTAATCCATCCCAAAACAGTGGGCAAAAGTGCCCAAAATGGTGGACAAACACTCATGCCAACATGCAAGCCAATGGACCTAAGGCTAAGGCACAAAAAAGGGACCCTTTACTTCCATTAACATGACCATTCATGGCATGAATTAGACAAGCAAAAACAGAATCCTAGCATTCAAAATGGACTCCAAACCCACTGATATGATAGCTTAAATGGCTCCAATGAGATGCATGCACCAAAGCTCATTTCTAGGCATAAAAGGGCACATCCTCAAAGCATGAAAGAGGTCACATATGCAGGCATACAAACATGATTTATGGGCTGAAATATGATCCTAAATGATGCCAAATCATGAGGATGGTCTAAGCTACGCATGCTAAAGACCAATATACTCAAGGCTTACAAGCCAAAACACAAAGAGATGACACAAAACATGGCAAGCATGACTGAAACAGATGGCCAACAGGCCTTAAACATGGTAGAATAATGCCAATACCTTCATGAAATTAGGCTAACACATGCAAGAATCATGGCCTAAACACAAGATGCATTTCTAGGCCAAATAGAGGAATGTAAAGCAAGTATGTTAAGCATGCAAAAGGGCACAAATCCGGCCAAAAACAGAGGTTACATGTGACCTAAAAACACCCAAAAACCTCTGAAAAAGGGCCAAAAATCAATCAAGCATGCATGTTACCCTTTAAGCCAAAAAGCAAGGAAATGAGGCAATGAAGGGAGAGGGGTGCCCCTCCCCTATACAAGACTTCAAACCACCTTCCTCACCACTGAAAATCCACTGGTTTTCAGTGGTGAGAAGGCTAAGACACTCAAGCAAACAAGGACTCACCAAGGGAAGCACCAAAAGGCCAAATAAGGCCTAAGAGGGTGAGTTTGAACTCAAACCACAAAACACCCTTAATGAAAGTTCTTAAGCATGAAAATGTAAGCCTTTTTTATGTTATGCACAAAGCCTAAATCAGCAAGCAAGACAGGTAAAAAACTAATGCAAGTTTGGGGAATCTAAAGCAAAGTGATTACCTTTGAAGATCCTTTGAAGAACAGATAACAACCCTCAAAGTGCCTCAAAGTTGAAGCAAGGTGTGGTAGTGTGTGTGTTAGTGCAAAACTAAGGTAGAAATGCACTTTAGGGCCACCAAACACACACAAGGAAGGAGAGAGAGGGAAATATAGAGAGAGAGTGTATGTATATGTATAAGCGTTGGTTTTCTCTTCAAACTTGCTAACCAAGAACAAGGCGGAGAGCTCTCCTCTTATAGAAGTCCACCTTGCAAAGCTTACACAACAAGCTTGCTTAGAGGGAAATCCCTCCATACACGTGTATGGAGGGGAACAGAGTTGGTGCCAGCTATCAAAGCTGGCACAAAATATCTACATAAAGTAGATGAACAGTAGTCGGCTGCTCAGAGTTGCCATTTTGACAAAAAGGAGTGCCGACCGGCAATATAGATTGCCGATGGCATCAAAACACCAGCCGGTGGCCTCTAGCCATGGCTGGTGATGTGTGGGGATGCCTCACAAGGCATTCCCTGCCCTTCCAAGGCAAAACACAAGTGTTTGGTGTAAAACCAGACACTAAACAGTCGAGTTCGGAGATCCTGAGGCAAGGCGCGTAGCCGAGACCTCCGGGAACTCCAAACGAACACAAACAAGGGTAATCACCAAGTGTTCAAACGGTGACATCCAAGTCTTGAGGACGGTCAAAAATGGGGTGTCTACAGAGGGTCTCAATTTATACATGTAAAGGGGGGAGAAGAAGAGCCTCCAGCCTTTAAGGCTGGTCATTAAAACACCAAGCATCCATAGCTCCTTTCAAAAAATATGAAAGTTTGGATGCCCAAAGGATTCACACCCTTTAGCCAAGAAAAAGGATTTAAATACTCTTTAAAATCCTATTCATGAATCTAACATCATGAGGCAATTTCTTGGCAATTTCTTATTCAAAACCCAATGATTTTTGGCTCACTTGGACCTAACACAATAAAAGGCTGGTACCCACTTTAATATTTAATTAAAGTCACCACACTTTAATATTAAATTAAAGTCACCAAAAATCATTTTTTCCAACAGTTGTGTGCTCTGCTTCTATAGTTCTGGAGAATGGACTCCTCTCTCTTTTCTCTTTCCTCCTTTCTCGGATCTGATTATCTCTATTTTATTATTATTATTATTATAATATAAGTTTTGATTTATTATCTGTAGTAGTGCTTGTTGTTGTTGATGATGACGATGATGACGACGAAACAAATCCAAATGGATCTTCTTTTTTCTTTTTTTTATTTGAACAGATTTATCTGGTCTTTGGTTTGAACAGATCTGTCAAATTTTTTTTAAGGAAAAAAATTGAACTGATTCTTGAAAATATTGTTGTATTGCTTGAAGATTTTTAGGGTTTTGAAATATCTGTAAACTTCCATTAGTACAGATAGGTTGAGAATTCCATTGGTACAGATAGGTTGAACATTTTATTTTCCACTCCTCTCTCTCTCTCTCTCTCTCTCTCTATATATATATATATATGAGAATTTAAACAGGTAAAAATAAAAAATTGAATAGATTTATTTTTGCAATAGAGTAAAAATTGAACAGATAAAAAAAATTTAGGCAGATAAATTTTTTAACAGATAGTCAAAAAATTTTAACAAATATATATAAATTTGAATAGATAGATAAAATTTTTGAATAAATAGTAAATTATGTGAACAGATAGTAAAAAAATGTTAACAAATAAAATTGAAAGTAAAATGTCCTTCAAAACAAACAAAAAGATTTCGTACCAAACTATTTTATAAAGAATGAATCTTTCACCAACAAAAAAAAATATATATATATATATATCTACTAAATTTAATATCTTATAACCTCCTTAAGTAAGATTTTTCAATAATTATCTCTTTTTAATTTTATTTTATTTTAATATAGCTGGAGCTCAGTCCCAATCTCAAATTCGGCCTAGCAAGCTCAGCCCAAAATTTTATGGGTAGAATGGCCCCCTATTCAAAGTCCCAATCCACCACTTTTTCGAAAAGACCACTCCCCACGTTCATTATTTTTTTTTTTTCAAGTACATAGTTTCCATCAATATAACCCAAAAAAAAGAAAAAGAAAAAAGGACAGAGTTTCTCCATAGTTTAAGCGGGGGTCGATCATTCATTCAAAAAATATATATAATAATAAATATTTTTTATAAAAATAGATTAAATTAATAATTATAATAATGTAATTTAATGAAAAAATTAGTGATAAATCCAATCTAAAGAAAGTATAAACATTAGACTCAATGGATATTTTTTGTTGATAAGAAATCCACACTTTGTGAAATAATTTAGTGAAAGTCCTGAAGATCATTTTGTTTTTAATTTTATCCTGGACTTTTTTTTTATCAGTTTGACTTTTTGTTGATTATTTGTTCAAAATTATGTCTATTTGTTCAAATTTTTATTTCTATTTATTCAAATATTTTGTCTATTTGTTCAGTTTTTTCGCCTATATATTCAATTTTTTTCTTATATGTTCAATTTTTTTCCTAAATTCTATCTATCTATGTAATTTTTTCTTAAATCCTATTCAATTTTTCTCATCTGGTAAAATAATAATTTCTTATCTATTAAAATAACAATTTCTTATATGTTACTCAAATTTGGAAGCCCATTTTTCCTATTTGTTTGAAATTCACAAACTAATTTATCTATCAGCTGGAATTATCCACCACCCACACTCAAATATTATACAAAAATGTTGAAATTTTGAACAGCTTTGTTCTATATCTGTTCAAAATTTGAACCAGATCTCACTTATTGTTCAAAATTTGGTATATAACTATTTCATCATCATCATCATTAATAACAATAATAACACCACCACTACCACCAAATCAACAACTATCTGTCATTTTTTTTTTTTGAATAGATCTATCTGACAAAAATTTTTTGTTCAATTTTTTTTTTTTTTAAATTTGTTACAATCTATTTCATCATCTTTATGATCATCATCATCAAAAAAACAACAACAACAACAACTAGCAAAAAAAAAAAAAATAACACTATCTGTTGAAAATATTTTGGCATTTTTTTGAGCCAGATCTGCTCAAAAAAAAAAAAAAACAGATAAAAAAAATCCGAGTATAGAAAGTGCTAAATAGTGTAAAAAAATTTGATTATATACTAGATCGAGATTAAGATCGTAGAAAATACCTCAATTCTTCCCACCATTGAAAAAAAGTCAAAATCAAATGGTGAAAAAGGAGGCGACTTAGAGCGACGGATGAAAAGAGGGTTTGGAAGTTTTGAGAGACGACAACAGACGATGGTGAAAAGGAACTGAGTGCAGACGATGAGGGCGGCGTTGTTGACGATGACGAGCGTTTGAAAAATCTTAGAGTGTTGTTTTTAACCGACGGTGACGAGGTTAAGAAAAGGGACTCGGGGATTAGCAATGGCGAAGCCTAGCAAAGAGTGACGACAAAGTCCAGTGGAGAGTGACGGCAAAGGAATGAGAGGAGAAAACCCTAGATCGAAGAGAGAGAGAGAAATGGTTGTAGAGAGAGGAGACAAACTATATAGATATGTGAGTATTTTGGTCATTTTGTCTAAAATTATCCTTGGACAAACTATTTCGCAGCCTGGAACTTTGGACAAAGAAAATCCAAATTTGAATTTTTGAACTAAGTCCCCTAATTTAATTACGTTTAGTTCTAAAAAATAGATTAAACTATGAATTCTGATCAATTTTTTTTTTTAAAATAATAATTTACACATCAAGACTTAAAAAATTAATGAATTAAAAATAGTAAAACCATAATTTAAAATAATGTAATAATTTATAATAGCATTTTTAATTTTTTTAGTTAAAAAAAATTAGTCCCCAAATGGGTCTAGAAAGTCAGAGTTGAAAGACAGGCTCCCAATCATTAGGCAAAAGGAAAAAAATTTCACAAACAACCCAATAATACACAAATTAGCAGCTAATACTAATGGTTGATATTAACACACCCTTTGACAGCTTCATTGTAGCACAAAACAGTGCTTTGAGCTGGCCAAAAATTAACAATTGATACTAACATAGCATTTAACTAGTCCATTGCTGATGCTCTTAGGGTTGGACTTGCTACTTAATTCTGACCATTCAACTAGGGTATACGACATTTTCAACAATAATTTAGAGCACTAATTTTGGTATTTTAATGGAGCACTAATGACATGATAAGGAGAAAAAAAATAAATAAACAAATCAAGACCAAAACATCACATCACAGTGAGTAGGGTCCACTACCAGCTTATTAGAGCTTGTTTTAGAGTTCAAGAATTAGTGTTCCAAAGCATTTTCCCCACATTTTATTGCCCTGTTCTTTCTGGGTAATTGGGTTACCAACAATGATATATCCTTCTAAAACTAGAGTTCTAAAGCCCCGTTTGTTTTCAGAGGTAGAATAGAGGGGATTAATTGTGAGGGGATTAAGTAAAATTGTGTTTGTTTTGATTATAGTTGTTAGTGTAGTGATTGTTAAATTGTTTTTATATAAAATAAATATAAAATAATAAAACAAATAAAAAAAATACAAAAATATTAAACATTAATGTTTTTTAAAAAAATGCCTAACATGTAAAAAAATTTAAAAAAATAAAAATAAAATAAAATAATTTCAGAAAAAAATAAATAAATAAAAATAATGATTTTTACTTAACAAAAAATATAAAAAATTAAACATTAATGTTCAAAAAAAAATGCTCGACATGTAAAAAATAAAATTAAAAATAAATAAAAATAAAAAATTTCTAATCCGCCGAACTATTTTTCTAATACCAAGTCCTGGAGGCCCAATCAAATCCCATCTGCAAGGCCTATCCTAAGCCCTTCAGCTTAGCAGTCCCTTCCTTAATTCTGTAAACAAATCGCACATCAAATGGGGCTCACAGCTATTCTAATCACAATCCCCCTCTCATACCCCAAAATAAACGGGGCCTAATTGAATTCTAGCGAGGTGGAAAAAAAAATACAAGATCAAAATATCACATTAGATGAATCTCACGTACATATTAAAATTATTAGAGCTCCAAAACATTTTTCAATTGGGTTGCCCAATAGGGCTCTCGAAACAAGGCGTATATAGGGAACCGAAATGATATTTATGTAACAGCGCTGCTTGAGGGCCCTAAATTTCGGGGCTCGAATGCCCCGAAATTCCACTTTTGGTAAAAAAAAAAAAAAAAAAAAAAGGAAAAAAGAAAGAAAAAAAGAAAACAGTTTCCAAAAATGAAAATTAGGGGCATTAGGGACAAATTTTTTAGGGCCACCAATCATTTTTGTTTATGTAATTCTAAACTACACCCCCACAAGAATTTGACGTACAATGAATGATCATGATTTCCTCATATTTAGTTTTTGAGAAAGAAAAAAAAAATTTCAAAACTACATATCACCTTATTTGGGTTTCAAAAAATTGAACTCACTTTTTAAGAAACTAAAATTTTTATTTTTAGTCAAAAATTTTAATATTTGAAGAAATTTTTTTTAGATACACGTAACTTAAATACACTTAAAAATTATAATATTTATTAAAATAATCTTTGAAAAATTCATCAAATATAAAAAATTGCAAAAAAAAAATCAAAATTCAGTGTATTTTTATATTTTTGTGTATTTATTGAATTTTTAAAATATTTTTTCACAAATATTTTATTTTTTATGTGCATCGAAGTTATATGCATCTAGAAAGTAACAAATTTACTTAAAATATGAAAAAAAAAATATTAAAAATAAAAAATATGAAAAATAAAAAAATTAATTTTTAAAAATCAATTAAAAACAAATTTTTTATATCTTAATAAGAGAAAGTAAGTAAGAACAAAGTAGTTTAATTTACGTTATGGCATTTTTTTAAAATAATAATTTTGGACTAGTTCAGTTGACTACGAATGCTCTACTATGGTTAATCTTTGTATTTCTCCGTTATTAAGATAAATTGATGATTGTCAAATAACTTATATTATTTAATTAATATTATTAAAATAATAGTGTTTTTTCTTCAAAATTTTGAGATAAATATCGACCCTAAACCCCCTCTTGAATTCATTCCAAATTTATAATCGCACACGCTATTGATAAAGTTCTTATAAACATGAATGCCATAAAGATTGAGATTTTTTTTTAATAGGTTCCACATATATAATATATACTGTATTTTTTTAATTGTGAAGAAAAATATATGTTATTTACAATGAACTTTTATCTTGAAACTTATTTCAAAAATAATAGTATAAATTTAAAGTTAGTAAAATATAGGTTAAAATTAAAATAAATAAAGTCCACAAATATATTTTTAAAAAATATTTTTAATTTTTTTTTATGTATATAGTATTATTGTTATAAATAAATATGAAATTATTTTTTTCACATTTTTTCTTATATATATTTCCTCGTAATAAATGGACACACGCTAAGGGCATCCGCATCAAGATTATCAAAATAACAAAAAGCTAAAATATAACTAATAAATCAACAAATTCTCCCTCCATCACTCTCAACAAATTTTTTTTAAAATTAACTTTGTTAAATTTGGTACAGTACCTCAACAACTTTGTTGAGACACTGTTCATTCGCTACATATTTTTTTATTATATTTTCTAGAGAAAAATTGGGCCAAATTGGATGTCTCGTGAGTGCTTGTAGCAGAAGAAGAAAAAATGCAGAAAATTAGTCTAACCAGTCGACCGGTCAACGGCAATTTTTTTTTTTTTTGGCATTTTTGTATTTTTTAAGAATTGTTTGGATGACACCTCATCAATTTAATAAAAAAAGAAAAAATAACAAATACAATAAGAAATTAATATTTTAATAAGACTGAGTTAGAATCGAGAGCTTGATGCAGCGAGTACTGAAAAGGTGACTAGCTAAAATAGTAAAAGTGGATTTTGAGTTATAATTTAACTCAAAATTTGTTGAGACTGATGCAGATGCTCTAACTAGAGTACATTTTTGACTAGGAAAATGATTCACTGCTCTTGATTATGCCTTTTTTTTTTTTTTTGGTTACATTGGAAACAAGATTATGCCCTATATGATTCGTTTGGAATGTGGGTTGACTTTTTAGCTATTTTAGCCTACGGCTAAAAAATCTCGTTTGAGATAGGCTTTTTGACTTTTTTAACTTTTGTGAGAGAAAAAATGAAATGATTATGGATTTGATGTGATGTTTTGTGTTAGGGAAGTGATTGAGACCACCTCCAATCACCACCCCCACTACCCCACACACACATGGCGGGTGGTGATTGGAGGAAAAAGAAAAAAAAAAAAAAAAACTGGCCAATCAGAGAGAGAGGGGGTCAAAAGGGGTGCCTCCTTGAGGGGGTCCAACTCATTTTCCTTTGTCTTATTGGGTTAAAAAACCTATTTTATCTTTTTGTGACTATTTTAGCCAAAAAGCCTTTGGTTTTTTGGCTTTTTTATGCCAAACGAGCTCTTACTAACCCAAGGGTGTAGCAACTTGTTAAAGGCCTGGGGGTTAAGATTCCAGGTCTCAAGTTCGACATTTCTTGGGTCACCTCTTGGGCGTAGCGCAGTTGGTTAAGAAGTTAGCCTCAAGTTGTTGTTATCATAGTACTTGGTGTAGGTTCAATACTCCCCCGCTGTGCGAGTCCTAACTTAAGCGAAACATATCTTGGGAGGTCGGAGTAGGTTCCCATGTTGTAGTTTCCTAACTAAGAACGGACAACAGGACACCTTGGTGATCTCTGCAAAAGGAGTTATCCTGGACCTGCGGGAGAGTGAGAGGATTTTTCTGTAATAAAAAAATAAATAAATAAAATCTATGCCCTTTATCAATCACTAAATTAATATATAGAGTTGTTTAGAAATTATTTCGAAATAGTTTATTTTACTAATTTTTTATTTTTTTATAAAAATATATGTAATGTAATAAAGAAGTGATACAATTTAAAATAAGTGATACGTAGGGGTGTAAAAATACCTCGTGGCCCGAGGCCTGTCTGAGGCCCGAGGTGGGTCCAATTAGGCTCACACTATTACAAAAATAGTTAAAGATCACACTTTGATAAATGAAAATATCTCACTTTTATTAGAAGTGTGATAAAAAAAATAAGATTAATATTTTAATCACACTTAATTTGATTAAGTGTGATAATATTTATTTTTTATATCACTTTTCAATTAAATATAATTATATATATATTTTTTAATACACTTTCTAAATAAGTGTGATTATATATAATATTTTTAATCACACTTCTATGTGTGATGATTATATATTCCTCCAATCCCGAAACTTAAATTCCAAATTTCATTCTGACTCCCAGCCCATGTCGAGCCCTAGTCCCTGACTCACTCACTCACTCTCTGTCTCTTCCTCTTCTCTCTCTCATCTGAGATCTAGATCGTGAGGTAGATCAAAATCCAAATCCCATTGCCAGCAGCCACTCCTTCGTCGGAACTCCCGAGCCTCTCATCTCAGTCGCTTTCTATCTTTCGACAATGACGATGAGATCGCATTCTGGATGACGGTAAGATCAATGGTTCATGATGACGATCTGGAAATCGTAAAGAAGATGGGTTAAATGTAGAAATCTGGATGATAATGGGTTTGCGATTTGTATGACGATCTCGAAGCTGTGTTGGACCAGATCTTTTCTTGCAATTCACCAAGATCAGAGGGTTTATCAAAACCCCAACGAATACATGGGCATGGCAGGGCAGAGAAGAAGGTAATGAAGCACGAACAGAGAGGGTATATCGATTCTTCAACTATTTGTTTACAATGGTTCTTGTATTGCAGTCTTGGAGGTAAATTTTGCCTGTTAGTCCTGAAGTCATAGAAAGTGTATTTCTCATTTTGGTTTCAATCTGAGAAATGTGTTAACCTTGAATTATTGTTTGTTTAGTGCCAATCTATTGTTTTCCTGTAGATAATGGATCCAACTCCACAATGGCAGTTGCAGCAACTGCTGCGGGTGATCAGTAATTGCAACAGACTGCAAATGTATCTAAGAAAGAGAAAGAAACATCAATAGCAAGTAACGACAATGGTAATGACATTGGCAATGGAAGGGGCAAAGAAAGCCCCCATTTGCATAAAGAAAGTGATTTACCAGAAATGTATATTACTTTTTGGATCAACAAAAATGCAACCCATAATAGCAATCCTCATGTTTTTAATTAGATTTTCCTTAATTATTAGCTTTTTGTAATCCCCTGGATTTTCTGGGTTCATTCTACTTTGGGGTTTGAAATAATCTCTTTTTAAGTTTGAAAGTTATGTAAGTGTTCCACTTTTATGCGAATTCCTCTGGAAACTTGATGTAGAATTTGTTGTGTACATATTGTTGGTGTACGAGCTGTGGAATGAAGTATCTTTATTTATTTATTAATTCAGACTAAAGCCTCCTGATTTAAGATGAATTAGAACAATATTGTTTCCTTTCGCACATGCCTGAGATGTGAATGTGTTGTGGTAGGTTGTCAAGGCTCCTACTGCAAAAGGTGTTACATTTTTAAAAAAATGGTTTGTTGGTTGCAACGCAAGCCATGTAGTGTGTGTGAAGGGACTTCTGTACAAAAATATATTGGCCACTCTAGTAATCTTGTTACAGTAAGGGCTATTCTTTTGCATTTGCATTTTCTTATGAATGAGTATTGTGTATTTGAATTTTGGAGAACAGACGGAGTTGGACACTATAACAACCTCGACCCACAATTAGCTACTAATCCGCAATTAAAGATGCTAATGAGGGGATTAAAATAAATTATGTGTTTATTATGTATTTTGTGTGTTATTTGGTTTTCTACCTGTTACTCGTAGTAATATCTGTTGTGGAATCTACTTTGATATGAAAATTGAAAGCCTCATCAGCACACGAAACCAAAATTGATTACATGGATAGGTTATTTGGAATATTTAGAACACTTGGCAATTTCTATTAAAAACTAATTCAGTCTGATTCATTAAATTGCGTTTGGTAAGCCTTATATTCTAATTAATGTATTATGGCATCATAACTATATATTCAACACATTGAGCTCACTTGAGCTCATTTCTCTCATTCTTTGAGTGCAAATTCTGAGATTTTATTTTAGAGAGAGAGAGAGTGCAATTCAAGAGAGAGAAAAGAAGAGATTGAAGGAGAATTGAAGATCTTGGCTAGAATCCATCAAAATTAAGCTAGAACAAGAGTGATTCAAGACTCTAGGTAAGCCTTTGGCTATTAATTCATGAAGAGTATGTATTGTAGAGATGAATTCATAGAATTGTTATGATCATTTGCATGTATTTCACATATGTTTGCTAAGAAGATGAAGAATTTGATTATAATTCTAATATGCATGTATATATAAGAGTTTAATCATCACTTTGATCATGAGTTTTATCAATTGTGTGGGGTTTGATGTATGAAATGTACATGCATGCATATGTCAACAAGTTTTGTAAGTAAATTTCCATGTTTGAGGAGTCTTAGGAAAGAATTAAGAAGAAAATTCTACATGCATGCCTAAACATGTTGGGTTTTGCTATATCAAGTTTGATTTTAATCATTCATGTAGAAATTTTGGATAATTGACACATGCATGTTTGAATTATCATGTTTGAACCTTGGTTTCATGTTTTGGAAAATAATTCCTTACATGCATGGAGTTTATGAACTCAAATTTTGTTAACTTCATGAGTTTTGGAGAAAAGAGCTTGAAAGGTTTACATGCATGAAAGTTAAACTCAATTTTGGCTAAAATTATGAGTTTTGAGCTAAAGGGTTTATAAAGGATCATGTGTTCATGTTTTAGAAAAGTTTTCAAGCTTTAAGATAAGCCTTGCACGAGTTTACCTTTGAAATTGCATTTGGAAGCTCAAACTCTGTTTTTGAAAACCCAGAATTCCGAAGTTCGCTCGAGCGAGGAAACCTGCGCTCGAGCGGAGAATGCGAGCTTTCAGCATTTTTGCAAATGTAAGCGCTCTGCTCAAGCGACCAAAGTCGCGCTCGAGCGAACTCTTTGCATCCTGTTAAACCGCTCGAGCGTGAGAGTTGTGGCTCGAGCGTAGATTGAGACCAACCAGTACTTTTTCAGATAGGTCGGTCCACTCGAGCGACCAATGTTGCGCTCGAGCGACCAGGCCATTTTTAGTGCATTTTGACAAGTTGTTCTACATTTCATTTCCATCCATTTCTGAGCAGATGTAAACATGAATTATGAGTTATTGAAGAGCAATGAGCTAAGAATCGATGTATGTAAAGTGAATTAGAAAATATGTGTCAAATCCAATTATATGGGCAATATGAACAAGTTATGTGGCATGGAGTGAATAAGCAGTTAAAGTAAGAGAGCTAAGCCATAACGACCATGTGAACATGTGTAATGATAACATATGTTTGTGTTATGTACTTTTGTGTTTGTAGGTCAACGTTCGGAGATTGATTGATCGTTTACGGGAGTCCATTGTGAGTAATGTTATTGTAAAGATATGTTCATATGAATTATGTTCCAAAATGTTATTGTAAAGATATGTTCATATGAATTATGTTCCAAATATAATTTGATAAGTTATGATTTCTGAAATGATATTTGTTTACGTGAACGAATGTCCTATGTTTGAAATCTATTATGGCATCCATAAATAGTCCCAAGTCATGGGGGACGACATGTTAATGCGGGTCCATGACATATATATGATTACGAGATCTCGTTAGCCACTTCATTGTGGTGATATGTGTTTAATCGGTATCTGGAACCGATTACTCTAGTCGGAAGACGCTATGTAATGTGTTCTATGGGATGTACCATTATTATATTTGGATATGAGGATGTTTATGTTATGATCTGTTTTATGATTATGAAATGTTCGGAATTCGTTCACTAACCTCTTTACATTGATGTTATTCATTGGGCTTTAGCTCACTGCGTGTATATATATGTATAGGTGGGCATTTTGGAGATCGAGCCTGAAGACTCTTGTCTGGATCTGTGTTCTTTTGTCAGCCAACCATCGTGCCTCATGAGGAGGTTCCGGAAGTGTCATGTGTTATAAGTTTTGGTTGTGTCTGTATATGAGACTTATTTTGTTTTTGTTGGCTGTACTCAAGACGCTATAATGTGT
This sequence comes from Camellia sinensis, assembly GCF_055761805.1. NCBI lineage: Eukaryota > Viridiplantae > Streptophyta > Magnoliopsida > Ericales > Theaceae > Camellia > Camellia sinensis. The sequence goes on along the minus strand of NC_138974.1, from coordinate 137,707,859 downwards.
GTGGGTATAATGTAAAAATGACTTTTGGATATGTATATAAAGTTTTAAATATTCCGTTCATATAAGTCAGCACAGCTCACTGGACAATTATATTTATGTATTTGCTTCCGCTAGCCCCTTCTTTTGTGATTTTGTTTTAGAGGCCGTAGGTAATCATAGGATTACTGGCCGGTTGCGATGTTAAACCTATAGGGGCGCGTTTAGGTCATGATAGATTGGTATCAGAGCACGAGTTATACCGCACACACAAGTCCATATGAGCTATAGGATGTCCTAGAAAAGAAATAGGGACATTGCATTATCATGTGTAAGTGTGTGAACCATTATGAACATATCTGAATAATAAAGAAATTGAAATGAAACCTATGAGTATGAACAAAGAAGTTATGTGGAATAACATGTAATGTTGGTTTCAATACTGAATGTGTAATTCTTGTGAACATGACCATAGGAACGTGAAAGACTACGTAACCTATGTGAATATATTGAGTTGAGATAAAATGACGAACGTGTTTGATATGAAATAAAACATGAAATCAGTGAGAGCTTTTCCTATATTGATAATCAACTTGGTTATGTATAAACAAATGGAAGAAATGAGAAATGTAAATGGATTTGAATCTTCTGACGCTAGAATTAACCGGCTAGAAAGAATGGTCAAAGCCTTAACTGAATCTTTGAGACAACAACAACAAAGGCAAATACATGTACTTGAACCGGCTAATTATGATATGATAACACTGACATAGAAATATAATAAGATGAAACCACCAAAATTTGTGGAGGGTATTGAACCGTTGAAAGTCGAGGCCTGGGTTTTAGAGACTGAGAAAATATTTGAAGTATTCCCGTGTACTGAGGCCTAGAAAGTTTTGTTGGCAACATTCACACTCAAAGAAGAAGCTAGGAGATGGTGGATGTTAGTACGGAATAATAATGAAGGTGTTACGTGGGATAGATTTAAAGAAATTTTCTTTGAAAAATATTTTTCCCAATGCATCCGAGATAGAAAGGTATCCGAATTTGTATAACTAAAACAAGGCGATATGACTGTGGCTAAATATGAAGCAAAATTTACTGAACTAGCCCGGTATACACCACACATGATAGACACTGACTACAAAAAGGCTAGAAAATTTGAAGGTGGGCTTGACCTAGATGTATTTGACCGAGTTGGTGTTTTAAAATTGCCAAAGTATGTGGACGTTCTTGATAGGGCCTTAATGTCCGAGGCAAACATAGCAGCATTGAAAATATCAAAGTCAACATCGTCAACTGAATCAGAGGGAAATAAACAAAAGAAACAGAAAGTTGAAATGACTAGTAATTCGATAACCTCTATGAATGAAAAATCTAAGGCAATAACTTTTGACAATGTAAGTCGGATTTGTAAAGGATGTGGAAAACAACATTGGGGCATTTGTCGCTGCCTATCAGGGGCTTTAGCTCACTGCGTGTATATATATATGTATAGGTGGGCATTTTAGAGATCAAGCCTGAAGACTTTTGTTTGGATCTGTGTTCTTTTGTCCGCCAACCATCGTGCCTCACGTGGAGGTTCCGGAAGTGTCATGTGTTGTAAGTTCTAGTTGTGTCTGTATATGAGACTTATTTTGTTTTTGTTGGCTGTACTCAAGACGCTATAATGTGTGTGGGTATAATGTAAGAATGACTTTTGGATATGTATATAAAGTTTTAAATATTCCGTTCATATAAGTCAGCATAGCTCATTGGACAATTATATTTATGTATTTGCTTCCGCTAGCCCCTTCTTTTGTGTTTCTGTTTTAGAGGCCATAGGTAATCTTAGGATTACTGGCCGGTTGCGATGCTAAATCTATAGGGGCGGGTTTGGGTCGTGACAGAGTGGTATCAGAGCACGAGTTATACCGCACGCACAAGTCCATATGAGCTATAGGATATCCTAGAAAAGAAATGGGACATTGCATTATCATGTGTAAGTGCGCGAACCATTATGAACATACCTGAATAATAAAGAAATTGAAATGAAACCTATGAGTATGAACAAAGAAGTTATGTGGAATAACATGTAATGTTGGTTTCAATACTGAATGTGTAATTCTTGTGAACATGACCATATGAACGTGAAAGACTACGTAACCTATGTGAATATATTGAGTTGAGATAAAATGACGAACGTGTTTGATATGAAATAAAACATGAAATCAGTGAGAGCTTTTCCTATATTGATAATCAACTTGGTTATGTATAAACAAATGGAAGAAATGAGAAATGTAAATGGATTTGAATCTTCTGACGCTAGAATTAACCGGCTAGAAAGAATGGTCAAAGCCTTAACTGAATCTTTGAGACAACAACAACAAAGGCAAATACATGTACCTAAACCGGCTAATTATGATATGATAACACTGACACAAAAATATAATAAGATGAAACCACCAGAATTTGTGTAGCGTATTGAACCATTGAAAGCCGAGGCCTGGGTTTTAGAGACTGAGAAAATATTTGAAGTATTCCCGTGTACTGAGGCCCAGAAAGTTTTGTTGGCAACATTCACACTCAAAGAAAAAGCTAGGAAATGGTGGATGTTAGTACGAAATGATAATGAAGGTGTTACGTGGTATAGATTTAAAGAAATTTTCTTTGAAAAATATTTTTCCCAATGCATCCGAGATAGAAAGGTATCCGAATTTGTATAACTAAAACAAGGCGATATGACTGTGGCTGAATATGAAGCAAAATTTACTGAACTAGCCCGGTATGCACCACACATGATAGACACCGACTACAAAAGGCTAAAAAATTTGAAGGTGGGCTTGACCTAGATGTATTTGACCGAGTTGGTGTTTTAAAATTGCCAAAGTATGTGGACGTTCTTGATAGGGCCTTAATGTCCGAGGCAAACATAGCAGCATTGAAATTATCAAAGTCAACATCATCAACTGAATCAGAGGGAAAGAAACAAAAAAAAAATAGAAAGTTGAAATGACCAGTAATTCGATGACCTCTATGAATGAAAAATCTAAGGCAATAACTTTTGACAATGTAAGTCAGATTTGTAAAGGATGTGGGAAACAACATTGGGGCATTTGTCGCCGCCTATCAGGGGCTTTAGCTCACTGCATGTATATATATGTATAGGTGGGCATTTTGGAGATCGAGCCTGAAGACTCTTGTCTAGATCTGTGTTCTTTTGTCAGCCAACCATCGTGCCTCACGTGGAGGTTCCGGAAGTGTCATGTGTTATAAGTTCTGGTTGTGTCTGTATATGAGACTTATTTTGTTTTTGTTGGCTGTACTCAAGACGCTATAATGTGTGTGGGTATAATGTAAGAATGACTTTTGGATATGTATATAAAGTTTTAAATATTCCGTTCATATAAGTCAGCACAGCTCATTGGACAATTATATTTATGTATTTACTTCCGTTAACCCCTTATTTTGTGATTCTGTTTCAGAGGCTGTAGGTAATCTTAGGATTACTGGCCGGTTGCGATGTTAAACCTATAGGGGCGGGTTTGGGTCGTGATAGACACATTGAAGATAATTTTGATGTTTGGACCGGTAATGTTATCACTTATCCCACATTATGAAATTTGGCTGATATTTCTATGTTTTTTTCGGTCGTCAAACACTTTTTAAATGATATATGATGTCCCTCAGCCACTGTGGGTTCTGAAAAATGCAAAAGAAAAACGTTTATAGAGACTTGTTCACATGTCCACTAATATGGCTCGGCAGGTTGGCATAATGCTTGACAATGCCCAAAATGGAATTTATGGAGGTATATCCTCTATCCTTCCTTACTTTTTGCCCTTTTATATATATATATAGATTCTATGTGTTTTGATTCATTTGCAATTGTGAAAATGCATTCTTCTAAATCCAGGGAGGTTGTGTTTGATTTGTGGTTGAATTAGTTTGTTACTATGTCAGAAAACAAGGCATCAATAGTTTGGTTTCTTTTTCTTTGAACCACAAGAAACCATGTCTAATGCTTCCAAAGTTCTAATATTGTCATGCACTCCATATATTTTGAAAAATAAAATGGAAGAGAAGTTTTATTGTTTAAAGTTGGCCAACGTAACTCAAAGCATGAAATAAAACTATATGTCATTTCTCAATTTGTAACTGCTCCAGGTAGGACTGAAAACATTTTAGCTTCCTGTTTTTTGCCACACTTATCTGGTGCTCAACGGTATTTCCTGTAGTAATTTTGTTTTCTAATTTATATTTTGGATTGAGTGAACCGTGCAATGTATTTATCAAATATACCTTGGGATTATTCTACTGCAGTGAGAAATGTCCCTCAAGCCCCGTAATCTATAACTCCTCCAGGTAGGATTGACAACATTCCAGCTTCCTATTTTTTGGCACACTTATCTGGTGCTCACCTATATTTCCTGTAGTAATTTTGTTATCTAATTTATATTTTGGATTGATGTTTCTTCATAGTGAACTCTACAATCTATGTATCACATATGCCTTTGGGATGATTCTACTGCAGTGAGAAATGTCCCTCAACCAACTCAATCTGTGACTGCTCCAGGTAAGATTGACAACATTCCGGCTTCCTATTTTTTGGCACACTTATCTGGTGCTCACCTGTATTTTCCTATAGTAATTTTGTTTCTAATTTATATTTTGGATTGACCTTGTTGCATAGTGAATCCTACATTGGGGACTCAATAACCTCTGCCATTACCTAGTTAAATGCCTAGACCTAGAATATCATGCTTCTGATGGATGTTTCTGTCAACATGACTACTGGTACTACATGGTTGATTGCATTAAAATAGAATATTTCAACACTAAATTTTATGTTATAGATGTAGACGCGCCCGAACGTCCCGGGAAAATCCCGTTTTGTTCGTTGGGCTCACTACAGTTCATACTCAAATGTCACGGTTCTTAATCTGATCTTGCAAAGTGCAATGCGAGATTAATAAATCACCAAAGAGTCCAAATCCGGCAAATCGTTTTGAAAAACTAATTTTTAGAAAGAAGTGCCAAACATGGACTGCTTTGCCAGATACAGAGTCGCTACCTAAATATTTCATTTTTGAAAAATTTAGGAAACCCTGACTCGTGCCTAAGGCCACGTGTCCGTCATCACCAAAGTTGCCTCGGCTCGAGAACTTGGGTACGAGAGGGGAAGGTCATGCAATGAGCACCCCCGCTCGCCCGATCAAAGATCAGCCTTTACTAACATGATATCTTGTTTTTGAAAACACATGTGCTCTTATTTCGGTTAGTAACCTAGAATTACTATGTGATGCGCACAACATACAAGTAACACGTCCGTGAGAGACCCCGCTACAGTTCGGAATCGATTTGTGTCACGGTTCTTAATCTGAACCAAAGAGTCCAAATCTGGCAAATCGTTTTGAGAAACAGATTTTTGAAAAGAAGTGCCAAACATGGACCGCTTTGCCAGATACAGAGTTGCCACCTAAATATTTTTTTAAGGGGGAATTTAGGAAACCCTGACTCGGTGCCAAAGGCCACGTGTCCGTCATCACCAAAGTTGCCTCGGCTCGGGAGCTAGGGTACGATTGGGGAAGGTCAGCTATGAGCACCCCCTCTCGCCTGATCCGAAGATCGGCCTCTACTAACCGTGATATCCGTTTTTGAAAACGTTATGTGTTCTTATTCCATTTATTAGCCTAGAATTACTATGTTATGCGCGCAGCAAACAAGTATAGACCAAATCGCCTAAATTGGAACAAAACATTACATGTTCGTTTCGAAAATGGTTTGCTACTCGCAAGTAGGCTAAAATGTAAGTTTTGCCATCCTCGAGTGGGCTTTTAGAAAAGATGGTTTTGCCACTATCTAGTGGGCTTAAAACTCACAGTTTTAATGCATTATTCCAATTTAGGTAATTCAACCTCCACCCACAGGCACTCAAGCAGTTATATCACATAAGCAGCTAGCCTCATGGTAATCATGCTGTCATGGCAACACTCACACGCATGCAAGGATGCTAAAGCATAGAACTTACAGAGTACTCCAAGCCAAAATAGAAACTAGTTAGTAATCACATGCATGATCCTAGTTCATGTTAAAATGGCTAGTGCAACACATGCAAAGATGCAATCTAGACAGGCTCGGCTATTCTTAGATGGCATATGATGATGATACAACTAACACGTATTCAACTTGGAATTGAAGTACAATGCAGTTAGTGTGATGCGCCGAGTCCGATACATGCAAGACAAATGTATGGATGCACGCATGCATAGCATAAGGTATGCTAAATTAAACATGCCCTAATACTAACCATCGAAAGCAGGTAAGTAAAAGGGAGAAAGAAATGGGGATTGGAAGACATGCACACACGCACCCACACTTATTACAAATTCGCCCTCGCTTGGAGGGACCAAAAGAACAATACAATTAATTAACTACGAGCTAACTAATTATTACAGACCAACTAAATTAATTAAACGAATTAATTAATTAATTTAAGAGAGCAAGAAAAAGGGTCTCGGGAAGAGGGCTCAATGCACGCGTGCTCGGGTCTTGCTCGGAAGTCCACTGCCATGCGTAGGCTGCCTCTGTTTTCCCTGCTCTGCCCCTCTGAAGACTGTCAAAGTCTCAGGATGTGCTCACTGGATGTTGGGGGATGCCATCGGATGGAGGGAATCATCACCGGCTGTGATTTGGTGGTCATCGGCTAAAGATGAATCCATCGGCCACATATAGATTGCCGGTCGGCACTCTGTGAAGTCGATCGGCAAAAAGTTCCTGCAGAATCTATTTGACAGCAGCAGAGGACAGAACTTTGCATGGCAATGCAATTCAAGCAATGTATGCACCAACCATATCCCTTATCAAGTTTATGACTCAAAGGGACATGATCCTTGGTTCTCGGACCATCAAGCGCGCATTTCAATGCGTGATAGCCCAAGAGACCAAGTTGTGCATTTTTCATTTCAAATGTAATGCAATGCACATAGTCAAACCAAGGGGCTTCTACCTCTATCATGACTCACTTCAAGAGGTGAGGCAATGCATGCACAATGCAATGCAACCTAGGCATGCGAGCTAAGGATGCAACATGGCAATGCAATGCATTTATGCAAGTATGCAAGCAAATATGCAAGGCAAGCATGCAAAAAAAGCAAAGGATGGACTTAAGCATAGTTTGGGCAGCCCTCATTAGGCTTAAAACAGTGGCCAAGGTGCTCAAAAATGAAGGACTAATAGGCACACAAACATGCATGCAAATGATCTCCAACACTTCAAACATTAAAGAGCAATTCTCAAGCACACTCAAGAGGATGCAAACATGGACATATAGCATGCAAATTAAGCCTTGAAAATCATGCAAGAACATGGTGCCAAACCAACCCGAACAATGCAATCAAGGTATGCAATTATGTCCAAAACTCAAGGCAAGCCAAAGGGCTTAAACCATGGCTATATGAAGCAAGTCCCAAAGGGCCGAGGGGACTCAAAACAGTCCCAATGTAGGTCGAGACAAGGCCCAAAATACACTTAGATGGCATCTAAATGGTCTATACAAGGAAGTATACACAAAGGTCGAAACATGGGGCATGAAACACCAACCTTTTAAAGCATTAAAGAGGCATCAAATGCAAGCATACAAGCATAGTGAAAGGACTGAAATATCATAACTAATGGTGCCAAACCACTGAAATGATGCAAATAGAGCATGGTAGAGGAGCCAACACTCAAAGCATACAAGCTAGATTGCATGGTAGCTATACAAAGCAAGTCATGGATGACCCAAACAACCAAAATCAGACCTAAATCATGCCAAAATATGCATAAAAGCTTCACAAAGCTAAGCCAAAATCATGCTAGAAATAGGTCTCAAAGCACAAAGCATGTTAAGGCAATTTCATGGCATTACAAGACAAGTATGCTAAGCATGCATGGTGTGTCTAAACCAACTTAAAACAATGCTATTTCATGGCAAAATAAGCATAAATAACAGCTAAGGCATGGTCAACAAGAGCCTAAGCTAGGTGCTCCCTCAAGAGGTAAAAAGTGCCCTTTTCAAGGACAATAATGAGAGGGGGTGGCCCTTTCCTCCTTGGGACCTCAAGGCACCATCCTTACCACTGAAATCCCTCAAGATTTCAGTGGTGAGGAGGCCCAAACACCAAGGTCTTGGAGCTCACCCAAAATGGCACAAAATGGAGCCTTACAAGGCTTAAGAGGGGTCAAACAACCCCAAAGCTTGAAACAACCTTAAACAACTATTTAGAGGGCCTAAAAACAGAACTTTTTTATGTTATGCACAAAGCTCAAAACTGTTGCAAGGTAAGCTAAAAGGCTATGCAAGAAAGGGGTAAAAAGGGGCAAAGTTGTTACCCTTGAAGACTTTCTTCACAAATGAAGCTCCAGCAGCTTCTTCAGCTCCAAACCAGCTCCAAGAACTCCATGAACACTCCTTTGGCCCTCAATAACCAAGAAAAGGTGTAATGGTGGGTGTTTGTGTGCAAAAGTAAGACCAAACACACACTAAACTAACAAGAGAGGGAAATATAGAGATGGAATAGATACAAATTCCTAACCCTAATGTCAAAGCTCTCTAAAAATGTTGTCTAACCCTAATGCCAAGAGAGGAGCCCTCTTCTTATTGGCAACTCCCTCTTGTAAGGCTTCCAAAACAAGCCATCCAAGAGGGAAATCCCTCCATACACGTGTATGGAGGGGAACAAAGTGGGTGCCAGCTATCACAACTGGCACAAAATATCTACTAAAAGTAGATGAACAGTGATCGGCCATTCAAAATTACCATTTTGGCAAAATAAATGGCCGACCGGCAACAAAGAGTGCCGACCGGCAATATACATTGCCGATGACACAAAATCACTGGCCGGTGGCCTCAAGCCATGGCCGGTGATGTGTGGGGATGCCTCACAAGGCATTCCCTGCCCCTTACAAGGCATTCCGCTGCGGGGGACATGACGATGACCCCTTGCGATTTCTCGATGCTCACCTGGTTATAGCGATCCCGGGTTTACCCTTGTTATACCGTGATCCGGACATGTGTCCGTGGATGTTGGTAGTTGTTTATTATTTTGTTTACATCCTTTTACTTCGTATTTGAGTTATAGGATGTGTTGGGCGGATTTGTTTCAGGTTGGTTGAGTTTAGAAACCAAAACTAGTTGCCCAGATTTTTGGCCTGTACGCTCGAGCGGAGGTGTTGGCGCTCGAGCGGATAATACACCCATCCAGTATTTGTTGTGCAGTGTTGTACGCTCGAGCGTGGAGTGGCCGCTCGAGCGGATCTGTGTGAGTGGCCGCTCGAGCGTAGGGTTGGGAGCTCGAGCGGAGTCCTGGTTCTGCAAAAGTGCTGGGCGAGTGCATTCTGCGCTCGAGCGGGCGGTTGGCCGCTCGAGCGGAAGTCTGTGAGTGGATGCTCGAGCGGGGTGTTTTACGCTCGAGCGGAGACCTGGGTTAAAGTCCCGAAATTGTGACTTTTCAAATCACTTTTTCACTTTCTCTTCTCTCTCTTACTTTTCCAAAATCACCATTGTTGAGCCTCTCACTCTAGACTCTACCTTCTCTCTAGGTTTTGATCTAGTAGGAGTGATTTACTCACCTTTGGCCTTTACAAAAAAGTTGTTGATCGTCGAGGGCTTCATTTTAATCTGAAAATCTCGGGTTTTGGAGCACGTTGGGTTTTGTCGTCTTCTCCTTTGGGACTCCGAATTTGAGGTAGGGATATCCTACTCCTCTCTATGGGTTTTGTCTTTAAATTTTGGTATTTTGAGATGTTGGGCTTGGTTTGGTAATTTTGTGAAAGTTTGGGGCTTTTGTGTAATTTTACCAAAGTTGGGGTTTTATTCATAATAAACCTAGATGCATGTTTGGCATAGAAAAATGGAATGATTGTTGAATCGTTGATGAAAATGGGACCTAAGGGTTGAAATAGTAATTATGGAAAATGGCCTAATTACATTGTTTAATTAATTGGGATAATTAATTGGTGAGAAATGAGGAAATGAAATGTTGATTGAATATCTATTTGTGCATTTATTTTCTGTTTTAGAAATAACTGCTTTGGGCTATCGGTGGAGGATAGTCGAGATTGTTGTAGACAATGCATGATGATTAGGTAAACGGAAACTAATCAATGGAATGTGTCATGGAACTTGACGGTTGATAGAATACATTAATTGTGTGTATTGTGTGATTGTATATAGAACCAATGTGTTTATATACGTTATGTGTAGAGGAGGAGATAGGGGATGTACTCCGCGGTTTAGGGGAAGATAGGGGATGTACCTCTAAACCGGATAGGTATTGGGAGGAGATAGGGGATGAACTCCGTAGACACAGCTCATATGCTTGTCTAGAGAAGTGAAGATAGAGCTCATATGCTTATCTTTGTGAAGTGTGGATACAGCTTGTATGCTTATCTGTGGATATTGTTGATATACATATCTGTTGTAGAATGTGGATACAGCTTATATGCTTATCTGAGGATATTGTTGTTATACATATCTGTTGAGAATGTGGATATAGTTTTTATGCTTATCTGAATGTGAGATATAGTTTTTATACATATCTGTGGAAATGATGATAGAGCTAGTATGCTTATCTGTTGTTAAAGGGAAAATGAAAAGTAATTGGGACTTGTAAGTCGTTGACATAAATATGTTATTTATGTGATTGTATCAGTGTTGACCAACTATCAATTGCTAATGTTTTAGTCATTGTCCATGGTTGGTTTAGTGCATTTCTACTGGGCTGTGGCCCACCCTATATGGGAATATCATTTTCAGGTGCAGGAAGCATGCCACCTCCAAGGACATAGCTTGGGAGGCTAGAGGCGGACATAGTGTAGTTGTTTTACTTTTGATGTATTACATGTAACTTCAAGCCAAGGGCTTAATGTGTAAACGAGTAGTACTCTTTTGTTGAAACCAAGTGTTAACTTGGAAAGCTGTAAGCCCGTAGGGCATTTTGTTTTGATGTTAACATGTAATACTTATGTAATGAAACTCAATGAAATAAGGGAATGTGGTTAGTTTAATGTTATTATTTTGAGGGCGTTACAGGCATCGGGGTAGGGGGTGATCCGATCCCCTTCGACACCGATATGGGTGAGTGGGACGCCGCCCAGCTGTAATTGCTCGGCACTCAGCCTCCCCTCGCTCGAGCAGGGTTTGTCAGGTACTCTTGGTTCGAGAGCCATTTCCGGATTCAGCCAGCCTTGGCGGAGGAGGCGCATATGACCCTAGAGGAGGTGGATCAGTATGCGCGAGGCTTAATCATGTTCCTCTTCGGGACGACTCTTTTCACCGACCGGGCGAACACCGTGCCTTTATGTCTGTTGAGCGCACGGGTGGATGTCAGGCGGATCCGCCGCTATGACTGGGGTGGCGCCAGTTTGGCCACTTTATATGGTTACATGAGCTCTTCTTCCCGCCTCAGCAGACAGCTTCTTGGTGGCTACTAGCGAGCTTGGGAGGCACACCTTCTTCCCCTTTTACATATCTGCTTCACGTTTTCTGTATTCTGTACACTGCACACACCACGGTCTGTCTCTCACTGACTATATACTGCACACGCGGCACACATATACTCTGCTTTACTTTGACTGTATACTGCACACACTGTATACTCTGTATAATACACTGCACAACACACGGCTCTGCCATTTCTGCTTTATTCTATATTTTGCTTTATCTGATAGTCATACTTATATCTGTTCTGCAGTTATGGGTGTATGCCTACTTTCCCAGGCTTGCCCCAGTACCTGATGTGGAGACCCCACTCGGCGTCCCCTTTTCTCATCGCTTTGATGTGCGATGCGTGCGGAGACCACGTGAGTCTTTTATCTTCTTCCGCCGCTACTTCGACACCATCACCGCCGCGGAGGTATGTTCAACTTTAGAATTTGCTTAGGCTTTGCTTAGCATTGTATGTTTGATAACAGATAGATAACAAACTGCATATTTACCCGCAGATCACCTGGCAACCCTGGGCTCTGTTGCCGGCCGTAGTGAGGGATCACTATGAGGGCGCAGAGGAGACTGCCCGTTGTCGGATTCTGTTGGAGGGCCCGGTCTGTCGGGCTTGGTACCTGGGCGAGCGTTTCTTGCGTCAGACCCTGGGTTTACCAGACCAGATAGTCCCGGGTCCACCTCCTGCCCATATAAGAGATACTGAGAGGTTCACCGCCCAGGAGATGGCCGATTACACGATCGGCTGGGACACGGGGGACTTCAGGGGCGAGGGCGACTTCAAAGAGTACGTCCAGACCTACATTATGCGGCCTCTGAACGGGGGTCGCCGAGCTGAGAGAGGGGGACCTGCGGCGCCAGTAACTGGAGCAGGAGCTGGGGCAGGGACGTCGAGGACGGCTCATGTCCGTGGCAGGAGCGGAGCTCGAAGGGGTTAGGGGGCTAGCTAGCCAGCTCTGCCCACTATACTAACATGCCGAGGGCAGGGTGGGGGGATGTACCAGATTCCCTTTGCTCCTCCTCCGGCTGACCATGAGTTGGTCGGGTTCTATGGCTTACCTCCGGTATGTACTACTTCATCATGCATCTTGCATTGTCATTTTATTTCAGTTTATTTGATACTCTGCAGAACACTGATGCCTTTGATACTTTTGCAGGCGTCCTCCGAGTACACCCGGCAGTCCCTGGAGTTGAATGCCTCCATGATGGGGATGCTACAGCAGACCTTCGACCTTCTGGCCCTCTATAGTATTCCGGTATGTTCTTCTGATCACGGCCTCAAACCATACTCATAAGCTGCTTCACATAATCTGGTGTACAACACAACACCTGACACACTGATCTCACAGCATCTGATACACTGCGTACACTGCATTTATACACTGCATTCTGCACTTGATAAACTGCTCACGGCGTTCACACACTGTACCCACACACTGCATTCTGCACTGATTCACTGCTCACAGCATTTGCACACTGTACTCATACACTACATTCTGCACTGATAGGCTGCTCACGGCATTCTGATGTATTTTCCTTTTGTGCTTTTCAGCCTCCCTTCCAGATTCCTCTGGTGGGTGTCGCTCCGGCTGGGCCCTCCGTTCCTGCTCGAGGAGGGCGTGGAGACGCTGTACGTCCCCGTACCAGGGCGGGACGTGTTCATGTCGGGAGTAGCTCTCGGGCGCCGACCCCTGATGATGACGATGATGATGATGATGAGTCCGAGGCAAAGGCAGAGACTGAGTCATCTGAGGAGGCTGGAGACGACTCAGAGTCAGGCTCAGATGGCGATGCTGATGACGATGCCCCTAGACCTTCGTCCAGGAAGAGGGTGAGGACAGATCCCCGGGCCCGAGACTACTGATGATGATCCAGATTGCTGCTTTTCTTCTTTTTTGTACTCTTTTTTTTTTCTTTTTCTTCCTTCTTTTGCTGGTAGTTAGATTACCTTGTACTGCCGCAGGTAGATTTTTGTTTTCAAAGCTATGTACTTGAAAAAGATAATGAAATGAACAAACTTTTGGTTTAAAAAGTGTTAGATTTACATATCTCACGTATTACATCGCATCACATCATGTTACACCTCAATGTGAATGGAATTGACCTGTTGTCTGAAAAATTGAGCATTTGTACTGTAATGATCAGATAACCAAACGGCCTCATAGCAAAACAGCCCAAGCAACACACTGCTCAAACTGAACACACAGCCCATACTCTATTGGGGGTTAGTCTACGTACAGCCCCTAACACCACACTCGGTTCATTCTGCACACAGCAAATCCTGAACAAACGGCCCAATCTGACAAGACGGAACACAAAGATGGAACCAGTTGAAGTTGAAGCACGCTCAGATGCCCTGAATTTTTTTCTTCTTCTTTTGCTTCGCACAGATGTAGAGAATGGCACAGCACTCTGAGCATAAACGAATTTCGAAATAAAAAGGATTTTCAACCGGGGTATTGAGCCTATAACTGAACACAGCGAGAAGGACTCAAACAAAAAGGTACATGACCTAAACACAACGAGACACGCTCGGAAAAGACCCAAAACAAAAGTTGAGGTGAACAAAACAAAAGACACGACACGCGGACATGTTCAACGAAAGACCAGTTCCTCCGGGTATGTTTCCCACCCTTTCTGATTTGTGATTCTCACATCACTCGGCCCTCAGGCTCGTTTTTTTTTTTTTTCTCTCAAAACCCTTTTTGTTACTTTTCTCTCAACTTACACCTCTCTATTCTTTATTCTCTCATTTTTCGTCCCTCCCCAAGGTGATTGATGAATGAATAGGAAGTTGCGGGTTCATGCCCAACACCGTTAGCTCACAGCTACTTCTTATGGCGGGTAGAGTGCCTTCCTGGCAAGTATGTTGACGACGGGGGAAAGACAGAACGCCTGACTCAACTGTGCCCCTAGTTCATCATTTTGACCATTTTTTTTTTGGTTTTCTACTAAAACAATTTTGACCAAAATGAGAGTCGGATTAACACACTTGTTCGATCTTTGATTTGAAATCATGCAAGTCATGCCATGAGCACTGAAAATTTTCCTTTCTTGGGTCCTAGAAAATGGTCCAATTTTAAAAAAAAAATAAAAATAAAAATAAAACAATTTTCGAGAAAATGGTCAACCTCAGTAAAAATTCTCAAAAACTATTTTTATAAACGGCCGCCACCCAACGAGCGCAGAACTTACTCTCGAGATACACAACCTCGAATCGGAGGTAATGGAAAATTGCCCCTTGTTTGAAGGACACTGCATGGCAACGGAAAGTTGCCCCTGGTTTAAACGGCGACTCATGGCAACGGAAAGTTGCCCCTTGTCTGGATGATGCCGCATCATATTGTAAACAGTCCTTACCAGTGATGATCACAACCGAACTTTCTCGGATACAGAGAAGACGAAGATGGTCAAAACCAATATACAGACACAGTCACTTTGAAGGTGTTGAGCGACTGGACTTTAGGATGAAATCGAAACCATTGTATGGACTAAGATGCTATGAAAGCGTTGGGGGCTAGACTTCAGAATGAAGTTGCCTACGTATCCCAAACATGGGAATCAAGCCTTATGTAGTTCCGGTTAAGGTACACTCGGGTATTTTAACCTTCACTTTTCAGGCTCTAATTTTTGCCAAGGTGCCCGATGCGGGTTTTCGACCTTGCGAGCTTCTTTTCATTTTCTTCTTCTTCTTTTTTTCAATTTTGATTTTTTGTATCTTTTCATTCTCTTTTTTTTTCTTTCTTTTTTTTCTTTTTGATTTTATTTCTTCTCCTCTTTTTTTTACATTTTTTATATTTTTCTTTTGCTCTAACTTTTGCCTGGGTCGCCCTTCCAAGTTTTCGGCCCAGCGAGCCTCTCAAAAGGTAAAAGTGTAATAAGTCCATGCCAAATGGTTTTTGAAGTTGAAGCCTCTCTGTATCTAGGAGAACGGCTGTTGTAATGATTTGCAGAAGAATCCATCATGGCTGCTCCACGAGCTTCTTCTGGTGAGATCTAATCTTTTTTATTCGACTTTGGTGCCTTTTGTCCGAGAGCTGCCTCAAAACTGGCCACACGGGCCTCCTCTGACAGTCGTCCGTTGAATGTTCCAAATGAGTTCGAGGTTCAAAACAAACAGGTCGAATCTTGAGGCTGAGAGCGATCCTAGGCTGCACAATCTCAAGAGGGAATCCACACAGGTCTTCACAGGACCGCGCAAAACATTTGTTTTTGAAAGTTTTTAAGAAAGCGACAAATCGCTCGTGTCGAAGATAGTGTGGAACCAATCCGGATCAAGCCAGGGTCCTTCTCAGTACTCACGCTAACAAGCATGGTTTCATTCATTAAAGGCTTAGCATGCCTCTCTTTCTCTCAATTTGATCAAATTTTTGCAAAAACGAAGGAATTCCTTCCTCTTCGTTTTTATCACAATGTTTCGAAAAAAGTTTTGAAGAACTTAGGTCAATGCAATAATTCTTAAGGCACAGAAGAGCAGGTAGAATGCAGGGCCGTTCCATTCAAAACCTCTGGCACAACTAGCTCAAAATTAGTGATAAGCATGGAAACATGGTAGCCGCAGCTGTTTCATTCAGGTTTCTCGGATGTAACTGGCTCCACAGCAGAGACAGACTCAAAAAGAAAGCAAAAAGGTTAAATACAAAAACGGTGTTCGAGGCAACAACCCCGGAATCACTCGACATCCGATACAACGGGACTGACTCGGTACCACAAGACAGACCCAAAAACAAAAATACTGACTCAAAGCGAAAAGGCAGACTCAAAAACAAAACAGAGAACTGACTCAAAACCCAAGCCAGAAGCTACAAAACTGCATTTACAAATGCTCAAAAAGTGCGTGCTAGACGCCACATCTGAAATACACCGAGCGCCGCCCGTAGGTGGTCCAACCCCTGATCACATACTTGCAGCATCCTCAAAGTCCAACAGCTCGGTGGTAACAGAATTCGCTGAGGTGGGTGGAAGAATGACCTCATTATCGATCAGATCCTGCACTTCATGGCGAAGGCGGAAACAGTTATCGGTGGCGTGACCGGTCTGTTGGTGGTACGCGCAGTACAAAGCAGCATCATGTGTGAGAGGGAGATTCTTCGGGAGAGGCTGAGGTTCAAGGGGTTTGAGGTGCCCCCTTTCGGCAAGAATCTGAAGTGCCTTAGACAGAGGCATGTAGAGAGCATGAATGATCCTGCGCCCTCGGGGCAGGTACTTTGAAGTCTGAGTACTCTTACTTGACGCACTGGCAAAAGGGTCGGCAGGCACTGCCTTAGTTTTCTGATCCTTCCCAGGTGTAGAGTTGGCAATAGGAGGAACTGTTCTGGCATGACGGGGTCTATCCCGATTTTCTAACTGACTTGAACTACCCTCAGGCGGAGTGGGGAAAGCATCCTCCACAGTTTTTACCACAACTACGGATATCTATTGCTTGTTTATCCCCCCAGCTTTCAAAGCCTCGACTGCCCGCAGCAGTTATTCAATGGGATCGACATCTGCCTTCATTTTGTTCTTGCCTCTGGCCTCGGCCTGATCAAGGGTTTGGGTTGCTACATCAAAGCGAAGCCCGGTTGTTACTGACACGTCGTTGCTGTAGCTGGAAGCAACCTCTGGTTGGCTGAGCTCTATCACAATCCGTCCCAGTAGCGGGGGCTCCTGCGGCATGAAATTCCCGGCATACGGTGCCGCTAGCGATGAAGCCGACATTCCATAGGCCAGATCGGCCACGGATCTCTGGAGGTCACCAATCATTCCCATCAGCTCGAATGTAGTAGGCTCGCGAGCCTGATACAACTGGGGGGTCCAGACCGGGTGCGCGACAGGTGACCTGGGCGGATGCGATACATTAACATTGGTTTCATCCCGCAGGGTGATCCCTTGATCTAGCGTAGCTGTCATAACCACAATCTCTTCTAAATTCTGCGTCATCATAAGTCCCGCCTCAGAAAGGGGGAACACTAGCTATTCCGTATCAATTCTCTGAACACTCTGAACTGAAAGGAAAAACAAACAACACTTCAGCCCAAACAGATCAATCGCAGGTGTAGCCAAACAACTGCACTCTACTACTGATCACTGTTCCCCAGAATCACTGTTCCCAAACTGAACTTGATTACCCGCAGATAACTGATTTCTCACCAACACTGATATTGGTGCCCTCGGGCCTTATACTCAAACTTGCGAACTGATATGTACGTTCCTGTAGAGATACACTCTAAAGCACATAGCAGATAAGTGAAAGCTAAAACACCCCTATGTTGGGGTAGGGTTTCCCTGTCCTATTTTGTCAGGAGCTAGGGTTTCACTATGCACGCAGCAGTTTTCAAACAGCCTATCATCGGGTAAGCAACCTGTCATAATTTGGAATGGTCACTATGGATTTCGATATGCACTAGGTCGAATGGTCGAAAAGGGTGCCCCGGTGAAACCGGGGTTTGTGTTCCCATACTGTCAGAGCCCACAACCGGTCAGCCTTATGGCATGCTTTGACAAAGTCAAGCCTCCGGCAAACCGTTCAGGAATGGCAGATGGCAAACACGATGTCTTAGGTGCACCAATGCACATGCAATGCAAAGAGACACATAAATGAAATCAAATCAAGATATCACGAGTTCGAGTCAAGCTCTCTAAATCCCCAGCAGAGTCGCCAAAAACTGTAACATGTCCGCGAGAGACCCCACTACAGTTCGGACTCGATTTGTGTCACGGTTCTTAATCTGAACCAAAGAGTCCAAATCCGGCAAATCGTTTTGAGAAACAGATTTTTGAAAAGAAGTGCCAAACATGGACCGCTTTGCCAGATGCAGAGTCGCCACCTAAATATTTTTTTAAGGGGGAATTTAGGAAACCCTGACTCGGTGCCAAAGGCCACGTGTCCGTCATCACCAAAGTTGCCTCGGCTCGGGAGCTAGGGTACGATTGGGGAAGGTCATCTATGAGCAACCCCTCTCGCCCGATCCGAAGATCGGCCTCTACTAACCGTGATATCCGTTTTTGAAAACATTATGTGTTCTTATTCCATTTATTAGCCTAAAATTACTATGCTATGCGCGCAGCAAACAAGTATAGACCAAATCGCCTAAATTGGAACAAAACATTACATGTTCGTTTCGAAAATGGTTTGCTACTCGCAAGTAGGCTAAAATGTAAGTTTTGCCACCCTCGAGTGGGCTTTTAGAAAAGATAGTTTTACCACTATCTAGTGGGCTTAAAACTCACAGTTTTAATGCATTATTCCAATTTAGGTAATTCGACCTCCACCCACAGGCACTCAAGCAGTTATATCACATAAGCAGCTAGCCTCATGGTAATCATGCTGTCATGGCAACACTCACACGCATGCAATGATGCTAAAGCATAGAACTTACAGAGTACTCCAAGCCAAAATAGAAACTAGTTAGTAATCACATGCATGATCCTAGTTCATGTTAAAATGGCTAGTGCAACACATGCAAAGATGCAATCTAGACAGGCTCGGCTATTCTAAGATGGCATATGATGATGATACAACTAACACTTATTCAACTTGGAATTGAAGTACAATGCAGTTAGTATGATGCGCCGAGCCCGATACATGCAAGACAAATGTATGGATGCACGCATGCATAGCATAAGGTATGCTAAATTAAATATGCCCTAATACTAACCATCGAAAGCAAGTAAGTAAAAGGGAGAAAGAAATGGGGATTGGAAGACATGCACACACGCACCCACACTTATTACAAATTCGCCCTCGCTCGGAGGGACCAAAAGAACAATACAATTAATTAACTATGAGCTAACTAATTATTATAGACCAACTAAATTAATTAAACGAATTAATTAATTAATTTAAGAGAGCAAGAAAAAAGGTCTCGGGAAGAGGGCTCAATGCACGCGTGCTCGGGTCTTGCTCGGAAGTCCACTGCCATGCGTAGGCTGCCTCTGTTTTCCCTGCTCTACCCCTCTGAAGAGTGTCAAAGTCTCAGGATGTGCTCACTAGATGTTGGGGGATGCCATCGGATGGAGGGAATCATCACCGGCTGTGATTTGGTGGTCATCGGCTAAAGATGAATCCATCGGCCACATATAGATTGCTGGTCGGCACTCTATGAAGTTGATCGGCAAAAAGTTCCTGCAGAATCTATTTGACAGCAGCAGAGGACAGAACTTTGCATGGCAATGCAATTCAAGCAATGTATGCACCAACCATATCCCTTATCATGTTTATGACTCAAAGGGACATGATCCTTGGTTCTCGGACCATCAAGCGCGCATTTCAATACGTGATAGCCCAAGAGACCAAGTTGTGCATTTTTCATTTCAAATGTAATGCAATGCACATAGTCAAACCAAGGGGCTTCTACCTCTATCATGACTCACTTCAAGAGGTGAGGCAATACATGCACAATGCAATGTAACCTAGGCATGCGAGCTAAGGATGCAACATGGCAATGCAATGCATTTATGCAAGTATGCAAGCAAATATGCAAGGAAAGCATGCAAAAAAAGCAAAGGATTGACTTAAGCATAGTTTAGGCAGCCCTCATTAGGCCTAAAACAGTGGCCAAGGTGCTCAAAAATGAAGGACTAATAGGCACACAAACATGCATGCAAATGATCTCCAACACTTCAAACATTAAAGAGCAATTCTCAAGCACACTCAAGAGGATGCAAACATGGACATATAGCATGCAAATTAAGCCTTGAAAATCATGCAAGAACATGGTGCCAAACCAACCCGAACAATGCAATCAAGGTATGCAATTATGTCCAAAACTCAAGGCAAGCCAAAGGGCTTAAACCATGGCTATATGAAGCAAGTCCCAAAGGGCCGAGGGGACTCAAAACAGTCCCAATGTAGGTCGAGACAAGGCCCAAAATACACTTAGATGGCATCTAAATGGTCTACACAAGGAAGTATACACAAAGGTTAAAACATGGGGCATGAAACACCAACCTTTTAAAGCATTAAAGAGGCATCAAATGCAAGCATACAAGCATAGTGAAAGGACTGAAATATCATAACTAATGGTGCCAAACCACTGAAATGATGCAAATAGAGCATGGTAGAGGAGCCAACACTCAAAGCATACAAGCTAGATTGCATGGTAGCTATACAAAGCAAGTCATGGATGACCCAAACAACCAAAATCAGACCTAAATCATGCCAAAATATGCATAAAAGCTTCACAAAACTAAGCCAAAATCATGTTAGAAACAAGTCTTAAAGCACAAAGCATGTTAAGGCAATTTTATGGCATTACAAGACAAGTATGCTAAGCATGCATGGTGTGTCTAAACCAACTTTAAACAATGCTATTTCTTGGCAAAATAAGCATAAATAACAGCTAAGGCATGGTCAACAAGAGCCTAAGCTACGTGCTCCCTCAAGAGGCAAAAAGTGCCCTTTTCAAGGACAATAAGGAGAGGGGGTGGCCCTCTCCTCCTTGGGACCTCAAGGCACCATCCTTACCACTGAAATTCCTCAAGATTTCAGTGGTGAGGAGGCCCAAACACCAAGGTCTCGGAGCTCACCCAAAATGGCACAAAATGGAGCCTTACAAGGCTTAAGAGGGGTCAAACAACCCCAAAGCTTGAAACAACCTTAAACAACTATTTAGAGGGCCTAAAAACAGAACTTTTTTATGTTATGCACAAAGCTCAAAAACAGTTGCAAGGTAAGCTAAAAGGCTATGCAAGAAAGGGGTAAAAAGGGGCAAAGTTGTTACCCTTGAAGACTTTCTTCACAAATGAAGCTCCAGCAGCTTCTTCAGCTCCAAACCAGCTCCAAGAACTCCAAGAACACTCCTTTGGCCCTCAATAACCAAGAAAAGGTGTAATGATGGGTGTTTGTGTGCAAAAGTAAGACCAAACACACACTAAACTAACAAGAGAGGGAAATATAGAGATGGAATAGATACAAATTCCTAACCCTAATGTCAAAGCTATCTAAAAATGTTGTCTAACCCTAATGCCAAGAGAGGAGCCCTCTTCTTATAGGCAACTCCCTCTTGTAAGGCTTCCAAAACAAGCCATCCAAGAGGAAAATCCCTCCATACACGTGTATGGAGGGGAACAGAGTGGGTGCCAGCTATCACAGCTGGCACAAAATATCTACTAAAAGTAGATGAACAGTGATCGGCCATTCAAAATTGCCATTTTGGCAAAATAAATGGCCGACCGGCAACAAAGAGTGCCGACCGGCAATATACATTGCCGATAGCACAAAATCACTGGCCGGTGGCCTCAAGCCATGGCCGGTGATGTGTGGGGATGCCTCACGAGGCATTCCCTGCCCCTCCAAGGCAAAACACAAGTGTTTGGTGCAAAACCAGACACAACACGATCGAGTCGAGAGATTCTGAGGCAAGGCGCGCAACCGAGAACTCCGGGAACTCAAGACGAACACAAACAAGGGTAATCACCAAGTGTCCCAATGGTGACGTCCAAGTCTTGAGGACGGTCAAAAATGGGGTGTCTACAGGCAGTCACTCACATACATGCAAAGATGCTAAAGCATAAACACTCACCGAGTATTCCGAGCCAAAACAAAAGCTATGTTAGAAATCAATTCATGATCCTAACTATGACAAGAATGCCTAATGCAACACATACAAAATGCAACTAAGATAGGCTCGGCTATTCTAAAATGTCATGTGAAATGCAATTTGATACATGTACTCAAACAGGAATTGAAATATAATGCAGTTAGTATGATGCGCCGAGCCCGGTGCACGCAAGACAGATGAATGGATGCAAACATGCGAGTATAAGGATGCTAATTGAAACATGCCCTAAGACTAACCATCGTAAGCTGGTAAATAAAAGGGAAAAAGAAATGGAGGTTGGAAGACATGCATTACACACACACACACTTATTTACAACAGTTATGCCCTCTCGATGGAGGGTCCGAAATACAAAACCGACTAATTAACTAACTATTCTAGCTAATTAATTATTGCACAACCAAATTGAAACAAATACACATTCTAAGCTAACAAAAGTACTGAAATGGCCTCGTGACGAGGGATGCATGCATGCTCGAATTGCCTCGCTCGGAAATCCATCGCGATGCCCCGATTTGCCTCTGTTTGCAACTGGTCCCAGAACACTGCACAAAGCTTCAGAAGGCTGAAACTCCACTATGAGAACCTGTAGGGATGCTGCCGACCAGTTGTTAGCATTGGAGACCACCTTCTGACCACTTTTTATGCTGAAAACTAGAAAAAGTGGCCGGCCAGCCACTTTATCTGGTCGACCGACCAATTTTTACTGTTGGTTTCTGGTTTGCTGCAACATAAAACAAGAAAGGGGCATGGCAAAGTATTTGCAACACATGTATGCACGACCACCCTCCTTATCATTACGTAAGCTTAAGGGAGTATGGTTTTCGACCCTCGGGCCACCAATCACGCATCTTGATGCATGATGGCCGAGGAGCCAAATTGCACAACTCAATATGAAATAAATGCACATACGAACACATAAAGCCTAAGACTCCATCATGTATAGTCAAGAGTGTTGGAGACCGAGAATTGAGGCACGTTTCATCACTTCGAGTATGAAACGTCCCTCGTTTCTCGTGTTTGGACTAACTCCTATTCCAAACACAATGCAACAAATAACATGGCATGGCATACACAATGCAGCTCAAGTATGCAAACATTCAATGCAATGAAACAAGCATATGAACACGATGTAAGGGACAAGCATGAAAACATGCAACTAACATACTATCATACACAATGCTATGAACTACATGGCATACACAATGCTCATGACAACTAGTGTACACAATGCACATGGTAACTAGCATACGCTAGGCAATGGACATGGCATGCACAAATGCAATAATCAATCATGCAACAACATGACATTCTCAATGCTATGAACCACATGGCATACTCAATGCACAATGGACTTAAACCAAAATGGATAGGCCTCAACCATGTCCAAATCAGTGGCCATAATGCTAAAATGAAGGAATCGAAAATATATACAAACATGCATGCCAATTGGCTCACCAATTGAGGCACTAAGGTGCAACTCTCAAGAGCACTAAAAGAGTGAAAAGCATGGAAGTGTAGCAACACTAAATGCACTGAAATGAGATAAGAAATTATGCCAAATCATTCAATCAACACAAGTATAGTATGGTAGGGTCCTTAAAGCATGAAGCTATCAAAGAGGACTACAAAGGAGGCATGCAATTCATGGAAAAAATGCATGAACTAAGCATGGATAGAGCTTAAGTAGGTCAAAATAAGGACCTAAACATGCTGAGATGAGGGCTCAAATACCTAGGCAAGATGGCATGCATGCTAGGCCACAAACAAGGCAACAATGCATAACACTCAAAGGCATTCAAAGCATGAATGAAGTGGGAAGATGGCAATGCTATAAGCTCGGAAATGAAGTATTAAATGATGCCAAATCATCTAAATAGTTCAAGGATAGCATGCAATGGTGCTCAAAGCTTGAGGCAAGCAAGAGCATTTATACTACAAGTATACAAAACATGAAGCATGTGACCAAGGCAACCCAAAACAGTCCTAGTACATGTTAAAATGAGTCTAAAACATCACTACAAGAAAAAACAGATTTCGCGACTAAAAATGGATTTTTTGTCGCTGAAAGTAACAGAATTGGCGACTAAAATGGAATTACTTTTGGCGACTAAAACAGTTTAGTAGCCAAATGTAGGGGTTTTAGCGACTAAAACTCAGTTTAGTCACCGAATATAGGGGTTTTAGTGACTAAAAAAATTTTAGTAGCCAAAAGAGAAGGTTTTGGGCTACTAAAAACATTTAGTAGCCAAAAGTACAGGTTTTGGCGACTAAAAAATAGTTTGGTCGCCGATTATACATGTTTTACCGACAAAAATCAATTTCGTAGCCAAAAGTGAAGCTTTTTGGCTACCAAAAAAAATTTAGTAGCTAAAAGTCAAGAATTGCCGACTAAAATGCAGTTTAGTCGCCCAAAGTAGAGGTTTTAGCCACTAAATTTCAGTTTAGTCGTCAAAAGTGGAGGTTTTTCGGCGGGAATGAATTTTTTTAGCGACTAAAATATAATTAGTAGCCAAAAACTATACAATTGGCGACTACAAAATAGATTTAGTCGCCAAAGGTGATCTAATTTTTTTTTAGTAAATAATTTATTTTTTACATAATTTATATTGAATAAAAATAATTATTTTTATATATATAGCTAGATATTAATACTGGTCAATATAGTATATAAATAATATATATTGCATATATATTCATGTGGTGTTGTAGTGGCATAGTGGAGAGAGTGCGTTGCTAAAGGTTTAGAATGTGGGAGAGGTTGGTAGTTCGAATCTTAGAAAAAGCAAAAAAGTTGGTTTTTTTTTTTTTTCACGGAAGCACCTTTGGCGACTAAAGTGTTTATTTTGGGCGACTAAACGGTTAAGTCAGCGATTCATGGACTATTGGCGACTAAAAGATTAGTCGCTAAATGTGTGATTTTAAAAAGTGTAAATCACTATTGGCGATTAAATCGTTGGTCGCTAAAGAGCTATTTTTTGCCGACTAAAAAAATTTTAGTCGCCAATACCTCCGACGACCATATATACGCGACAAAACGGGCGACTAAAAAAATTAGTCGCTGAAAGTAAAAACTCGACTTTCGGCGACTAAAAACAGACTTTTGGTGACTAAAAATTTAGTCACCAAAGATGCTTTTTCTTGTAGTGCATGCATGGAAGTAGGCCAAAATATGCTAGCACGAAACATGGTGAATGCAAGGCAAATAAGGTGGATTACACTACACCTATTAAGACCAAGCATGTGATGACTTAACCAATAAAAATCAGAGTTATATCATGGCATAATAACCCCAAATAACCACTGAAATGATCGCTCGCAAGCTATGGCATGAAGGCACACGCAATGATTCATGTTAAGGCATAAATGGGCAAACCCTCCAACGCATTGAATGTGTGACAAATGTGAATGTATGGCCATGAAACATGGACTGAAATCACATAACAAGTGATGCCAAATCACTGAAATAGGCCAAGCAATGCATGCTAGTGGACTCAATGCATAAGGCTAACAAGCTAGATTGAACCAAGGCTATACAAAGCAAGTCATGCATGACCAAAACAATCAAAATCAGACCTTAGACATGATAAAACATTAACAAAATCTTTTTTAAGCTAAGCCAAAAACATGCTAAAATGACATGTCAAAGCATGATGCATGTTAGGCTATTTCAAAGGGTTGCACTATAAGTGCATGAGGCATGCAAGGGCGAACCAAACCAGCCAAAAACAGAGTCATGACATGTCAAATGATGGCCAAAAATCTACTGAAATGGAGCCAATACATGCTAGAAAGACATCCTACTTTGATAAGCCACAACTGGAAATACACTACACATACAAAAGCAAACACAAGGTGGCCAAACCAGCCAGAGACAGAGCTAAGGTAGGCCCTAAAAGTCATGAAAAAGTGCCTGAACCAAGCCTTAAAAGTATGAAGATGCATGCTCCTTTGATAGGCCAAAAATGCAAGCAAACAAAACAAAAAGAGAGGGGATCACCCCCCTTTGATTTGAGGCCTCAAAATCACATGCCTACCACTGAAAATTCACTGTATTTCAGTGGCTAAAAGGCCAAGCAAGGACTAGCTCAAAGGCCCTAAACCATGGCACAAAACAAGGCCAAACAAGGCATGCAATAGGGTAGAAGACCCTCAACACCCAAGAGGCCTTAAACAAACATAAAAAACACTTAAATACAAAAAAAATTCCAGTTGAAAGCAAGGCCTAAATAAGCATGCAAATGAGACCAAGAGAGCAACCAAAATAAAGCTTAAAAGGGAGAAAAGAGGTTACCCTTGAAGCACTGCAAAACCAGCAGATTTCTTAGCCAAGAATAAGCTTTTTAACCTCCAAAAAAGTCCTCCAAGAACCTTAATTCAATGATGGGGGTGTATGGTTAAGGGTTGTGGTGCGAAAGTAAAGAACAACACACTCTTTAGGCACCAAATATAGAAATATAGAGAGATATATATGCTTATGCCTTAGGAAAATTTCAGAACCTCTCCCATGGAGAGGGAGAGCCTCTCTTATAGAAAAACAAAGGTTCAAGCTTCTTGGAGAAGCTAAATCTTCGTTGCAATCTCTCCATACACGTGTATGGAGGATACAGTCTGTGCCCTCCAGCTAGCAGAGCTGGCATCCACACAGTCTGCCAAAACAAGGAGAGAGCTGCCGACCGGCCGACCACTTAAAGTGGTCTCCCAAAACAAAAGTGGTCGGCAGGAGGAATTGGTGGCCTCTACACTGAAAGCAAGCCAATGGTGGGGGGGAGACCAGAAAAGGTGGCCTAAAGACCAAGAAAACCAGTTTCCCGACCAGAAAATCGGCTGGCGGGAAGGAAAGTTGTCTCTAAGGGAAAAAACTGGTTTCCCATCCTCGTACCACCTTCCAAGCAAGGAAAGCAAGATTTGTACCAAAACTAAACCAACACGGATGCAAAACAAGAGTTCAGGAGGCAAAGCGCGCAGCCGGGAGCCTCGAAACCCAGCTGTTGAGCACCAAAAGTGGTACACGACAACAAAAAGTGGTACACGACCACAAAAAGTGGTCTCCCGGACCACAGTGTCCCTCTAGGGAGAGGAAGCAAGGTGTGGTTCAAAAACCAAGCCAAACGGAGAACGTTAAGCGGTCCCGAGACAAGGCACACGGTCGAAGACTCCAAAAATCGAAAACTAGCCTCCAAACGGGAAAAGTGGTCTACGACCACAAAGAGATGGTCTAAAAGACCTCTCCCTCTCTCCGGGAAGAGAAACAGAGTTCGGTCCTCAGACCGAGCCGAAGCACAAAAGAGTTCAGAGGCCCGGAGGCAAGGCTCTCAGCCAAAATTCCGAAACCTCTAAACGAGCACAACATGCACCATCACCGAGCGCTCAATCGATGACGTCTGAGTCTTAAGGTCGGTCATAAATGGGGTGTCTATAATAGATAAGTTGCATATAATTATTTATGAGTCTAGCATTTTCCATTTGTTCAATGCATTTCATATATATATATATTTTTCTGTTGTTCAATTTTGAACTATAAAATGCTATGGAGAAAATACATTTTTGCGTACTGTTATGGAGGTTATCCTATCTGGTTTGTTTCATCAACTCTTCATAATTTTGGAAAGGAAAATATTTTCTTATTTTTGGTAGTTTGATTCTTACATTACATTAATTTTACATTACACTATTGTTATTAACCATGTAGTCCTGTAGCCATTAGACTTTAAAAATTATAGTTTTAATATAACATTAATTTTTAAATGACTTAAGCCTGAGTTGCTTACCTTCTATCAAAACAATTCTAATCTCGATTATTTTGATCCAAACATACATCTTTGTGAATTTCTTACAAGTAGCCATCTCAGTTGCACTTTATCTTTTGTAAGACTAAAACAATCTCTACAAATAGTTAGTTTCTTCATAACGGTTTCTGAATTAATTTCTAATTTCATTTTTCAGGTCATAAATTTCCTGAAGAGATGCAAAATATGGTCAAAGAATTCAAGAACTTAATTTTTCAAGTTTTTTCATTTTTTAATATATGTAAGCACAGTTTAAAACTTTTTATTTAATTCCTTTGTATATACTTTTGAACATATTTAACTTTCATTTATGAAATATATTATATTATTCCATTCAATGTGGTTGTGATTCAAACTATAATATATAGTATGTATTACATTATTGTAATGCGTATACAAAAATAATATTGATTATTCTTTATATATGTAGAATCTTTTTTTTTTATCACACGCATTAACTGTGATGAGAAATACATATAATGTGTGATCTTATCTGATTATTAATCACAATTTTTATTAGGTATTAATCACACTTAAAAAATGTGATCTAAATGCTTATTATCACAGGTTTTGTTAGTTTTTAATCACACTTAAAAGATGTGATCTAAATGCTTATTATCACATGTTTTATTAGTTTTTAATCACACTTAAAAGATGTGATCTAAATGTTTATTATCACAGGTTTTATTAGTTTTTAATCACACTTAAAAGATGTGATCTAAATGCTATTAATCACACTTAAAAGATGTGATCTTAAATGTTATTAATCACACTTAAAAGGTATGATTAAAAATAACCCTTTTTAATCACACTCCCAAAAATCACACTTTCACAAAATTTAAAAAGTGTGATTAAATAACATAGATAACACAAAAAAAAGTGTGATCTTTATCTGTTTTTGTAGTAGTGTCAGGCCCGAGCCTATCCAAGTACCTTGGGCTTGGGCCTGGCCCTGATCCTGGTCCGTTCATTTGAAGCCTTGTCATGACCCGAACTCGCCCCTGTAGGTTAGGATCATAACCGGTCAGTAACCATTAGATTACCTACGATCTCAGATAGAAAACAGATTTTTAAATAATCATATGGGGCCAAAAGGGGAAGCAGACTTAAAAATTTTGTCCAATGAGCTGTGCTTACATGATGAAACGAAACATTTCATAAACAGTCCATAATAACTCACACATAAAAACAGAGTTAGGCCAAGTTTGGCATATTGCAAAAAAAGTCAAAAAGTCAAAAAGTTACTCAAAAAGTTAAAAAGTTAATACTATTCACCAAAAGTCAACAATTAC
Organism: Camellia sinensis; assembly: GCF_055761805.1. Taxonomy (NCBI): domain Eukaryota; kingdom Viridiplantae; phylum Streptophyta; class Magnoliopsida; order Ericales; family Theaceae; genus Camellia; species Camellia sinensis. Next base: position 137,678,802 of record NC_138974.1, on the reverse strand, counting down.
GGCTGCACAACTCCCAATCCTAATTTTTCCTTACAAATCAATTTTTACAATTTTTTATTACACATTTTTCCATAAAAAGTCAAAAAGTTAACCCAAACATCCATATTTTCTTCCTAAATTTTTTAGTTAAAAAAGACAAAAAGTACACTTATTTAGGACACCCCAAACAACCCCTTATACATCCAGGAACTTCAAGACATGCAGTCAGCCAAACAAAACATGCTTATATGCATGGATGGTCCAACGTATTCACCAATATAGCAAAAGTGTAAACACATGAACAAAAATAAAGTCTCATGCGTGAGACGTGCGGGCTAACTCCACAAAACTTGACTTCCTCTCATATTGTTCGCTGAGGTTGGGTTTGGACATCCCTTTACTCACCTACACACATATAAATGAGAGTGAGCGATAGCTTAGTGAATAATATCAAAATAAAGAAGTTACATGAATGAAATTCGTAACAGACATATCTAACGGCCTTAAGCCCATTCACGTTTTTATCTAATATATCAAACGGCCTCAGGCCCAAACATATCAAACGACCTCAGGCCTAATTCAATTGTGTCAAACGGCTTTTGGTTTAATCATTCATGTCAAACGGCCTTTGGCCCAATCATTTATGTCAGACGGCCTTTGGTCCAATCCTTCATGTCAGACTATCATTCATGTTAGACGGCCTCTGGCCCAATCATTAATGTCAAACTATCATTCATGTCAGACAGCCTTTGGCCTAACCATTCATGTCAGACGGCCTTTGACCCAATCATTCATATCAGACGGCCTTTGGCCCAATCATTTATGTCAAACTATCATTCATGTCAGACGGCCTTTGGCACAATCATTCATGTCAGACGGCCTTTGGTCCAATCATTCATATCAGACGGCCTTTGCCCCAATCATTCATGTCAGATGGCCTTTGCCCCAATCATTCATGTCAGACTATCATTCATGTCAGACGGCCTTTGGCCCAATCATTCATGTCAGACGGCTTTTGACCCAATCATTCATGTCAGACAGTCTTTTAATTTACAAATTAAGTTCATTGTTCATAAACCCATAATTTTTTTCCCAAAGCTTAATTCTTATTATATCAAAACATGAATCAATTATTATAAATCCATGGTGCATTTGTAGAATCTGTCCATGCATGTAGGAATTAGACTCAACTCATGCAAGTTATTCCAAAATCAAACCCAAAATAATTAATTCCCAATTTAACTTCCATAAATTTAAACCTAACTCTATTTCTTCATCATCTTACTAACTTCTTTTTAGTTGCATGGAATTGAATCCACTTACTTCTTAATTTCAACTTCTAGATAATTTATCTATAAGATTTGAGCTTTGATTCCTTATCTAGAGTTCTTGATTGATGAGTTTCTTATGCATGCAATTTCCAAAATTTAAATTAAAATGATGAAACTTAACATAATTTTCCATAATTATGTATGTAACTCATTTCTTGCTCAAAACCCAATTTCTCTTTAATTTCATGAACATGATTCCAAACCCTTATCAATCTCAAGCATAAAAAGAAGATCCTACATAAATCAAGCTTGAATCTCATACCTCAAATTTTAATTTCAGCAATTTGATTTGATTTCTCCTTCAAATCTTCTTCTCCTCTAGCTTCCTTAATTTTTCTTCAAAATTCCCAGCTAGGATCTAAGGAGTTGAACTCTCTCTCACTCACAGTTCTCTCCCTCTCTCACTCACAGTTCTCTCCCTCTCTTACTCACGGTTCTCTCTCTCTTTCACGGCTCTGTTGGAAATGGTTATAAAATTCTGGGTAAATCAGAATTTTTTTCCTAAGTTTGGTCTATTTTTTAGGTGGGCCCCGTGCATCGATTTTCACGGGTCAAAGTGGTAACACGTTCTATGCCGTGTTGTGATTCACGTGGTATGTTTGGTTGCTCAAAACCATTACCGAGTGAATGGGAAATTGAAGCCAAAGTGTGCTCCATGGAAATGAAGTTTTGGTGAAAATTCCTTAAGGTTGTAAAATGGCTTGTCCCACATTGATTTGGTAGGAAGTTTTGAATGGGTTTATAAGGCTTGGGTTTGGTACTTGGGGTGTGCCCCAAGGGGTACCCAAGTGTTTTAAAGGGAGAGGTTATGAGCAAAATGGGCTTGACCCATTGGACCCAAAAATCACCACACGTGCGCGCCGCCGCGGTCGTCCGTTCGGCCGGACGGGCTGGGCGCGTGCACGTGGTTGGGCTTGTTCGGCCCAATACTAACCTTTTGGGCCAAAAACATTTTAATTTAATTTTATTTTTGGTAAAATAAAATTCAGAATTCAAATTAAACTGGTTTGGCTTTACTGTACATCCAAACAGGGCCCTTCCTGTTTTTTATCTGTTTAAATTATGAACCCAACAGATTCAAATCTGTTTGAATTCAAAACCAACAGGTTTCATACCTGTTCGATTCAAAACCTACAGCCACCATTACACCTATAAATAGGACAGCCCTCATTTGGATTTTGGAACTCTAATTTTTCCGTCCTTCATAATTCTGCAAATATTCTTTTCATATTGCTGCATTATTTTCTTCTGTGAGAGAGTATAAACACTTAGTGTGTTCGTTAGGCAAACAATTTGTAGTGCTGCTATTGTTTGTAGTAGATCATTTTATCCTGGGAGATAGACGTCCAAATTTTGAAAGCACCATGGAGAGGACGAATCTGTCTTAAGATTGTTTGACAATCTTCACTGTATTTAAATGAATTAAATTCTGCTATGTACTAAACAACAACCAGAATATAAAAAAATAAAGGAAATGAAAGAATTTGTTTGATTACAAAAATCAAACTCGAAATAAAAATAAATAAATAAAAACAGATTTTATTTTGTTACAAAAACAAAATTAAAATCTGATTTAAAAAAATAATAATAACACTGAAAATAAATTAAATAACTTACTTGATTTAATTTCTTCGAATTATAATCTGATCAAGTCCAGTGTTTGATTGTTTGACAATCTTCACTGTATTTAAATAAATTAAATTCTGTTGTGTACTAAACAACAACCAGAATATAAAGAAATAAAGGAAATGAGAGAATTTGTTTGATTACAAAAATCAAACTCGAAATAAAAATAAATAAATAAAAACAGATTTTATTTTGTTACAAAAATAAAATTAAAATCTGATTTAAATAAATAATAATAACACTGAAAATAAATTAAATAACTTACTTGATTTAATTTCTTCGAATTATAATCTGATCAAGTCCAGTGTTTAATTGTTTGACAATCTTCACTGTATTTAAATAAATTAAATTCTGTTGTGTACTAAACAACAACCAGAATATAAAGAAATAAAGGAAATGAGAGAATTTGTTTGATTACAAAAATCAAACTCGAAATAAAAATAAATAAATAAAAACAGATTTTATTTTGTTACAAAAACAAAATTAAAATCTGATTTAAATAAATAATAATAACACTGAAAATAAATTAAATAACTTACTTGATTTAATTTCTTCGAATTATAATCTCATCAAGTCTAGTGTTTGACACTGTGTCCTTAAGACAGATTCGTACTCTCCATGGTGCTTTCAGAATTTGGACGTCTATCTCCCAAGATAAAATGATCTATTACAAACAATAGCAGCACTACAAATTATTTGCCTAACGAACACACTAAGTATTTATACTCTCTCATAGAAGAAAATAATACAGCAATATGAAAAGAATATTTGTAGAATTATGAAGGACGGAAAAATTAGAGTTTCAAAATCCAAATGAGGGCTATCCTATTTATAGATGTAATGGAGGCTGTAGGTTTTGAATCGAACAGGTATGAAACCTGTTGGTTTTGAATTCAAACAGATTTGAATCTGTTGGGTTCATAATTTAAACAGATAAAAAACGGGAAGGGCCCTGTTTGGATGTACAGTAAAACCAGACCAGTTTATTTCCGGTTTAATTTGAAAACGGGAAGGGCCCTGTTTGGATGTACAGTAAAACCAAACCAATTTAATTTGAATTCTGGATTTTATTTTACCAAAAATAAAATTAAATTCAAATGTTTTTTGCCCAAAAGGTTAGTATTGGGCCGAACAAGCCCAACCCAACCACACGCACCCAGCCCGCCCGACCGACCGGACGGACGGCGGCGACGGCGGCGCGCGCGTGTGTGTGGTGATTTTTGGGTCCAATGGGTCTAGCCCATTTTGCCCACAACCTCTCCCTCTAAAACACTTGGGTACCCCTTGGGGCACACCTCAAGTACCAAACCCAAGCCTTATAAACCCATTCAAAACTTCCCACCAAATCAATGTGGGACAACCCATTTTACAACCTTAAGGAATTTTCACCAAAACTCCATTTCCATGAAGCACACTTTGGCTTCAATTTCCTATTCACTCGGTAATAGTTTTGAGCAACCAAACATACCACGTGAATCACAACACAGCATAGAACGCGTTACCACTTTGACCCGTGAAAATCGACGCACGGGGCCCACTTAAAAAATAGACTAAACTTAGGAAAAAAATTCTGGTTTTACCTAGAATTTTATAACCATTTCCAACAATCCCCCACATAAATGGAATTTGATGACAATGGAAATGCAACAATATGCAGACTTTATCGAAAGAGTATAAGTTGAAAATATCTTGCATCAGGATAGGTAGCTTTCGGCCTTGAACCTTCCCTAGTGATAACCTATTGGACTTACTGGCTAACCAATGGACGCGATGCCTTGAATTGTTCAGCCGTTTGTGTAAGCCAAGACAATAGATTTCACACAAAATATCTTCTAACACACCGTGGTTCTCGCTGTTGTGTTCATTTTGGCCTTGAACGCTCTTGGTTTTCATGAATGTTTCTAGAGAATTTAACCTTTTCATTCTCATAAAACCGGCCCCAGTTCAACACTCATATAGGTGATTCTTATTGTGAGTATCTCCTTATACTCGTCTTGATTTTATGCCTTAATCAAGATATAAGTAACCATTAAAAGCAAAGCTTATCCTTATACCCCTGCATACAACATATGTTGCAGATATCACTCTCACCATAGGAATGGGTAGGGAATTTTAAATCCCTTGGTAATTTCTGACGAGCCATACATAACTTAGTTGTCTCTTTGAACAAAGTTCTTGGGATCTCCAGTCATATAAGTAGGGTTACCATTATGACAACTCTTATGTAATAGGCTTTAATCCCATCCCCGTCGATGAACTATACACTAGCTCTTTTGTCAAACCTTTTGTTAACGGATCCGCAATATTCTCTTTAGATTTTATATGATCTATTAAGATTATTCCATTTGACAACAACTGCCTTACGATATTATGTCGACGACGAATATGTCGTGACTTACCGTTATACGTATGATTATGTGCCCTGCCTATTGCAGATTTGACTATCACAATGAATGCAAATAGCTGGCATAGGTTTTGGCCACATTGGAATGTCTTCTAAAAAGTGACGAAGCCATTCTGCTTCTTCTCTTGCTTTGTCTAAAGCAATGAACTCTGATTCCATTGTGGATCGTGCGATGCAAGTTTGTTTCGGGACTTCCAAGAAACAGCAGCGCCTCCTAGAGTAAAGACATATCCACTAGTGGATTTTGAATCTTTTGTATCCGATATCTAATTTGCATCACAATAACCTTCAAGTACTGCTGGATATCGAGTAAAGTTCAAACCATGATCACGAGTGAATCTTAGATATCTAAGAACCCGAATGATCGCTTTCCAATGGTCTTCTCCGGGGTTACTAGTGTGCCTACTTAATTTACTGATAGCATAAGTTATATCAGGACGAGTACAATTCATTAGGTACAGTAGGTTTCCAATGATTTGGGAGTATTTTAACTGAGACACTGCATCATCTTTATTTTTTTTTTTTTTTGATAAATAAAGATTGACTTCTACAGGTGTTCTAGCTAAATTCATATCATCCTTGATAAATTTATCAAGAATTTTCTCAATATAATGTGATTGAGATAATGCATATCCGTCATATGTTTTAGTAATTTTCATTCCTAATATAACATCTGTGACCCCCATATCTTTCATATCAAATCTTTTGTTAAGCATTTGCTTAGTTGATTTGATCATGTTTTGACTACTTCCAATGATAAGCATGTCATCCACATAAAGAAAAACTATGACATATCCTTGGTCAGTGTTTTTAACATAGACGCATTTGTCACATTCGTTTATCTTAAACCCATTAGTAAGTATTGCATGATCAAATTTTTCATACCATTGCTTAGGTGCTTGTTTTAATCCATAAAGGGATTTTACAAGTCGACAAACTTTCTTTTCTTGCCCTGATACTACAAACCCTTCGGGTTGCTCCATATAGTTCTCTTTATTTAGATCACTGTTTAAGAAAGCTGTCTTAACATCCATTTGATGTATTTCTAAATTAAACAACGCTGCTATAGCAATAAGCATGCGAATAGATGTTATTCTTGTCACAGGGGAATATGTGTCAAATAGTCCAGACCTTCCTTTGGTCTGTAACCTTTAACTACAAGTCTTGCTTTATACTTGTCAATTGAACCATTTGCATTCATTTTTCTCTTGAATATCCATTTATATCCAAGAGGTTTAGAACCTGGTGGAAGATTCACCAATTCCCAAGTATGATTCTGCACAATAGATTCAATTTCATTATCAACAGCCTCTTTCCACAAAGGTGTTTCAGGACCTGTCATTGCTGCCTTAAAGCTTTGAGGTTCATTTTCTAACAGGTATGTCAGAAAATCTGGACCAAAGGATTTTGATGTTCTCGCTCTCTTACTTCGTCTTGGTTCATTATCAGTTAAATCCTCTTGGTCGAGACCATTACTAGTCTCTTGTATTTGATTGTCATTAGTCTCTTGACTTTGTGTACAATCATAAGTTATTTTCTGTGAACTTAATTCCTGTCATTTCTTGTAAGGAAAGACATGTTCAAAAAACACAGCATTTCTTGACTCTATAATAGTGTTCACATTTATATCAGGTATTTTTTATTTATAAGTCAGAAACCGATATGCACTACTATTCTGAGCATAACCAATAAACACACAGTCTACTATTTTTTGTCCAATCTTAGTCTTTTTAGGAACAGGAACTTTAACTTTTGCCAAACACCCCCACACTTTTAAGTATTTGTAGAAAGGCGATCGACCTTTTCACAATTCATAAGGAGTGTTGTTAGTTTTCTTGTGAGGTATTATGTTAAGAACAAAATTAGCAGACAAAATTGCTTCCCCCCACAAGTTCTGTGGTAAGCCTAAACTTAGTAACATGGCATTCATCATTTCTTTTAGAGTTCTATTCTTCCTTTCAGCAATTCCATTTTGCTGTGGAGAATAAGGGACTAAAGTTTGGTGAATAATGCCATGTTGTGCACAAAATTCATTTAATGGTACATCATATTCACCACCCCTATCACTTCTAATATAAATCAAAATATAACATCCACCACTTGTTGTCTATGATGTGCTAGATTCATAAATTTCAAAACATGATTCATAAATCTCAAATGAAAAATCCAAAATAATTATGACTACACAAATCAGAATTAATTTCAAATCATTATTCATAAATCTCAAAAAATCCAAAATAATTATGACTACACAAATCAGAACTAATGTTTTGACAAAATCATATCCTCAAACGAACAAAACAAAAATCTTATTTGTTTGTATAACTTCTTGCAACTCATTTACAAATAAGTAACACTATCACAAAAAATATTTGTGATGGAAGAAAATTAAATTATCTCATCTAATGCAAGAGATACACCCCCATATTAATAAAATGGTTTAAGGTTTAACAAATTCTACTACACAAGTAAAATAATAATTAACGACATCTCATGTCACAAATTCAAAACAAACTAATAATCAACATAAAAGATTTCTTAAATTTACTTCCAATTAAATAGAACGATATAACTACATATATCTTCATGTTTAAATTCACCTGGTATTTAAACACCCATTCAAAATTGATTAGAAATACTCAAATTAATCTGCTTATGTACAAAGTTAACATATTAATTTATCATTCCAAATCACATGAAATTATTTTTTAAGAAATAACTAGAGTTGATATCAATACACGCATATCAAACACATTACCTAAAAATAATGAATTAACAAAATAAATTAATCATGCATGATCCCATAACTTGTATCATGAAATAAAAAGATTCTCAACCCATAAATAAAATTAACGCGTTTTGAATTTTAAACTCCAAAAAATGACAAAACATACCCTCATTTAATCAGTTTGATTTATACATAAATAAACTAATTATATACACATTAAAATGTTCTTGTGAATATATATATATATATATATATTTTCCGACTCATGTGCAGAAACTATTCACAGAATTAAAGAATAAATGAGTAAACCAATAAAGGAAAACTTGCCATAAAAGTTTTTTCGTAATAAAAATGAAATTAGTTTGTAAAACTAATATTTAACTCTAGAATCAAATACTTTCAAGTACTAACACCTTTTCACAAAGGGCTTAAGTGACCTTCCAAACGAAACCGTAAGTTACGTACAAAATGTACAGATTGTAACCGAAACACAAAGTTACATGATTGATTAACAAAATTAATTTTCTAGTTACTGAAACCAGAAAATAAATTATACCACAAAATAATTTTATTTTTCTTGTTACTAAAATTAGAAAATAATATAATTTTACTTTCCTTTGTTACTAAAATTAGAAAATAAAATACCACAATAATATCTGATTACAAAAATCAGAAAAACACAAAATAATTTTATTTTATTTATGTTTTTACTAAAACTAGAAAAATAAAATATCACAATAATTTTCTGTAACACCAAATAATATTCTGCAATTGTTAATGACATCAGTATATTACTACTAGTTGTCAAAGAAAAGAGACAGTATATTACTACTATCTGTCAAATAGCATAAATCACTATTTATTTTTCCAACCAGAATATGTCTTTATAAAATTACAAAAAATTAAATACAATAAAGATACCAAAAATGAATCTGTCTTAAGATTGTCCAACAGGTTCTGCCAAAAACAAAATGAAGCACAAGAATGCTCTCACCAAATAATAGATAGACTTGCCTATTCTCTCTCCTCATGTGCACTTATAAAACTTGAAGGTTTAATAATTTATTATTATTATCATTTTAATATACACTAACAATGTTAATTAGTTGAGTATAGTTAAATTAGTCACTGAGTATTCATTAGCTTAATTAATCACTTCTTAATTTTAATTAATCACAATTAATCATAAGTTTCACATAATTTAATTAGTCTAATTGACTTTAATTAGGGTCCAATTAATTTTATTTAATCTTTATCATTTTGAATCAGATTTTTAACCAAACTTCCAAAGGGCTCTAAATATTAAATTAGACTTATTGTCATCATCAATTTTGATTTCCCAAATCATTTAGGCTTTCAATTTCTAATCAGGCTCCAAATTTCTGTCAATAAATTACATATTCAAATTGGACACTCCGTAAACAAATTTAATTCGTAATAATCACAATTCTCAATCTTCATAATTTAGTTAACTTAATTAACTCTAATTCGGACCTAATTAATTGAATCTCAATTTTACTAAACTGAATCGAATATTTAATTAACTCCCAAATGGGTCCGTAATTAAAATTAAATTGATTCAACTTCTTAATTTTGCTTCCTTAAGCCATTTGGACCCTTAAAATAAATCTTCAATAGAATCATATACGAATTAGATTCCACAATTCTCACAAATCTCAAATTAAATTAGGATAACGACTAATTAAAATCTCAAATCTCCTTAATTAACCAAATATAAAATATTATATGTGACGGGGTCATCACAAGCCTGGACCAGACCGTTGGCATGACCCGACCCAAAACATTTTGGGCCTTACAGGTAGCCCAGCCTAGCCCACCCGATGGTCAAATTTCAAAAAATAAAAATAAAAAGCAACTTGCAATGGTTAAATAATTAAAAAAATATAAAAACAAAACAAAATAGCACAACAATCAATGTCATTTTCTTGCAATGAATGAATAAAAAATATATATATATATTTCAACTTGTTACCCAAAAAACAACCTAAGAGGGGGTGAATTATATTTCTACAAATTAAAATAAATAATCCCTAATAAAAATTACAAACTAATACATCAATTAGAACAATAGAAAAATCAGATAATTATCACAGATAATATCAGATAAATATAGCAGTGTAAGCAAGAGCTTTGCTGCTCTGTATGTATAACAGAGCTCAGTGCTCTGTACATGGCCCATTCCTTCTTCCCGTTGAGGAGATGGGATGGTGATGGGTAAGAATGTTATAAAATTCATCGCTCAGACGTTGTCTCTAGCCCATGTAAGTTTTGCCCGTTGGAAGATGGCTGTGAATCAGCTAACCGTTGCGAAGTTAAGCTTTGAAAATTAGTCGTTGCAACCGGCAAAACTAAACTGGAGCGCCGGTCGTCCTCAAGGACGTCCGGCTAAACCCGGCCAAAAACCTGTCTAGCCAGCCAATATATCTGTCGGCTGGCCAAAAGACTTGTATGGTCGACCAATAATAAATATGAATGAAAAAATATATATATATTCAAACGGTCATATTATCGTTTACTACATCGGTAATATATATATATATATATATTTTAAAATTTACTTCACTCTTTCAAGCTACTACAAATATTTTTCCTTTTTCAAAATAAATCTCATAAATAATTCTCTCTCTCTCTCTCTCTCTCTCTCTCTCTCTCTCTCTCTTAATCTCTCGTAAACTCTCAATCTCTCTCAACTCTTAATTAATTTTGAAGTATCATCCGTAAGTGACAATTGCAATTGTGCAATAAGAAACTTTTTATCAAAAGAAGCTAATTTATGTATTGTATTCTCCAGTCGGTAACATTAGTTAGTTTAATTAAATTTATTAGCTACTCATTTTTTTTCATTAATCATTTATGCACATATATTAATTATTATTTTTTACTCATTCTATTTGCACATTATTTAAATTAATTTTTAATTCTTATATATTGTTTTACTTACATTACTATGGATTATAATATTTCTAATGTTTATACCGATGTTGATACATATACTACACAACATGAATCTGTTGATTCTTCTTCTAATATCCTTCTTCCAACAGTTGGATCATCATCTAGGGGCACAACTAGTACTATTTTGGAACATTTTGAAAAAATATATTTATATAATCCCGATGGTACAATTACATTTAAAGCAAAATGTAAATGTTGTGCACATTTACTTAGTGCTGCATCTGCAGAGGTTCCTAATCATCTAAAAAGACATGCTAATAAACATTTACAAAGCCAATAGTCTGATACTATAAGTTAAATGCAATTAGGGGTTTCATCAACTGGTAATTAGTAAATATTTTCATATGATCTTATACGTGTACAAAATTTTATAGTTGATTATATTATTAAAAAATAACAACATTTTACTACTAATGAATGTCCTGATTTTACCAAAATGATTCACGAAAGTTTTGCACCGCAATATCAAAATTTTTCAAGAAATACTACTAGAAACAAGATTTTAAAGAAATTTGAGAATGTTAAAAGTGAATTATTGGACATCTTTAAAAATTTAAATAGAAGAGTTTGTTTAACATTTTATCTGTGGTCAAATAATGGTTTTGAATATCAATGTATCATTGCACATTTTATTGATAATGATTGAAAATTAAATAAAAGAATTATTTTATTTAAATTAGTTGAATTTCCATACATTGGTCATTCGCTTGGTGTAGAAATAAAAAATGTATTATATGAGTGGATTTTACAAAATAAAATATTTACGATTAGTTTAGATAATGCAGCATATTATAATCAAACTGTAACCCATTTAAAATTAATTTTACAATTACTTGTTGATATTGATTTATTTCATGTTCATTGTTGTACCCATATTTTAAATTTAATTGTTAAAGAAGCTATGCATGTATACGAGACTTCTGTACTTGTAATAAAAAATGCAGTTGTTACTATTATGTCTTCTATTAATCAAATTTCGGAATATAAAAAATTTGTCAACGAGAAAATATGTCATTTAAAAAATTAATTTTAGATGTAAATAGTAAGTGGAATTCAATCTATAATATGTTAAAAATAACTTGTAAACAAAGAAGAGCAATAGATTTATTTTTTGCAACAGTATCAATAGGAGAAGTACTGACTCCCACAAAACTTAGGGGTGATTTGAGATGTTCTAAATAAGTGTATTTTTTGAATTTTTATAAAAAAAAATGTGTAGAAAAGTAGAGAGGATATGTTGATTGATGTGACCTAAAAAAGATAAAAAGATGGACTTTTTTAGGTTATGCCAAACCAGGCCTTAATTGGCGCCAAGTAGCTTTACATAAAGATTTTTTTAAAGTTTTTGATACTTCAAGAAAATTATTTTCTTATATATATATATATATATATTCCTACTTCACTATTTGTTTTACATATACTAGTAGAAATAATTAAAAGTTTCATAAAATATATGAGTAATGAATATTATGTAACCATTATTACTTCAATGAAAGTAAAATTTGATAAATATTTTGATCATTTGTCTCATCTTTTAGGTTTAGCCATAATAATTAATCCTAAGTGTAAAGATATTGGTTTATAAGAATTTTTAAAACGTATTTTCGTTGATCAAACACAATTTGTCCCTACTATGTAAACATGCAACAAATTATTTAAAGAATAAAAGGCAGGTGCATCTGTAAATACACTTACACACACTACACTAACAATCTCATCTCAAGGTGGGAGATTAAGTGTTTTTTCAGTAATAAAAAGTAGAAGAATATCTCAACATACAAGCGTAAGTAGTTCTGAACTACAACGTTATTTGGAAAACCCGTCAGTGGATGATTCTGATGATTTTGACATTTTGGAATTGTGGAAACAAAATGAAACTATGTGGCATATGGTTTCACAGATGACCCGTGATATACTAATCGTTCCTATTTTCACAGTTGCATCAAAAAAGTGGGAGCCCACGAGGTCCGCTTGGGCCGGCCCGAGCCTGGGCTCGAATGAACGAGCCGGACCATTATTACATCCCTAGTGTTACAATTTAAAAAATAGATGGTGTGATAAGGTAAAAAATAATAAATATATTATTTTAATAGGTTAGCAAACAACCCATTATTCATATTTCAACAAATAGTGAGTGTCATTCACTTCCTTCATCGAAAAATGCTTCATACCACTAATTCAACATCACTAATGCACTATTAATGACATGGCATAATGTGGACCCCACTATTAATGTGATAGTTTGGCTTTTATTTTATTTTTTTATTTTTTTATTGCACTTGCCAGCTCATTAGTGGTGCTTTTAGATCTGCTAATTTAGTGTTCTAAATCGGAACTGTTCCTTCATCATAACTCTCCTAAATAAAAATTTGTTTAGTGCTCTTGGAATGTCATGTACAGTACTTCTCATCAATTATAAATTTTCATGTTCTCTTATGTTCTTCAATAATTTAACATAAAATTGTGAGCTCCACTTCTTTCACCAATCACAACATGTTTGGAGTACTAATTAGTTGTCCATATGACTTGACTGGATAGAGTAATGTTAGGAATTTCAAATGTTTTACCAATATTTTTACTAAATATCGTACATGGGTGTAAATTCCATACTCATATAAGACATCTCTAATAGAAATATTGGTAAAGCATTTAGGTCATATTTGTTTGTTAGATTAGGTTGGATGAGATTATTAGTGAAGGAATGGTTACTGAAGAGATTGTTAATATAAGGATTGTTAGTAAGGGGATTAAATAAAAATGTGTTTATTTTAATGTTAGTAGAAGAAATAATTAGTGATGAGATTGTTAAATTATTTTTATATTAAAAAAATCTAAAACAAATATTAAAAAAATTTACAAATACTAGGCTACACTTGGGTTAAAATAAAAAAGAAAAAGAAAAAGAAAAGAAAAGTACATTACAATCCCTTCACTATTTTTTTAATCTTAACTCATATAAAGGCAACTTAATCTTGTTGGGAGTGTAGGAGTAATACTCCTCCTCAAGTAACAATCCCTCTCCACAAAGAAGTCACTAAACATACTTTAATGGGACTCACCTCTTTACTACTCCAATCCCGCCTCCTAATCTACAAAACAATCCTGACCTTAAGGCCTCGTTGTTTGGCGACTTAGGTTGGATGAGATAATGAATACGGTAGGATTGAGTGAGGAGATTATTAATGCGGTGGTATTAGTTTGGAGATGTATAATAAAGAGTATTTGTTTGTGTACTAGTGTAATGGTATTAGCATGTGAGGATTAAATCCATAAAATTATGTAACTACCCTCATTGTATAATAATTAGCTTTGTTGTTTTTGTAATGCAAGGGCAAAATTGTCTTTTGACACCTAATCCCATGGGATTAGATTACCAATCTCACCCCTCCCATGAAAAAACTAATCCCACTATGTGAGAGTATTCATAATCTCATGACTACTAGTCTTCTTCTATTTTTGTCAATCAAACATAGGCTATGATGATACAGTTTGTTCCAGTGAATGGATCGGACTGGTCCAAGTTCCTCAGGTCCAGGTCCAAATGATCAAGTCCACCGAATAACCTGCAAACAAGTTCAACGGGGAACAGGGTAATCCCCTAGTGAACCCTCTGACGAGCAAGTTAGGAAAGGAAGTAGAGTGTAGAGGAAGAGATTAGAGATAGAAAAGCTTAACCTTCTTCTTGTCTTCAACGTTTGCTTATATCCTTTGGTAATCATTTCGCTGTCCCTTCCGACCTGACCTCCTCGCTGAAAGTCTATGCTGTAGCTTACCTTGTTCAGGGTAAAGGGGTCCTGTTCCGACGGAGAGGTGTTGTCGTAATAACTGTTGTGATGGGCTGCATTAATGGTGATGTGCAGTGACAATAACTTTGCAGATCTTTGTCTGCTGATGTGGCTCGTCCTTCACCTGCCATGTATCTGAATGTCATTGGCTCTTTATGCCATGTTGGATTCCAGCTGTCCTGGACCTCACCAGCTGGGTTATGTATTGGGCTCCAAGTGATGGACTTGGGTTGTTCATAGTGATTCATGGCCTTTATGGGCTTATACACGTCAGTAGTCCCCCATTCCCAAGTGCAACTTTAGTCTAACGAAGGGAATACAAATGAAGAAGATGAGGATGTTAGGGATTGGCAGGATGGAGGTCGACCGGCAGGGGTGACCAAGAGGGTGAACCGACCGGGAGGTGGTCCGACCGTGCACGATGACTGAGTGAAAGGGCCGACCACGAAGAGGGCCGACTGCAAAGGTTGGCCGAATGGGAGGGTCAACCACGAGGAGGGCCGACCGTGAAGGAGGGGGCCGACCGCGAAGGAGGGGGCCAACCGCGGAGTTTGGCCGAGTGGGAGGGTCGACCACGAGAAGGGCCGACCGTGAAGGGTGACCGAATGGGAGAGTCGACCACGAGAAGGGTCGACCACAAAGGGTGACCGAGTGGGAAGGTCGACCACTAGGAGGGTCGACCGCAAAGGGTGAGGTGGAAGGGCGTGGGGCTCGAGAGGCGGCGTGTCACGTGGTGATTTGAAGTGGAAAAGACAGGGTAAGAGGAGGAGACAGTGGATCGTGGCCGTACACGTGGCAACATCCCGCCGGGGGGGGGAAGATTAGGCGTTAGATCAGAAGTGAAACGATAGGTCATTATAGGTGTTGAAAAGACAGTTTTGGCAGATGATTTGAAAAGTTTTCAAACTGGCGAAAATTAATTGGGATCCTTGGAATACGGGCAAACCGTGGGCTTTCGGCATTATTCGATTCACCTACTTGTTTAGGAAAAATCAAAATATTCTAAGTGTGAATTCCTTTGTTGCGCACGATACACCTCTACAATACTTTTTCAATTTCCTTACACCTGCATCGGAAGCGATTCGCAGACATACCATAGAAATGGCCCAAGAAGAAGCTGCGAATGTCAAGGTGGATCCACTTGATGATGATGATGCAGTGGAGTTAGCGCAGCAGTACAGGACGGAGAGGGTAGGGGAGTTGGTGGTACGATCCCATGGTTCCACCATGATAGCAGCTCCAAAGCCAATCAGTCAGGCAGAACCAGATCACTGGCATACAAAGGTAGACAGGTCCATTCTTACACCAGCGAAGTAGGAGGAAATAAGGGGGAAGTACCAGATTTATTTGGAAATAGGGTTGAGGCTGCCGACATCTACCGAGAGGGCGTCAGATGTACTACCAGGGGAATTTAGCTTGTGCGGGGAGGTGTGAGGCTACCGCTGCCTCAAGTTGTGGTTGATGTGTTGAATAAACTAGATGCGGCGCTAGGTCAGTTGATGCCAAACGCCTGGAAAATATTGATCGTGTGCGCGAGTTCCTAGCCACAAGCAACGGGAGGGTTGGCCTTGACGGTAGATGAGTTCTTCTCGTGCTACAAGGCCTCCGGCCAGCAGGACACTTGGGTTACACTGCAGGCGGTGGCTGGACGAGGTCTGGTGGCGGGTCTGCCATCTTCGGTAAAAGGCTGGAGGCCAAGGTGGTTCTTTGTGACGGCAAACGGCGGGGCGGGAGTTCGTACAACTTAGAAGGTGCCCACCAAATTGGTCAAGCCTAAGCTAGACAAGGCGACTGAGGACCGAGTGAAGAGGGTGAGGGATTGAAGGAAGGAGAAAGGAGTAAGGTGGGACGAGCTTGTCCTACGTCGGTTCTATTTGCCTTAAACTTGGGACCACAGCCGCTGGGAGGAGGTCCAGAAAGGAAGGAGTTGGAGGTGTAGAGGAAAGCGGAGGAGGAAGAGGAAAGGAGGTTGTTCGCGCGGGCGAACAAGTATAAGGAGTCCCAACTGGGGCCTGCTCCGAAGCCGGTCGCAAGAGAGCGGATCCGACAGCACCCCAAGCCGTTGGGAGAGAAAGACTTAGGCAGTTTTGTGCCCCGACCGCCCCCAGTGGATCCTGTGAAAGAACAGGCGAACAAAGAGGGGGATGCTCTGAAGAAGAAGAAGAAGAAGAAGAAGAAGAGGGTGAGGAGGAGTCAAGAAGAGCCTGCCCTGAAGAGAATGAGGGAAGTGAAGGCAAAAGAGACCAGTGTGGCCAATGAGGCAGAAAGAGGGGTAGTGGAGGAGACCCCAGGAAGGGCGGTCGTCCCAGAAGTGGTGGACATCGCGTTGGAGGGGATTGAGGTCGTCCCAGTAGTGGTGGGGATCGCCACAGAGGTAGCGGGGGCCGCCCCTGAAGTGCAAGTAGAAGGTGGGGCGACTGGCCTTGAGCCAATGAGGGGAAAACAGCACTAGGGGGGTCCTGCACCCCAAGGAGAGGGGTTAGTCTGACTACTGTGATCTACCACACTCGTGCAGTGGCTGGGCGGCTGGAGGGAGAAGAAGGCCCAGCCAGGACAGGGGCAGACCGCCTTGTGGGGATTGTGGAAGAGTCAGCCTTGCGCTCAGCAGCCAGATTCAATGAGGTTGAGCTGCTGAGGGGGTTATGCTCCGCTCAAATAGAGGTAACCACCTTAGTAGGGGCTCTGCTGAGAAAGGTGGGGGCTGCAAAACTCAAGGCAGATGAGACCAGGGCTCAACTTGCAAAGTTGAAGAAGGAGAGTGCAAGTTGGGAGAGTGCCCACGCTAATCTGCAAACGGTCAAGGTGGAGCTGGAGAACACACGCCGCCAGGTTGTGTTGCTCGAGTTCCAACTGGCTGGTGAGCAGAAGAGGTTGGATGAGGCCCAAAAAGCCTGCGCGGTCGCGGTCGAACGACATGAATAGGCAATGAGCAGTAATGAAGAGCTGGTCAAGCAGAAGGATGAGGCAGACATGAAGATTGACGGTCTGCTAAAGGAGCTGGAGGGCGAGCGTGCTAAGGCAGTGGAGGAGAAGGAGAGCCTTCAGAAGGAGTTAGAAGCAGAGAGAGCCAAGGCGGCTGCTGAAAAGGAGAGCCTTCAGAAGGAGTTGGAGGCAGAGAAAGCCAAGGCAACTGCTGAAAATGAGAGCCTGCAGAAGGAGTTGGAGGCAGAGAAAGCCAAGGCAACTGCTGAAAGGGCGACCCTGGATAAGGAGTTGGCGGAGAAGAGGACTAAGGCAGCCTCTGAAAGGGCGACTTACCCCGATCTTTATGTGGCAGCAGTGGACCAGTTCAAGGGGTCTGCTGAATTTCAGATGGCAGTAGATGCCGCGGTCGCCAGTAGCTTGGCGAGGGAGGAGTCTGGGGGGGCGGGTCTGTCGAGGACGACTGCTGTAGGAATGACTGAGGCAGAAGTGATTGAGAGCTTCCAGCGGCCAGACTTTTATAAGCACGAAATGGCTGAGCTCTGGGACAGTGGTTGGAAAATGTTCAAGCGTAAAGCTGAGGAGCTGTTCCCAGACTTGGACCTGATTAGTGTGAAAATCGATGACGACGATGTGGCCCAGACCCCCCTTGATGAGGGTATTGAAGAAGAAGACCTTGTGTCCAGTGAAGAGGAGTAGTTTGAAGAAGAAGAAGAAACCCTTGCACAGACCTTGTGTGTTTGTGTTTGTTTTGTTTGTTGTTTTGTTTTGAATGGCTGTAATGAACTCATGTACAAATTTCTGAATAAATAAAATTGCAATTATGTTTTCATTTGATTATCTGTGCTTGTGTAACTGAAATGAATGAGGCGTGGGCGAGGCGTGTGTATAACTCATTGTGAAGTGCAAAGTGGAGTTAAACTTGTAATAAGAACTAAATTTAAGAACTCCTCAATGTAGAGTGAAATTGAAGTTGTAATAAAAACTCAATGCAGGGTAAAGTTAGGAACTCCTCGATGCAGAGTGAAATTGAAGCTGTAATAAAAACTCAATGCGGGGTAAAGTTAGGAACTCCTCAATGCAGAGTGAAATTTAAAATGTAATAAAATTATAAGTTTGTGTTTGCCACGCTGCTGAAGTAGATTAGTGGTTTATTGGAGTGAGGTTTGGCTTGTAAGGAAACAGGCTAACTTGTAAGAGTTTGATTGAGAAGAAAATGACCTGACTTGTAAAGAAAACGTGTAAGAACGTCTTTGGAATTTGACTAAGCAAAGAGTGGTGTAAAGACTTGGACCTGGAATTGTAACTAAGTGTGTCTATTAATTCCACAAGCATGAAGTTTGCATAGATGGCTTTGATCGAGCCCTGCACGCGTGCTCAGTTGGGGCTAAGCTATGATTCACTAACGTTGTAAGGAACTCAGTCTGAACCTGAAATTGTGGCGCTCGGTCCGGCTGAGACTTGTTATGCTTAGGCTGGCTGAGGCTTGGTCTGGCCGAGTGTTTCATGCTCAGTCTGGATGAGGCTTTTAGTGCTCAGTCTGGCTGAGGCTTTTCGTGCTCGGTCTGGCTGAGGCTTTTAGTGCTCAGTCCGGCTGAGGCCGTTAGCGCTCAGTCTGGCTGAGGCTTTATGATGCTCAGTCTAGCTGAGGCTTTTTGATGCTCGGTCTGGACGAGACTTTTCGATGCTCAGTCTGGCTAAGGCTTTATGATGCTCAGTCTGGCTGAGGCTTTTCATGAGTGCTGTAATCAAAACGTCATTGAGACACCATACAGATAACTGAGATATATAATTGTTGGCAGGGAAAGTGTAACCCAGTTAATCAAAAAGTTACATTGTGTGAGGGGATAACAAGAATGTGTAAATTTGCCGAAAATAAAATACAATAACTGAGCAATACAAAAGTTGGAGCTTATTGAAAGTAACGTTTCAGGTGTTCGGCGTTCCATGGGTGGGGAGGTCTGGACCTTCCATGTCTTGAAGTCGGTAGGTGCCCGGACGTGGTCGGGCTTTCACAACGTAAGGTCCCTCCCATTTGGCTGCCAGTTTACCCTCAGTCGGATTTTTGGTGGCAAGAGTTGCTTCTCTCAAGACAAGGTCCCCTACAGTGAACTCCCTTAATCGGACTTTGCGGTTGTAGTGTGTTCTCATTTTCTGTTGGTATGAGACCAGTCTGACAGCAGTGGCCTCTCTGAGTTCTTCAATTAGGTCCAGGTCTGCCCGACGGCGCTCTTCGGTTAGTGCTGGATCCGGATGTAAAACCCTGGGAGTAGGTAGACTGACTTCTACTGGAATAACCGCCTCAGCGCCGTATGTTAAGCGGAAAGGGGTTTCCCCAGTGGGAGTCCGAGCTGTAGTTCGGTAAGCCCAGAGTACATTCGGTAGTTCCTCAGCCCAAAGTCCCTTAGCAGCTTCTAGCTTAGTTTTGATGATCTTTAGGAGAGAACGGTTAGTGACCTTGACTTGGCCAATGGCCTGGGGATGACCGGGGGAAGAGAAACATGGTTGAATGTGGAGGTCGACACAGAACTTCCTGTACTTGGCATTGTCAAATTGTTTGCCGTTGTCGGAGACGATAGCCTGAGGGATGCCAAACCTGCAAACGATCGATTGCCAGATGAACTTGGTTGTGTTCCGCTCGGTGATGGTGGCAAGGGGTTCTGCCTCTACCCACTTAGTGAAGTAATCAATGGCGATAATCGCGAACTTGGTCTGGCCTCGGCCGGTGGGAAGTGGACCGACCAAGTCGATTCCCCATTTGGCGAACAGATAAGGGCTGCTAAGTGTGATCAACTCTGTAGGAGGAGCATGGGGGATGTTGGCAAAACGTTGACACTTATCACATTTGAGCACGAAATCAGTCGCATCTTGATTGAGAGTTGGCCAGAAATAACTAGTACGGAGTATTTTGTGAGCTAGAGACTTGCCGCCCGAATGATTACCACAAATTCCCTCATGGATTTCCTGCATTACGTAGGTTGCTTGAGCCAAATTGAGGCATCGCAGTAATGGGCGTGAAAAACCACGTTTGTACAAGACACCACTGACCAGGATGTAATTGGACGACCGGGCCCTAACTTTGGCAGCCTGCTGTTGGTCATCTGGGAGTTCCCCCGTTGTCAAAAATAAGAAGATGTCGGACGCCCAAGGGATAGGTTCATTTTGGAGAAATTGCACTTCTTGTAGGTCGGGTGAGATGGCCGGGTGGGCTAGGTATTCGAGGCAGACACCGTGGCTGAGGTCGGACTAGTCTGCAGAGGCCAACTGAGCCATCTCATCAGCCTTGGAGTTTTTCGCCCGAGGTATGTGCTTGATGTGGAAGGTATTGAAGAGGCGAACAAGGGGGAGGGCCATATCCCTGTAAGCCCGTATTGTGTCCTCCTTGGCATCAAATTCCCCCGTAATTTGGCCGACGATGAGCTGGGAGTCGCTGAACACCCGGATGTGGCTACCTCCAATGTCCTTGGCGAGGCGGAGTCCTACTATCAATGCCTCATATTCAACCTCATTGTTACTGGCATTAAACAAGAAAAGAAGAGCACGTTTGAAATAGCCACCCTCAGGGGCGGTGAGAATGAGGCCAGCCCCACTACCTTCCCTGCGGGATGATTCGTCGATGTTGAGAGTCCATGAATACGGGTCTTCTGGCTCGGTAGGGGTTGGTGGGGGTGGGGGCGCAGCGGTTGGGGTAAGGTTAGTGAATTCTAGGATGAAATCTGCGACAGTCTGTCCCTTAATTACTGTTCGAGGCTGGTAGGAGATGTCAAACTAACTGAGTTCCACTGACCACTACATGAGTCTGCCGAAAAGTTTTGGTTGTTGCATGACCTTCTTCAAGGGTTGGTCGGTGAGAACCACTATGGAATGGGCCTGGAAATAAGGACGGAGCCGTCTAGAGGCGGTGACCAAGGCCAAGGACAATTTTTCTAACAGCGGGTAATTCTGCTCTGCTTCCCTAAGAGCCCGACTGATGTAGTAGACTGGCCATTGGACAGAGTCGTCTTCCCTGATAAGAGCTACGCTGACTGCGGTGCTTGAGACGGCTAAATAGAGGAAGAGGGGCTCGCCCGTAATTGCTTGTGAAAGGAGGGGGGATTGGCCATGAACTGCTTCAACTATTAAAAAGCCTCTTCAGATTCAGTTGTCCATTCAAAAGTTTGCCGAAGAACTTTGAAGAATGGTAGGCACTTATCTGTTGCGCGGGAAATGAAGCGGTTGAGGGCCGCAACTCGGCCAGTGAGCCTTTGAACCTCTTTAACCGTTCTGGGTGACTGCATCTCAATCGAGGCCTTGATCTTTTCAGGGTTAGCGTCAGTGCCCCACTGACTAACCATAAAACCCAGAAACTTCCCAGATCCTACACCGAAGGCGCACTTCTCTGGGTTGAGCTTCATTTGGTACTTGCGTAGGGTGGCGAAGGTCTGTCGCAGGTCAGAAAGATGATCAATAGAGAGTTTGCTCTTGACTAGCATGTCGTCGACATATACTTCCATATTCCGACCTATCTGATGATGGAAAACGGCATTGACCAACCGTTGGTAGGTGACCCCAGCATTCTTCAGTCCGAATGGCATCATGCGGTAGTGGTAGGTACCTCGGTCGGTAATGAAGGATGTATGTTCCCGATCGAACGGGTTCATCAGGATTTGGTTGTACCCAGAGAAAGCATCCATGAAGCTGAGCATTTGAGGACCGGCCGTGGCATCGACCAGCAGATCTATGCAGGGAAGAGGATAGCTGTCTTTGGGACAAGCTCGGTTTAGGTCAGAATAATCGACACAGAGTCGCCATTTGCCATTATTCTTGCGGACTAGGACCACGTTTGACAACCATTTAGGGTAATCCACGTTTTTGATGAATTGGGCCTCAAGAAGCTTGTCAACCTCTGTGGCTATAAGTGTATTGCACTCTAGATGGAAGATGCGTTGCTTCTGGCGGTAAGGTCGGCAATGCGGTTCGATGCTGAGGCGGTGAGTTATGAAAGAGGGGTCAATGCCTGGCATGTCTGAATGGGTCCATGCAAATACATCATTGTGCTCGATCAGAAGGGCGGTAAGGTCGGCCTTAGCTTGGGGGGATAGTTGGCTGCCGATCTTAGTAGTTTTCATTGAGTTGGTGGGATCGATGGGAACCTAAACGAGCTCCTCCACCGGTTCTCCTCTAACCAACTCGCCCTCATCTCGGACGTCAAGTCCTTCAATGATCATGGCCTCCTTCAGCTTGACTTCCTTGAGTGAGGCGACATAATATTCCCTGGCTACGATCTGCTCTCCCCTTACTGTCCCGACGCCCAGGTCGGTAGGGAACTTTATGGCGAGGTGATAGGTTGAAGTGATAGCTTGGAAAGCGTTGAGAGCGGTGCGGCCAAGGATGATGTTGTAGGCAGAGGGACAGTCGACCACAAAGAAAGTGAGAAACTTGATAGTCTGCCGTGGGTATTCGCCGATGGTGAGGGAGAGATCGATGGAGCCGATGAAGGTCACCCGGTCACCAGTGAAACCGACCAAAGGGATTTGGAGAGGAGACAGACTTTCCTTTCCAATCTTGAGCTAGCGGAAGCAGTTGAGAAATATGATGTCTGTAGAACTGCCGTTGTCGATGAGAATCCGTCTGACCTTATAGTTGGAGAGGAGAGCAGAAATGACGAAAGGGTCATCATGAGGGTAACGGATGCCTGTACAGTCGGCGTCCGTGAAGGTGATGGGCTCTGTCCACTGCTTGGGCTGTTTGGAGGGTCGGTCTACCGTGGCAACTGCTTTGTCCGAGCCTTGCCTTATCTTTCTGAGTTCTGCCCTTTGAGCGGAGCGGGATGGTCCGCCACAAGCAAGGCCACCTGAAATGACTCGGATTTCACCAACTGGCGGAGGGAGATTACCTGGCGGCCGGGGCTGTTGTGGGGGGCGATCATGGCCTTGGTTAGGTGGACTGGCTGCCGGGGTGGGGTACGCCGGCGGTTGTTTCTGAGGGGCTCGGTTCTTTGCCTCTACTGTGGGCGGGTGTCTGTGAACCGGCTGAGACGCCCTTGACGAATTAAGGTCTCGACCTGATCCTTGAGGTTGATGCAGTCATCAGTGTTATGGCCATGGTCCTGGGGGAAACCACAATATTTGGACTGGTCTTTCCGATTGGAAAGGGTGCGTGAGGGTAGGGGCCATTTGAGGGGGTAGTCCCGTTGGATCTGGTGGAGGACTTGTTCCATAGGAGAATTAAGGGACGTGTACCGCTCGAACCGACCGGGCGATCGGGCTGGTGCCGACCGGTCAACGCGAGGAGGTCGGTCGGTATAGTGAGGTGTTTGGCTGTTATACTGGGTGTTTCTGGATTCTGAGTCTTTTCTCTTTTCTCTGGGGGTCGGATTTTTAGGTATTGGATCCTGCCGAGCGGTTAATGAATCTTCAGCATTCATGTATTTCTGGGCTTTGGAGAGTAGGACTGCCATGGAGGTCGGGGGATTTTTGGAGAGGGAGAAGAGGAAATCAGACGATCGTAGCCCGGCCATGAAAGTCGTGAGGATGACCTTGTCATCGTTTTTCGCTACTTGCAGGGCTTCGGTGTTGAAGCGGGTAACGAAACTGCGCAGCGACTCCCCCTCGGTCTGACGGATGTTGAGGAGTTGGGTTGCAGGGCGGCGTTGGCGCTGGGCTCCAATGAAATGGCTAAGAAAGGAGTCGCTGAGATGCTGGAAAGTGGAGACAGAGTCTGCCGGTAACTGGCTGAACCGCAGTCGAGCTGACCCCTTCAGTGTCACGGGAAAAGCCCGACACATGATCTCGTCAGGAAAGGCATGGAGGATCATGAGGGTACAGTAGGTCTCCAAATGGTCGACAGGGTCCATTGTACCGTCAAAAGAGTCAATGGTGGGCATCTTGAACTTGGCGGGCAGAGGTTTGTCCCGGATGGAAGCAACAAATGGTGAGCTTGCCGTGGTAGAGGGTTTATGCTGAATATTCTGCATGACCCCTTGGAGTTGGAGCTTCATTGCTCGGAATTCAGCGTCCCAGAGAAGAATGTGGTCACCATGGTCAGTCAATGGGGGCTGGACGCTGCTGGCTTCCCCTTCAGGGGCTGGTGCCACGACCGAAGGATGTGGGGGTGGAGGTGGTAGATTTATATGCGGGGGAGGAGGTTGCAAACCTTCCAAGTTGGGTGGATAGGGTTGCGGAACAATATGGCTCGGGGCTCTTTCTTGGTTGGGTGGAATATCTGGAGGTGGTGGAGGAGGCATCGGAGGGTTTCTTTAGAGTAAAGCATTTATCAGGGCCTGGTTTTGTTCGGCCATGCGGTTAATGCTATTAGTAAACTCAATGATGTACTGTGGTGGGTTGTTTTGATTTGGAGGGTCAGTTTGATGGTCGGCAGCATTATGGTGAGAAGCTATGGATCTAGTCGTGACCATATACTTGGATGGGTAGGGGGAAAAGGTTGTTAAGACAAGGTCTCCGGCGACAATGAGCACAACTGGCGTCCGGATAAGAACCAGTTTTCCACAGACGGCGCCAACTGATGATACAGTTTGTTCCAGTGAATGGATCGGATTGGTCCAAGCTCCTCGGGTCCAGGTCCAAATGATCAAGTCCACCGGATAACCTGCAAACAAGTTCAACGGGGAACGGGGTAGTTCCCCAGTGAACCCTCTGACGAGCAAGTTAGGAAGGGAAGTAGAGTGTAGAGGGAGAGATTAGAGATAGAAAAACTTAACCTTCTTCTTGTCTTCAACGTTTGCTTATATCCTTTGGTAATCATTTCGCTGTCCCTTCCGACCTGACCTCCTCGCTGAAAGTCTATGCTGTAGCTTACCTTGTTCAAGGTAAGAGGGTCCTGTTCCGACGGAGATGTGTTGTCATAATAAATGCTGTGATGGACTACATTAATGGTGATGTGCAATGGCAATAACTTTACAAATCTTTGTCTGCTGATGTGGCTCGTCCTTCACCTGCCATGTGTCTGAATATCATTGACTCTTTATGCCATGTTGGATTCCAACTGTCCTGGACCTCACCAGCTGGGTTATGTATTGGACTCCAAATGATGGGCTTGGGTTGTTCATAGTGATTCATGCCCTTTATGGGCTTATACACGTCAGGCTATATAAAACTCACAAAATTCATAGTCTAATCCCCTCACCTATAAAGCCAAACAAACATGACCTAAGGTTTTTAATATTTGAATAAAAATAAAAAGTTTTAATTTTAAAACTCGAAAAAAAACCTACTAATATGACAAAGAATGAGGTCCACAATTTTTTCTGTTATCCTATTATTAAAACTCTTTTTAAAATTTTAAAATTAAAACTCTATCTCATTGTCGTTAACATTGGCCTATTTTGAAAAGATGATAAAAAGTGACTTTTTGACTTTTAACCAAACTTTTGACTTTTTTAGACAAATAATTTGAGAAGTTGGTAAAAATTTACTTTTGGCTTTTTTAATTAATATTTATTTATGATGTCAAATCACAATAAAATGATCAAACTATCCCTATTTAATTTAAAATATTTATAACTTCACCCATATAGCACATTTTGACCTATGAAAAATAAAATTATAATTTCACCATTAAATAAAAATCAACTTCTCAAATTAAAAAAAAAATCAAAAAAATCAATTTCTAACTTTTGCTATAAACCAAAAAAAAATTAACTAAAAACTTGTTCCAAGAGGGGCCATTTTTCCGACTGCAAAGCTTTTCCATGAAAACGCGGTGCAAATGACGAATCGGACATGCGTCAGCGCTCACTTGTTAGTTGCTTAAGTCATCAATTTATCATCATTCTCAAGACAACTGTGCCCAACTGCAACCACCTCTTAATTCTCGGTCACACGTCCCATTCACCGATATTTACGTATAAGTAGGACCCACCATCACCCCCCCTTCACAGATATATTCCCAGATTTATCATCAATTTTTTAATTTATTAAGGGATAAAATAATTTAAAATAATTAATAAAATAAAATATTACATTTAATTTATAATTATTTTGTTTTTATTTCATAATTATCAAACCAATTACAAAAAAAATAAATAAAGAATTAATCAACTTCTGAAACGCAACTTTTTTTTGATAAAATAAATAGTCAAAAAATAAAAAGTTATCTTAAATAGTTAACTTCTCAAACGAGTCCAGTATAAGGAAAAGAAAAATTGTAAATCGATTATAATTTCATAAAATATTTACTTACAAATTGATAAAAAAGTTACAATTTGAAGTATTAAAATAAATAAAATTTATTATTATTTTAAAAAATCTACACTTATTTACATATATATTTAAATTGTATACACCTTGTTTGGTTTTTATTTTTTGAATTTAATTTTTTATTTTTCCTTTTTTATTTTTAGTGATTTAAAAAAAATTAGGCAAAATTTTTACTTTCTAGATGCACCAAATCTAGATGTATCTAAAAAATGGAATTTTTTAAAAAATCAAAAAATACACAAAAATATAAAAATGTATTGAATTTTTTTTATTTATATTTTTAGTACTTAGTGAATTTGTCAAAAAAAATTCACAAATATTATACTTTTAATTGTATTTATATTAAGTGCATATAAAAAGTAAAAATTTTACTTAAAATATTTAAAAAATTCACTAAAATTTAAAAAAAAAAATTTAGACTCAAGTAAGATGATAGTGATCTTGAAAAAATTAATTCCTCAATTTAATTTTTATTAATTAAAATAATAATTTTTTTTTTTTTTATTTTTAAGTCACAACCTCACAAATGTCATCATATGCAAAGTAATTCTCCAAAAATGTGACCTCTCTCACTAATGCCATATATGATGGGGTCATGGCATCTATGATCATGGGGGTCCATAACTGGAATATGGTCGAGATGCGTGCCGATACGTATCTTTTCTAAAACGCGTGTCGACACCTTGCCTACGTATGCCAATACTTTCTACGATCTTACTTCTTCCAGGACCATTCTAATATACACCTTTTTAAAAATAATATATCATATCTATTTTTAATTATATTAAAAAATTTAATTATAATTACTTTTTTATTTAATTATGACTCATGAATTTTTTAATTATAATTTATAAAAAAATTTCTTTTTTAATTATGATTCAAACAATTAAAATAATGTCATTTTTCTTTTAATCATAGAATTATGGTAGTGATCTCAATTTTTTTACCAAATTTCTTGGGACTCATTTGTGTTGGACTCACACACATGTAGGGCTGCAAACGAACCGACCCGAGCCGAGTTTTAGTGTGTTTAGACTTGTTTATTAATATTTTAACGAGCTCGAGCCGAGTTGGCTTAGGCTCGACTCGAGCTCGAGCTTTGAGAGGGTAATTTTGGTAGAAATTGGGCCGAGCTATGAAGTGGACTTTATGGCCCAAAGTACGGACTGGGTAGAAAGGGCCGAGAAGTTACTCCGGCCCAAGAGAGAGATAAAGTTACTCCGGCCGAAAGAGATGAAGTTACTTCGGTTGAAGAATTGTAAAGCTATTTTGGTCCAGGCAATTTCGAGCTAGGCCGGTCTCAGAGTCAGTCCGGTCATGGTGTATTATGAATAGGTCGATCTAGCTGTACCTTTGAGTTAGACCGGTCTTGGAGTTATACCGGTCGCGTTTTGTTAGTTCGGTCCAACCATGCCATGTGCTGTACATGAGAAGCCGATGTAAGAGAAATGAAAGGAAGAACTAGTTCGGCTTATTCTGCGGCTATACATAGCCATGGGTACTTCGGTCAAATTGTAGTCCGGCCATGATAAAAATCATCCCACTTGGTTTAAGCAGTGGGGGGTGTAAAAGGATAAGCATTATCCTTTTAGAGTATGAATCCTAGGAGGACTCAGCATGGAGGAATAAAAGTCCTACTAGGATTGTGCCACTCGAAACCTATAAAAGCTCCCAAACATCACCTTGGAGGAGGTAACACTAGACAACACACAACATACAATTTTGCTTTCTGAATACATTGAGCTTTGTCTATTTGTCAAGTTTGCTGACTTAGACATCGGAAAGGTTTCCGGCACACACCCGCCGGCTAGCTCACGTTTGTGCTTTCAGGTGACAAAGCGACGTCGTACGAAGGAGCGTGGACTTAGTCAACAGGATTATACGAGGAGAATTATTTCTTTCTCGTATAAGCTTGTTCATGAACCTTAACAAGCCAAAAAAATTATAAATTCATGCTTGCAAGTGAGACTAAAGTTATAATTAAAACTTTGATTATATAATTATATATACAATATATATAAACATACTAAAAAAAGTCTATATTTTACTAAAATAATAATATCTACTACCACTATTATATAAATATATTATCTATAGTTAAGTATTATTTACATTTATATTTTTTAAATATATAAATAGCATATTTCTCTTATTTTTTATACATAATTTTATATTATTTAATATATAAATAATAAATATTAAACGAACCAGCTAACGAGCCGAGCTTACGAGTCAAGCTTTAGACTGTTTGGGCTTGTTTATTAAAAATTTAACGAGCTCAAGCTCGAGCTCGAACTCGAACGGAAAAAAAAATTAACGAACCGAGTTCGAACGAACTCTTACCGAGCCGAGCTCGAGCTTGTTCATGAACGGCTTTGTTCATTTGCAGCCCTACACATGTGAGAGATTTTGTAAAAAGTTAAGTAAATTATTTGAAATCCATAACATTTTTCTTACTTATAAGTGCCATTTTGGGAACATAGCAAAAAGTCACGTTTTTTGACAAAATGTCCAAAAACGCTAGTGCCAAAAACGCCAGAAAATTGGTTTGGCAAGCGCTAAAAACGTAGGTGTAAAATTACAAATTAGGGCCTATGAAAAATAAATAAATAAATAAATTTCTTATGTTGGGTAAGGGTATTTTACTTATTTTAATTTGATTTGACACCATAAATAAATATTAAACTAAAAAGTAAAAAGTCAACTTTTTACCAACTTTTCAAATCACTTTCCAAAAAGTTAAAAAGCTTAGTAAAAAGTCAAAAGTCAAAAGTCAATTTTTTACCAACTTTTCAAAACACTCTTAAGTTGCATATAATGTACACCCTTCAAAAAAGATGTGCACCATAATATTTCCCATTATTCTAACATTAGTACACATCTAGGGCCAATTTGGGAAGTTAATTTTTGACTTTTGACCGGTCACATCATCTTTCTACCTTTTTACATTTTTTTTTTAAAGTCAAAAGAAAATTAAAAAATTAATTTTTAACTAACTTTTCAAAACAACCCTTAAAACATTATTATTCAAAAATTTGCACAAAATCATTAATCAAAATGATATAATAATGATAATTTTGATATTGGACATCTTAACGGGATTTTGTTTTGTGTAAATCATTATTCTAATTTTTTTAAATAATATCATTAACACATTTATCTATAAAATGTTGTTTATAGTTTAATCTAATATATTAAAGTTTCATTATTTATAAAATATAGGAGCATTTTTTTTAAAGTCCCTGATATTATGATTTTATAGTAGAAAGGACATCAAATATTTTCATGACGTCTAAGGTCTCTCAACATCAATCCAGAGAAAATTGGTCCAGAGAAAATTCAAGTCAGAGAAAATTGGTCCAAAGAAATTCTGGGAAGAATTTCTCTGGACTTCCCTAAACTTCCCACTATAAATTTCTCTACCCTTTTTTTTTTTTTTTGAACATAAGAATTCCCCTACCTCAACTCACTTTCTTGCTTCTCAAAGGTGAGGAAGAAAGGCAACAGTACAATATTATATACATACTTTCCATTATCAAATCTCTGCCAAGGTTTCCTATGTCTTCAAACATTGATAGCCTGCTCTCAGCAACAAGTTACAAAATTCTCTGGTTTGGTTGGTCAGAATTTTCTCTGGATTGTTGGACTGAATTTTCTCTGGGTTAAACCCAGAGAAATTTTTCTCTGGGTTTAATGTGTATATAAGAACCAGTTTGTGTGTATACTTTTAAAAAAATCAAATTATTCATTTTATTTTTTCCTTTTGTTATTTATTTGTTTAGTTTATGATATGAAAATTTCCTTGATCTGTAACTCTTCTCAGCAATCTGGTTTTCATATTCCAAGTTTAGATGCAGTTTTGAAATTGGTAGAGGAGAAATATATTAAAACATATAGAATTAGTGAACCTGGTTTCTCTGTGGTGAAGTTGATGAAAGATGTCTGTGAATGCTTCTTGGCGGAAGGCACCAATTGTTCTGATGATGGACAAGTAAGATCCACAAATTTAACATCATCTCTTGCTATATCTAAGGAATTAAATCCAGAGAAATTTCTCTCCAGAGAAATTCTGGACTTCGGAATTCTGGAAATTCAAAATTTCTCTAGAAATTCTGGAAACCCACATCAGTCTTTGGAAATGGTTGTGCAGAAGATATTTGCAAGTCTGAATTTAGCTGCAACAACCGATTCTTGTAATAATAATCACGAAACTACTCTGGGATTCCTAGGCAAGTGTGAATGTGATATGCCCGGTAAACAGGCGTAAGGTCAAACTTCAGAACAAAATCTTCATTAATTTCTTCAACATCTAAAGTATATGTAAAATCTTCAGACCCTGAATAACTCTATTCCTCAGCTTTCCTCTGACGAGCTAGCATGTCCTCATCCCTCTAACGCTCCAATGCAGCATATCCAATTGCTGTTTGTCCAATATCTTTTGCAGTGTTCCTAATGAGAACTAACCATTCATTAACAAAGCATGTGGCTCGTAAACCCTAGACGAAAGACAACAATGCAGGTAGGTGGGTTTATAGATCCATGAAATCAGGTTGAGAGACCTAGAAAGTATAGAAAAAAAAAAAGGAAGAGAAAGAGATTGGGAGGTTCAACTAGAGAGAGAAGAATCGGGCAATGAGGTTTTGAGGAAGAGGATCAAACCCAATCAAATTTCTCTGATCTATATTTAGGGACCTTAGATATCAAAAAATAATTTTGTGGATCTCTTCTATTATGAAAAGTGAGAGAGGGACCTTAAACCAATTTTTCTTAAAATATAATAAAAAAAACAACTAACGTGACATTATTAATTTTACACACAATACTAAAGGCAAATGTCATACAGCATCCATCATTGGAGATATAGGACATAAGTGTAAGAAAAAAAATTAAAGAACTAAAACGTTTAAACAAAGAGTTGATTTGAGAAGTGTTAAAAAAAGTTGATTTTTTTTTGTTTATTACAGAAAATATATATATATGTATATATATATATATATATATATATATATATATAAAATAAAGAGATGATATCACCTAAATCGATTTTTTTTGCACTTCCTAAAAAAAGGCCAAAAGGCAGCTGGCAAGTGAAGCGTGTCAAAGTATCAAAATTGTTGAATTAATAAATTTTTTTAAATTGTCAAAAAAAATATTAAGAGAATTATATTAAATTGAATAATCATTTATATTTAAAAAAGTCCAACAACATATACTTTTTGTAAGCCCAATACCAACAATATGAATTAAACAAAAAAAAATTCTCAAAATAAAACATAAATAAATAAATAAGTTAATAATACAAGGATTGATAATATATGATTACTAATTTTTTATATTAAATTTTGACTGCAATCTTACGTGTTATAAATTATTAATTTAATTGTCTCATCTTTTATATCTTATGTCAAATGTATTTGTAATAATTTAATTGTCTCATCTTTTATTTATATCTTATGTCAATGTATTTGTAAAATAGACGTGTCTAAAATTTAATATTGTTAAAGAAGAAAAACATACACACTACATACTTAGAATTTTCCGCAATGATTCAGACCATTAATTTTGATATTTTAATAAAGTACTAAGGACATGACAATGAACAAAAAAAAAATAAAATAAAAACAAACCAAGACCAAAACATCACATCACTGTGGGTGAAGCCCACTTCCAACTTATTAGAGCTTCCTTTAGAGGTCAAAAATTAGAGTTCCAAAGCATTTTTAGTTAGAATAATAAATGTCTGTTACAAATTTAAGAGAAAATATTATTTTACCTCCCAAATTTTTACGTGTTTTTCAATTTAATCTCCATACTTCAATTAATATCAATTTTATATTTAAACTTTCGAAATTTTGATCAATTTGACCCCTGTCGTCGCATTTTGCCTACAATTGGACTGAATATGCGGACATGGTACCAAAATTCATTTGAAATTTCATTTTACCTTAAAAATCAATTTGTCCTCCAAATGTAAAAATAAATTAAATTTAAGTATTTAATAAATAATTTTTTTTATCTCAATAATGAAAAAATTAAATTTTAAATAATATATACTTTGCAATATATATATATATATATATAAAAATATAAAAATACTCATTTAGAATTATCTTGAGAATATGAAGTATGGATACTTCAACAAGTATGTCGTATCCGTACCGGGTACTTACCAAATTTTTAAAAAAATTTCCCACTCAATTTTGAAATCATTATTAGTTGATCAATTTTATTGAAATTAATTTAGGTAATAAACTAGTTACAATTGCGAGCGCGCACACACATAGAATAGCAAAGAAATTAATTTTTGGCTCAATAACTTTCTCCAGGATAGACTCAAGATAATTTGAGACTTATGAAGCACAGTTACGGATATAAGTACTGGTATTGGTACGATACGCGTACGTTGACATGGTAAAATCAAAAAAAAAAAAAAAAGTAGGATATGGGTATAGCTTAATACATTTGTAAAAAAATATTCACCATGTTTGTTTCTAGTTTTTTTAAAACACTTTTCAGAAAATTCTATTTTCTTGTTTTCCGTATTTTTTTACTGGTTTTTTCTAATATTTTAAGCAATTTTTTAAATTTTTAGACACGCCTAACATAAATACACTTAAAAAGTATAATTTTCGTGAAAAAAATCTTTAAAAAATTCACTAAACACAAAAAATACAATATATATATATATATATATATAAATTTAGTATATTTTTTGTATTTTGGTGTACTTATTAATTTTTAAAAATATTTTGTCACAAAAATTTTACTTTTTGTATACATCTAAGTAAGATGCTTCTAAATAAGTAAGGTGCATCTAAAAAAGTTAAAAAAAAAATGCTTAAAATTTTTAAAATATGCACTAAAAATTAAAAAAAAAAATCAAAAAACAAAAAACTCAATTTTCAGAAAACTGAAACCAAACACTTTTTTAATACAAAAATTGATCAAATGGTTTAATTCATTAAACCCAACATACAATTGACATTTAATGCCAAAAGTACATGTATAAGATAAACTAAAATTAAATACTGTCACTTAGGTAGGCAACCCAAGAGAGGGGTGACTCGGGTAATTAAAAAATATGAGCAGAAAATTGATTGCAATTAAACAAGTAAATAAATTCAACGAGCAATCAATTATACCGAAAGTAGGGGAGAAAGGGAGAGCTGAAACACAAAGATTTATAGTGGTTCGCTTCATTGACATACGTTCACTCCTCAAAGTACCTCCTTGAGAATTCCTCCACTATGAATCGAATCAATACATCATAAAGCTTCACCTAGTTTGTGGATTTTTACACATGACTTACGTTATCTTTTGAGGACCTCTCAACGAAATGCCTCACTTTACAAGTGTTTCACTTAGAAATAAGGGAATAAGAATAAGTAGTACAACTGTCCTTTTTTATAGAATTTTCTCTCAAAAGATAAATATGAAAGTGAAGGAGCAGAAGGATTTTTGAACACACTCAGATATAAAAGTGGAAGTACAATAGAGTATGACAAATGAAAGTTATTGAATGCTTAGATTTTCTGTATTGAAGAGTAAGTGCTTTTAGATCTGGATGGCTTCTTCATTTATTGCTTTAATGGCTTCTAGCCGTTGGAGAGAAGCATATGTTAGTATTCTAACTGTTGGGGAAGATCATGGATGATATCTTCTAGCTGTGTAGAGTAGATCATGGATGATATCTTCTAGCCGTATGGAGTAGAGCATGGGTATGCATAGGCTATCATCAAGTCTTTGGAAGTGAAGCCTCATTAAATACACAAGCTCATAAGTCAAATATTGAAAGTTGGTAGAAGAAGATATTGTGTCATAAAAGTCTGTTCACAGATCAGAAATGATGGCTATTCTACGCATAGATCAAAAAAAATGACTAAGATTTGAGTTGTGTCAGAATAAATCTGAAGGGGCGATTAGGTTTTTTGAAACCCAAATTTAAAGGTGTCTACCCCCTGTAGATTAGGTGTTGACCATTTGCTCTCTTTTCTTCTTTGTGTTGATTTCCAAGTATTCTTGGTGTCGACCCTTTGTATACTGAAATTTAGTGTTGACCCTTATCATTCTTGATTTCGACCCTTGCTGCTGGGTTGTCTAAGCATTGCATATTGAATTTTAGTGTCGACCCTTGGTAGCTATAGCACTTAGGCATTGTGTACTTCATTCTGGTGTCGACCCTTGTTGTCTGGGTGTCGACTCTTGGACCTGTTTAAAGCACAAATAGTGTTTTGCATACAAGTGCTAATTTCATTTTTTTAAGGTACCAATATTCATGAGAAATTGACAATTTTGAAGCATTCATCTATTAGAGACAATGAAGAGCAAAGTTATAATATTATTTTGAAAACTTTGAATAAACA
The DNA here is from genome assembly GCF_055761805.1 of Camellia sinensis. Lineage (NCBI taxonomy): Eukaryota > Viridiplantae > Streptophyta > Magnoliopsida > Ericales > Theaceae > Camellia > Camellia sinensis. Next base: position 137,643,491 of record NC_138974.1, on the reverse strand, counting down.
AATAAGTTCAAAATATTTGTCGATAATCAAAATCAATAAGAATTTAAATTCAAATAACCTTGGGGCTAACATAACTTACAAACTATAACTTAATTTTTAAAACCACGCTAAGTACAAAACTAAAAATAAAAAAGAAGACTAGTAAAAGGAATTTTATCTTTATAGTACAAGAAAATATTATTTCGACTAAGGTATGGCACGGCTTGAGTATATACTAGATATATCTGGGTATGCCAAAAATTAAGAAGGAAAAATTTGAGTACGTATTTTGTGTACCTGGTACGTATGCAGAAATATCATACGTTGGTAAGTACTCAATACGAATATGACATGTTTGTCAAATTATCCATACTTCATAGTCTCAAAATAATTCTAAATGAGATTTTTTATATTTTTAATCATTTTTTTTGCAAAGTATATATTATTTAAAATTTAATTTTTTCGTTACTGAGATAAAAAAAATATTTATTAAATATTTAAATTAATTTTTTTTATATTTGGGGGGTAAATTAATTTATAAGGTATAGTTTGGGGGTTCAAATGAAATTCTAAATGAATTTTGGTGTCACGTTAGTACATTCCGTTTAATTGTACATGAAATGTGACAGCAAAGGTCAAATTCATCAAAATTTTAAAAATTTAAATATAAAATTAATATTAATTTTTTGAAGATCAAATTAAAAAATACGTAAAAATTTAAGAGTAAAATGATATTTTCTCCAAAATAAAATTAAAGTTGTCTGAAAATACCTATAAACAAACCAAAACTGTCAAAGTCTACCTGTTAATTAAGTCAATATTATCATAAATGCATTGCTGAAAAAAAAAATATACATTGGAGTTGGAGATACCCATTTGGTTTTTCCATCCCATTGATTTCGCATTCCGTTTCCAACTTGATAGACTTTCTACCATGTGTTCCTCACATTTGAAATTTATATCCTACATTATTTCAATTTCATACCAAACTCACATTTGCTTTAGAGATGAGAAGTAGGATTAGATTGATAATAAGGTGTGACTTACTAAAATCATATTTATATTGGAGCATTATTATGGGATTAAGAGTCTCACGGACTATGAAACTATTTCAAGACAGAACTAGCAATCATATAAGGGACTTAGGTTTGCTAATCCAGTCTCATATAATTGGAAATGAAAAGATTGTATTGGCCCCCATTTTACAAAAAACAATAAAATCACATTTTATATAATGAAAATTTTTACATAATTTTATAGATTTAAGAGGAAATATAATTTTGTCTCCAAAACTTTTACGCTTTTTTTAATTTGACTCCAAACTTTAATTTACACCCAAATTTTCAAAATTTTGATCAATTTGTCCCCCTACCGTCACATTCTGTCTACAATTGAACAGAATGCTCTAACGTAATATCAAAATTCATTTGAAATTTCATTTTATCTCCCAAACTATATCTTAAATATCAATTTGCCTTCCAAATATAAAAAATTAAATTTAAATATTTAATAAATAATTTTTTATCTCAACAACGAAAAAAATAAATTTTAAATATATATACTTTGCAAAAATATATAAATATCCTCATTTAGAATTGTCTTGAGATTATGAAGAATGGATAATTCGACAAACATGCCATACCTGTACCGGGTACTTACCGACGTATGGTATTTCTGCCTATATACTGGGTATACAAAACACGTACTCAAACTTTTTTTTTTAATTTTTTACTTAGATATATGTAGTATATACCTAAGCTGTGTCGTACCTTAGTTGAAACAATGTTTTCTTCTACTACAAAGATTAAATTCCTTTTACTAGACTTCTTTTTCATTTTTAATTTTGTGCTTAGTATGGTTTTAAAATTAAGTTATGGTTTGTAAGTTATTTAATATAATAATATTTAATTTTGGTTTATCTTATACATATACTTTTGGTATTAAATGTCAATTGTATGTTGGATTTAACAAATTAATCTATTTAATTAATTTTTATATTATTTCAAATTAAAAATAAATATTTTTTTTACAAACGTATTAAGCCCTTCAAATACCTTACTCTTTTTTTTTTTGGATTTTACCATGTCAATGTACGTGTATCGTATACCAGTACTCATACCCATATTCATACTTATACCTGTGTTTCATAGATCTAAAATTATCTTGAGTCGACCCTAGAGAAGCTTATTGAGCCGAAATTTCTTGGTTACTCTATGTATGTGTGCATGTGCAATTGTAACTAGTTTATTACCCAAATTAATTTTAATCAACTAATCGTAATTTTTAAATTGAGTGGAATTTTTTTTTTTAAAATTTGGTAAGTACCCGGTACAGGTACGACATGTTTGTCGAAGTACCTATGCTTCATTGTTGCAAGATAATTTTAAATGAGAATTTTTATATATATATTTTTTATTTTTTTGCAAATTATATATTTTTTAAAATTTAAAACTTTCGTTATTGAGATAAAAAATTATTTATTAAATATTTAAATTTAATTTTTTTTATATTTGGAGGGCAAATTGATCTTTAAGGTATAGTTTGGGGGTAAAATAAAATTCTAAATGAATTTTGATGCTACATCAGCACATTCCATTCAATTGTAGGCGGAATATGACGGCAAGGGCCAAATTGATCAAAATTTTGAAAGTTTGAGTGTAAAATTGATTTAATCGAAGTATAATGATCAAATTGAAAAATTCGTGAAAGTTTGGGAGGCAAAATGATATTTCCTCTAAATTTAATCTATACATAGACTTGCAATACACCATTTGAATTGCACCACTTCATTTATTTTCTTGGTTAATTTCCTAATACCTTGTTGTAGGTACTAAGAGGTGATTTGGAAAGTTTGTTAAAAGTTAACTTTTAATTTTTTTTGTTCTTTTGTGTGTAAATAATATGAGAGGTGATGTGACCTAAAATAAATTAAAAATTAAAATTTATTTTTTTTTTGCTTCCCAAATGGCCCCCAAGTCGTTTTGAAAGAAAAAATAATATGCCCAATAAATGTGTTGAAATGCCTTTGCTTTGAAAAATGAATATGTTTGGGGTAATTTATTACAATTTAAAAATTAATAATTAAAAAGTAAAAACTAGATACATTTATCTCTAACTTTACAATAATTATTATTATTATTTTTTTTTAACTTTTACAACTTATTCTGCCTATTGTAAGCATACTAAACAAAGTTATATATATATATATATATATATATATATATATAAAATAGCATCTCAAATTTATTAAGTTAATAATTTTTTTTATCAAATTTAATAAAAAAATTTAAAATAAAAAGTAATCTTTTAAAAAAATTAATAAAAAAATTTGAATAATTTGTATCGAATAAAACTTTTTGCTATAACTTTAAGAAGAATGCTACGTACCTCGAAATATTAAAGGCGCGAATGGCTCGAAATCTCAAAACGACGTCGTTTTAAGGGTTTTTTTTATTCTCTTACCGGTAAGATAATATTTTCCGTACTATTCGCGCCATTCGCGCTCCACACATTCGAGGCCTCAATCTTTAATGTAACTTTAAACACGCAAATCTTGACCCCACGACATCATACATATAATGTAATAATCGCTTTTTGTTTAATTATTACTAATGTCCGTACTTTTATGCAAGGTCTGCAAATGAAATGCTTGTGAGATCATTGATGACATGGTCAGAGTAAGGGAATCAGGACCCTCTCTTTAATGTTTTTACTTGATTTCCTACTTCATAGGTTATTGGATTCACTTTTAAGTCAAATTTTGATAATCTCACTTATTTATATTTTAAAATTTATTGAATATATCATATCTATAAAAAATTAAGTTGATCAGATATCAAAAAACATGTGTTCGGAAAACTAACTAAAAACTATTTTTTTTAAAAAATTTAATAAATAGTTTCTGAACACATACTTTCTGATATCCGATCAACTTGATTTTTTACAGGTATGATATACTCAACAAATCTTAAAATATGAACGATTTAGATTATCAAAATTTGGTCTAAAAGTGGACCCAATAACCTAACAAGTAGGAAGTCAAGTAGGATTGAGAGGATCCTGATTGAGTAAGGGAATGGTTGATTTTTTATTCTCTTTTTATTCTCTTCATTATTATACGCCTATAGTTCTGGTTTGGTATGGACTACCAATTTAAATAATTACAAAAAGATAACATAAATTAAAAAATTAATAAGATAAAAAAACATATTAAAATTAAAATTATTTTTTTTTTTTTCACAAAAGTTAAAAAAATTTAAAAATTCATTCCAAATGAGTCTTTTAATTCTAAACTAATTAAAAAGCCAACCTACTTCCCAAAAGAAATCAGAAATTGAGATTAGATTGCTTGATGCTTTGCTCAAGTTTAATCTAAATTTGAATTCAAATTAAAATTTGAATAAAAGTGTTATATAAACAAAATTTGCTACAATATCATTGTGCCTTCTGATTTTGAGTCGGTGTTTGGCATGCACTAAAAAAGTGTATTTTTTTTTGCATACATACACTTATTTAGGTCACATCTATCAACATATTCTCTCTACTTTTCTATCTATTTTTTCTACTTTTTTACATATTTTTTTTATATAAAAACTCAAAAAATACACTTATTTAGAATATCTCAAACCGTTCTTGTATAAAAATTTTGTGTATATATATCATTTTCTAAATTTTTTAACTTGAGTCAAAACTCGTATTTTAATTATATAAATCAAATCTAAAGATTTAATGAATTGAATGGTTCCCTTTTTATTTATTTTTTAGTTACGCACTGTGCATTAGTAACGGTTATTTTGTTAGTTGTTAGTATGAAAAAAAATATATGTATATATATATATATAAAGAGTCTAAAACTTCCTCTCTTTTTTTTATATATAAAAAATATAACTAATAAACTCATACACACAAATTGGTACTAAACAAAAACAACCAATAGGTCAAAAATCAAAATTAAGGGTTATTTTAGAAACACGGTTAAAAGTCATTTTTCAATTTTTAACCCATTTTGAGTAATATCATCTTTTATATTTTTTACATATTTAAAAAAAAATTAAAAATATAACTTTTAACTATATTTTCAAAACAACCCTAAATAGCTAAAGATATCCAAAACTAGACTCAAATCCATGGCACCAAAAAAATAAAAAAAAAAAATCTGAGAGAGAGTATAACGTTGGGAAGATGGTAAAAAGTGACTTTTTGGCTTTTAACCAAACTTTTGACTTTTTTAGACAAATGATTTGGGAAGTTGGTAAAAAGTGACTTTTGAATTTTTTGATTAATATTTGTTTATGATGTCAAATCATAATAAAATGACCAAACTACCCCATTTATTTAAAATATTTACAACTTCACCAATGTAACATATTTTGACCCATAAGGGGTAAAATTGTAATTTCACCGTTGGCTAAAAACCAACTTCCCAAATGAAAAAAACCAAAAAAACCAACTTTTGACTTTTGCTACTAACCAAAAAAAGTGGCTAAAAATTATGTTGCCAAAATAAGCCGAAGTAGTAAGAGTTTTAAGTGAATAATATTTTAGTCCTTCTCATAAATTAAAATTATTAAATAAAAATAGAGTTATATCATTACTTCACATTTGCTTGCCATAAATTATTTTAACATATTTTTTATTTTTTTTAAAGTCATATTCAGTGTGTTTAGTTTGAGTTTGTTGGATTAAATTTTTTGAAAATTGAGTTTTTTTGTTTTCTTATTTTTTTGTTTTTAGTGAATATTTTTAAAATTTTAAATATTTTTTTTTACTTTTTTAGATACACCTTACTCAGATGTATCTAAAAAGTAAAAAATTTGTGAAAAAATTAATAAATACATAAAAATATAAAAATATATTGAATTCTCGTATTTTTTTATATTTTTGATATTTAGTGAATTTTTTAAATATTTTTTCACAATTTTTTTACTTTTTAGGTATATTTATGTTAGGTACGTCTAAAAATTAAAAAATTTACTTAAAATATTTTTTAAAAAAATCAGTAAAAATAAAAAAACACAAAAAAATAAAAAAGTAAAATTTTTTTAAAAGTATTTTTGAAAAACTTTAACTAAGCAAAATGATTATTTCTTAATTTTTTTGGGTACAATTTTTGATAAAAATAACCGCTCAACAACCATTGATATAAGCATAGAAAAATGCGTTGATTAATGAGTTGCACGAATCCGAAGAAAAACAATATTTTCAAATAATCAATAGCTGACCAGACTCTGACATTTGGTTCAAATAATGGAAATAGCAAAAGCTGACATCACGATTATATGTCATCAACAAATGCAATGATTCAGTACGTCAGGCATTTGACGCCCACAAACCAAAAGCTACGCCATCATTGACGCAATTGGTGTTGTTAATCCAAACGCCTCCAAATACAAGGGCTTGTTTGGTTTGTTTTTTAAAAAAAATATTGAAAAAAATTCTCTTTAATTAAATTTTTAAGAGTAATTAAATTAAACAAATTTTTTTTAAAAAAAATTTAAAATTTTGTTTGGTTATCTACTTTTCAAAATTATTCTCTCTCATACACATTAAATTAATCACTTTTTTTAAAACTCTCTCCCCAAAACAATTTTTTAAAATCATTTCTAAAAAAAAAAAAACCAAACAAATTTTTGTACTTTTTATCTCAAAAACTACTCTACAAACACAAATCAAAGAATTGAGAGCGGCAGGGCATTTCAGTCTTTTTACTCGTACGGTAAAACACTATAAATTGGTTCCCCTTCTGGCATAGTAGTTGGCTGTGTTGTTTCACAAAATTCGATTCGAATGTTGCTGTGAGTGCAATTGTTTACCCCTTTGATTTGTAATTATTATAATTATAATTTATTGGCGGCAGGAAAGAAACAATGGATTTAAACGAGAAGAACAAGAGGAGAATTAATAATTATGGAGAAGGAGGAGGAGGAGGCGAGCCAGAGGAGCAAGAAGATGATGAGAAGAAGATGGACAAGTTCTTTGCCCTTCTAAGAAGCTTTCGGGAAGCTCGAGATCGCAGAAGAAATGAATTGAAAGAAATGGAGATGGGGAAGAACAAGAACACGGTGAACATGATGAAGACGACGACGACGACGACAAAGAGGGCCAAAACAGAGCATGAGGAGGGGGGACAAAAATCGAGTTGGGTTCCCTCGTTTGAATGGGAAGATTTCTCCGAAGAACAGGAGTTGAGAAAGGCGCCTCTCTTCTTTCCTGCTCCCTGGAACAACAACCACCACCACCACGAGAAATCCAAGAAGAATGATCAAAAAGATGACAATGAAACTGGCTTGGATCTTGAACTCGGACTATAGTTTTATTTAATAAGTGCTAATGTTGATGTTGATGTTGTTGTCGTTGTAACCCCTTCCCTCCCCTCCCTCCCTCCCTCCCTCCCTGTTTCATATTTGGTCTATCAATTATTAACTAGATTTTATGTACTCATATTCTTGAAATTTGGAAATACAATATTAGAATTGCATGCATCAATGCCAAGAACTGGAGCAATTGTTATTACATTTCGTTCGCTTATGATTGAATGATTTCACAAAAAATATGAGCTGTTTTTATTCAAATTGTGAAGATCAGGATGATAACAGAGGAGTTAATGTCAACAAAAATCAAATGAGAGGTGCGACTTCATTTTCGCTGAAAAGGTAGACAAATAAGAGGTGCGACTTCATCTTCGCTGAAAAGGTAGACTTGAGAGAGAGAGAGAGAGAGAGAGAGAGAGAGAGGGGTGCTGGTGCGAAGGGACATGGTGATCGTCATGATATCATCAGTACAGTAGGTATTGTTGTTTGTTGTTGTGGTACTAGATGGATATGGATGTGGATGTGGATGTGGATGGATGAGACGATGCTTCATCAGAAATCAGAAATGCTCTAATGTAAATTAGGTGTGGTGTGGGTGGGGTACTAGTGTAATAATTCTCATATTGTTCTAACCATACTCATATGTATTCATATGATTCTGTCTTGTTAAGTTTGTATTTCAAGTTTTGTCATTGTTCGCTTAAGTGTTACAGCATGCTTTGTACCTTGCTTGGTGTGAGTTTAGCCGAGGTCACCCTGAGCCTAGGTCAGTTTTGAACCTCTTACATCTAAGACCATCTTGGAATTTACTTTGGTTGACTCCACCTTTGCTCTGACATGTTGGCCGAGATGTCACTATCTAGGCCGAGGTGTTCATCACCTAGGCCGAGATGTGTATTATCTAGGCCGAGATGTTACCCTTTACTCCTGGATTGGTACGACCTAAACCAAGGTGTGGCACATCTAGACCAAGGTGTGGCACAGCTAGGCCAAGTGTTGTCCTTTCTAGCCGAGGTCTTTGCCCTTTGCTTGTCGAAGTCTTGTTGTTAGCCGATGTCGTTACTTGTCGGAGTGCTCTTGCCGCCTAGCTTGTTGAGTACACTTTGTCATAGTCTTGTCTTTTCACTCAGTCGCCTTTTTGAGTAGAACCAAACAGCCGTTACTACGTACCCCTGCAGAGGGTTAAGTCAGCCGACAGACCCAGAAAACATACATTTTTGTATTATATCCTCGCCTTGTAGAGAGAGAGAAGCTCTAGGAAGGAGAAGAAGTTTTAGAGTGAGAGAGTGAGCTTTCGAACTTGATTCCTAGAGATCAAACCGTTAGATTTGTGTATTGAGGTTAGATTCTTGATTTACTCTTGTTGTTCTTATTGCTCATCTAGCTGCATTGCACGATCAAACCTAATTTGCAAACCATGCATCGATTTAAAATTGGTTTTAGAAAGAGAAAATAGTGTTCATGTGTTTTTGAATAGAAGTCTTGTTTTGATCCGAAAGCTTGCATCAAGATTCATATTTTGTGTTTATTGTCACGAAATCTTCGAGTATGGGTGCCCAGGTCTATGTTTTTGAATTCATAGCATGAAATCTCAGATTTTGTAATGATAAGTTATGATCTTTGCATCCATGTTCTTCATGTTCATGTTCTTCTTGTTCGTCATGTCCTTCAAGAAAAGGAAACCCAGATTTTTCCAACTTCATTCCCTTGAATGCGGCCACGGGACCACACCTCGGCAAGGAGGTGTGGGACCTCGGCCAAGACCTGGTTGGTGCCCAGCATGTCTTCCCGAGATGAGAAACAGTGTTTTGTTTTGGTTTGCCTTGGCTTCGAAAGAATGCCGAGATCATTGCGTTCATGTAAAGCTTGTTTGATAGTGCATTCAATAGACTTTGCCATGTGTTTGTAGGACTTGGACTCTCGCTTGACCCCGACATTGAAGAACTATGTGAGTAGTATTTTTAATAAAGTTATGTTATTAAGTTTTGATAAAGTTTTGTCTTGCTTGTTTTGGAAAAGTATTTGTTAAGCATGAATGACTATCCCTATTTTGTGTATCAAGTATTAGCTTTGGTTTTGACAATCTTTGAAAGTCCGTACATGCTAGGGGACTATAAGCATTTGTAGCACAATCTTTGAAAGTCCGTACGTGCTAGGGGACTATAAGCATTTGTAGCACAATCTTTGAAAGTCCGTACGTGCTAGGGGACTATAAGCATTTGTAGCACAATCTTGAAAAGTCCGTACGTGCTAGGGGACTATAAGCATTTGTGGCACAATCTTTGTTAATGTCATCCCTTGGAACTTGAAAGCCTTGAAAGGCTTTAATTGTTGAGTCTTGAAAGATTTGTTAGATAAACTTGATTTGCCTTGGATTTTATACAAGATGTGATATGCCTTGATTTGATAAAGATTTCGGATATCATTCATGTAAACCCCTTTATTATTTATACCATTCACTGAGTATCTAAGCTCACCCCTCTCTCTATATATATAGGTGACGAACAAGACAGCGGTGACGCCTAGACGTGCTTGCAATTTGTTTTGGATTTAGCATTTCTGTAGTATCTTGAAGATCATGCTTCTTGGTTGTATTCCCTTGTATTTTGTATTTGACGGCTTGAGAAGCCTTTTGGTCAAGATGTATTTTTGTACTTCCTTTTGTTTGTATTCAAGATTGTAAAGCTATGTAATGATGTATGCCATTCCATTTGACTTATGCACAGCTCTTATGGACTACTTAGTTTTAAATTTATTACTTCCGCACTTGTAAGCCCCATATGTATACTCTGTTGTGTGTGAAACCTTGCAAGTTGGCCTTGGGTAATTGTGAATTACTGGCCATCATGGCACCATTCTACTAGGGGCGGAATGGGGTCATGACAGATTGGTATCAGAGCCAGGTTCCTTATGGTACGTTATTCACACACTTTGAGACCTAAAGAGCGTAGGACTTCCCTTAGAATTGATGTTAGGATTGCATCATGTTGCTTGCTATTTGACAAAGTGTGCATCATCTCGGCTTGATTGTTTGTTACTTGCATACATGTCTATTTGATTGTTTTATTTTAAAGTTATATTTTGCATACTCTTAGCATCATAAGAAGGGGGAGACCACCAGTTGGCCGAGATCATTCCGAAGACAAGTTGGATAGATTAGAGAGATTGGTTGAAGGTTTAGTCTGCGAGTTGAGACAACCTAGGCCACAAGACACTGATACTACTTCTACCCAGGCCGAGCAAACAAACGGCCGACATGCTGTTCCACCTCCACCTCCTCCAGCGCCGCAAGTGCCTCCACAGCAAGCTTTATATGGGGACGGCACCATAGCCCTGATCCGAGAGTTTAAGAAAATGAAACCGCCGAGATTCTCTGGGGGTATTGAACCGATGAAAGCCGAAGCATGGGGTTTGGAAATGGAGAAGTTGTTTGAGATTTTTCCCAGCACCGACGCCCAGAAGGTATCATTGGCTGCGTTCACATTAGACGACGATGCACGAAGATGGTGGATGATGACCCGAGAGAGCAACCCAGGTCTAACTTGGGCCAGATTTTTGGAGTTGTTTTACAACAAACACTTTCCCCTTAGCGTTCGAGACCGCAAGACCATAGAGTTCCAGACTCTGACACAAGGCAACAAGACAGTGGCAGAATATGACCGTGCTTTTACCGAGTTGGCGAGATATGCGCCTCACATGGTCGATGACGAATATAGAAAAGTCAGGAAGTTCGAAAGCGGGCTTCGTGGGCTGATACAAGACCAAGTTAACATACTCAACATGCCGACCTACACCGGAGTATTGGATAAGGCCATCCTTGCAGAAGCTAATTTGAACCGATACCATAATTCAGGAGAGAGCCAGAGGAAGAGACAGAACTATGACACTCGTCGAGTTCCGTTTAACACCAAGAAGACAATGAATGTGGGCAGCTCCAGCAACTCAAACCAGGAAGGTAATCCTAAGCCGACATGTGCAAGTTGTGGGAAACCGCATTCCGGAGTTTGCCGTTGGGCATCGGGAGCCTGTTTTGAATGTGGTGAAATGGGTCATTGTGTGAAAGACTGTCCGAAGGTAAGGACTAATGACGGTAAGAAAAATGGGAGCACCTCGGGCTCTACATATGGAAGCAGCGTCGGAAGGACATAGATGAGACAGGGCAGAGTTTTTGCTCTAGTGCCAGGAGACACCCAGAATACTGAAACGGTAGTGTCAGGTACACTCTCAATTTGCTCTCAAGTTGCATACATCTTGATTGATTCGGGCTCTACGCATTCATTTGTATCTGTTAAATTTGCCGAGAAGTTGAACAGATCACTAGAACCCCTTGATTATGTGCTATCCGTATTTACTCCATCTGGGGGAACTATAATTGTTGCATCTGTATATAGGGCGTGTGTTGTGGTGATTGAGGGTGTAGAATTATTAGTTGATTTGATGCCATTAAGCATGACTCACTTCGATGTCATATTGGGAATGGATTGGTTAGTGGCGAATCATGCATCCATTAATTATGTTACTAACAACATCACATTGAAGACCCCAAACCAAGCCGAGGTCATTTTCCAGGGTAAGGGAGTAGTACCCCCACCTTACTTAATCTCATCCATGAAAGCCTATAAGTTGATCCAAAAAGGGTGTCAGGGTTATTTGTGCAGTATACTAAGTGATTTGAATGGAAGTGTTGAGTTAGCCGACATACCAGTTGTTAAGAAATTCCCCGACATCTTTCCAAATGAGTTGCCTGGCCACTTAGTCGATAGAGAAGTAGAGTTTACTGTGGACATCATGTCGGGAACGCAACCTATCTCCAAAACACCCTATAGGATGGCCCCAGCTGAACTTAGGGAACTAAAACTGCAATTACAAGAATTGTTGGATAAGGGATTCATTAGGCCGAGCACTTCACCATAGGGAGCACCCGTTCTATTTGTTAAGAAAAAGGATGGCACACTTCGCCTTTGCATTGATTACAGAGAACTTAATAAGGTAACCATTAAGAACAAGTACCCATTGCCTAGGATTGATGATTTGTTTGATCAACTACAAGGAGCACGAGTCTTTTCCAAGATTGACCTTAGGTCGGGCTACCATCAGTTGAAGGTTAAAGCTGAGGACGTTGAGAAGACTGCTTTTCGGACAAGGTATGGCCACTACGAATTTTTGGTGATGCCTTTCGGAGTGACCAATGCTCCTGCAGCGTTCATGGACTTGATGAACAAAGTCTTTAAGCCGTACCTAGATGAGTTCGTGGTTGTTTTTATTGATGACATATTGATCTATTCCAAGAGTATAATTGAGCACGAGAATCACCTGAGACTTGCCCTGCAAATCTTGAGAGACAAGAAGTTGTACGCCAAGTTGAGCAAGTGCGAGTTTTGGCTTTTCAGCATTTCATTTTTAGGGCATGTGATTAATAAAGAGGGTATATCGGTTGATCCCAATAAGATTGAAGCCATTGTGAATTGGCCGACGCCGACCAGCGTGTCCGAGGTTCGTAGTTTTCTGGGTTTGGCAAGTTATTACAGGAAGTTTGTGAAGGACTTCTCAAGTATTGCAGTACCATTGACACAACTAACTAAGAAGGGAACAACATATGAATGGACCGATGATAGAGAATCAGCCTTTCAAGAGTTGAAGACGAGGTTAGTTACGGCACCAGTTCTTGTACTTCCATCAGGTAATGAGGAATTTCAGATTTTCAGTGATGCTTCACATAAGGATTTGGGTTGTGTATTAATGCAAGGGGGCAAGGTCATAGCATATGCATCTCGTCAGCTGAAACTTCATGAAAAGAACTATCCAACCCATGATCTAGAGCTAGCAGCCATGGTGTTTGCTTTGAAGATTTGGCGTCACTACTTGTATGGAGCCTCTTGCCAAGTTTTTACAGATCATAAGAGTTTGAAGTACTTGTTCACTCAAAAGGAACTAAATTTGAGGCAGAGAAGATGGCTTGAATTATTGAAGGATTACGACATGCAGATTCAGTATCACCCAGGTAAAGCAAACTCGATAGCCGACGCATTGAGTAGAAAGTCAGTGGGAAGTTTGGCATGCCTAGCCGTGATTTCAATGGAGCCGACTACTATTGGGGAAGTAAGGGCAAGGCAAATGGAGGATGAGTTCCTGAAGAAGGTAGCCGACGAGATTATCACCAGGCCGAGGTCAGGTTACACCCTTGAGAATGGAGTGCTTAAGTTTGAAGGAAGATTGTGCGTGGCTGACGTCCCAGAGTTGAAAGGAAAGATTTTGCAAGACTCTCATGGATCCAGATTTGCAGTTCATCCAGGAAACACCAAGATGTATCAAGATGTAAAACAAACTTTTTGGTGACCGAATATGAAAGAGAGATAGCCGAGTTCATGTCCCAGTGTTTGTATTGTCAACAAGTGAAAGCAGAACATCAGAGGCCAGCAGGACTTCTCCAATCTTTGCCGATTCCTGAGTGGAAATGGGAACACATCTCCATGGACTTTGTGATTGGTTTTCTGAAGACACAGAAAGGGATGGATTCGATCTGGGTTATAATCGACAGATTAACTAAGTCAGCACACTTCTTGCCTGTTAAGACTTCGTTTAATGCTGATCAACTTGTTGTGTTGTATATGAATGAGATTGTTAGACTTCATGGTGTGCCGATGTCCATTGTGTCAGACCAAGATCCAAAGTTTGTTTCTAGATTTTGGCAGAGTTTACAAAGGGCTTTGGGGACCGAATTGAGGTTTAGTACGGCTTTTTATCCCCAGACCGATGGCCAAACAGGGAGAACAATTCAGACACTTGAAGACATGCTTAGACTATGTATATTAGACTTCAAGGGAAGCTGGGAAGTGCATTTGCCATTAGTAGAATTCACTTACAACAACAGTTATCAAGCTAGCATTGGCATGGTGCCGTATGAAGCCTTGTATGGAAGAAAGTGCAGATCGCCGATATGTTGGACCGAGGTAGGAGATAAAGCTTTAATCGGCCCCGATCTAGTTCAAAGGACAACCGAAAAGATCAAGCTTATCCAACAAAGAATCAGAACCGCTCAAAGTCGACAAAAGAGTTAGGTCGATCAGAGAAGAAAGGAGTTAGAGTTTGAAGTTAGGGATCATGTATTTCTGAAGATCTTGCCGATGAAAGGAGTTTCAAGATTTGGGAAGAAGCATAAATTGGCACCCCGTTACATTGGGCCGTTTGAAATTCTTGAGAAAGTTAACCCGGTTGCCTACAGACTCGCTTTGCCACCGAGATTAAGTCAAGTTCATAATGTGTTTCATATCTCGATGTTGAGAAGGTATATTCGGGATCCACTGCACGTGATTGATCATTTCGGGATTGTGGTTAACGAAGATTTAGGCTATGAAGAGAAGCCGATGTGTATTATTGACAAACAAGTGAAACAATTGAGGAACAAATCGATACCAATGGTGAAAATTGAATGGAAAGAGCATTACGACAGGGATGCTACATGGGAAATGGAAGAAGAAATGAAAATCCGTCATCCGGGATTATTTATAGAGCAAGGTAACTCAAGTTTGGGGACCAAACTTCTTTAAGGGGGGTAGGATGTAATAACCCTCACACTGTCCTAACCATACTCATATGCATTCATATGATTCTGTCTTGTTAAGCTTGCATTTCAAGTTTTGTCCTTGTTCGCTTAAGTGTTACAGCATGCTTTGTACCTTGCTCGGTGTGGGTTTAGCCGAGGTCACCCTGAGCTTAGGTCAGTTTTGAACCTCTTACATCTAAGACCATCTTGGAATTTACTTTGGTTGACTCCACCTTCGCTCTGACATGTTGGCCGAGATGTCACTATCTAGGCTGAGGTGTTCATCGCCTAGGTCGAGATGTGTATTATCTAGGCCGAGATGTTACCCTTTACTCCTGGATTGGTACGACCTAGATCAAGGTGTGGCATATCTAGGCCAAGGTGTGGCACAACTAGGCACTTGGCCCTTGCTTGCCGAAGTCTTGTTATTAGCCGATGTCGTTACTTGTCGGAGTGCTCTTGCCGCCTAGCTTGTTGAGTACACTTTGTCATAGTCTTGTCTTTTCACTCAGTCGCCTTTTTGAGTAGAACTAACCAGTCGTTGCCACGTACTCCTGCAGAGGGTTAAGTCAGCCGACAGACCCAGAAAACATACATTTTTGTATTATATCCTCGCCTTGTAGAGAGAGAGAAGCTCTAGGAAGGAGAAGAAGTTTTAGAGTGAGAGAGTGGGCTTTCGAGCTTGATTCCTAGAGATCAAACCGTTAGATTCATGTATTGAGGTTAGATTCTTGATTTACTCTTGTTGTTTTTATTGCTCATCTAGCTGCATTGCATAATCGAACCTGATTTGCAAACCATGCATCGATTTAAAATTGGTTTTAGAAAGAGAAAATAGTGTTCATGTGTTCTTGAATAGAAGTCTTGTTTTGATCCGAAAGCTTGCATCAAGATTCATGTTTTTGTGTTTATTTTCACGAAATCTTCGAGTATGGGTGCCCAGGTCTATGCTTTTGAATTCATAGCATGAAATCTCAGATTTTATAATGATAAGTTATGATATTTGCATCCATGTTCTTCATGTTCATGTTCTTCTTGTTCGTCATGTCCTTCAAGAAAGGGAAACCCAGATTTTTTCGACTTCATTCCCTTGAATGCGGCCACGGGACCACACCTCGGCAAGGAGGTGTGGGACCTCGGCCAAGACCTGGTTGGTGCCCAGCATGTCTTCTCGAGATGAGAAACAGTGTTTTGTTTTGGTTTGCCTTGGCTTCGAAAGAATGCCGAGATCATTGCATTCATATAAAGCTTGTTTGATAGTGCATTCAATAGACTTTGCCATGTGTTTGTAGGACTTAGACTCTCGCTTGACCCCAACATTGAAGAACTATGTGAGTAGTATTTTTAATAAAGTTATGTTATTAAGTTTTGATAAAGTTTTGTCTTGCTTGTTTTGGAAAAGTATTTGTTAAGCATGAATGACTATCCCTATTTTGTGTATCAAGTATTAGCTTTGGTTTTGACAATCTTTGAAAGTCCGTACGTGTTAGGGGACTATAAGCATTTGTAGCACAATCTTTGAAAATCCGTACGTGTTAGGGGACTATAAGCATTTGTAGCACAATCTTGAAAAGTTCGTACATGCTAGGGGACTATAAGCATTTGTAGCACAACCTTTGTTAATATCATCCCTTGGAACTTGAAAGCCTTAAAAGATTTTAATTGTTGAGACTTGAAAGATTTGTTAGATAAACTTGATTTGCCTTGGATTTTGTACAAGATGTGATGTGCCTTGATTTGATAAAGATTTCGGATATCATTCATGTAAACCCCTTTATTATTTATACCATTCACTGAGTATCCAAGCTCACCCCTCTCTATATATATATAGGTGACGAACAAGACGGCGGTGACGCCTAGACGTGCTTGCAATTTGTTTTGGATTTAGCATTTCTGTAGCATCTTGAAGATCATGCTTCTTGGTTGTATTCCCTTGTATTTTGTATTTGACGGCTTGAGAAGCCTTTTGGTCAAGATGTATTTTTGTACTTCCTTTTGTTTGTATTCAAGATTGCAAAGCTATGTAATGATGTATGCCATTCCATTTGACTTATGCACAGCTCTTATGGACTACTTAGTTTTAAATTTATTGCTTCCGCACTTGTAAACCCCATATATATGCTCTGTTGTGTGTGAAGCCTTGCAAGTTGGCCTTGGGTAATTGTGAATTACTAGCCATCATGGCACCATTCTACTAGGGGCGGAATGGGATCGTGACAATTAGGGAGGGCCTTTAGCGTAGAGATATTTTCATTGTTTGGCAGGGGGGGCAATTGATTTCAAAAAATACTAAGCTTTATGAAAAATGCTTCATAATGATTGGTGGTTGTATCAGAAATTCTAGATTGAAAGGATATATATTTCTCACATTATTAAAAAGAAAAAGAAAAAATTCACAATAAACAATAACATGATACCATTAAATTTATATATATATTTTTTGATTTATTGTTGAGATTTAATATTATAATTATCACGAGAATTATTTCAATATAATTTAGAACTCCACAGTTAACAACCCAATTGAATATATGATTAATAAATTCAACACTATCAACTCAACAAAAAATTTCACAATAGAAAAAAATAATAAACTAAACAAATCTGATAATAAGAATGTAATATTTAATTAATTCAATTCTTATCATTAACTTTCTAGTTTAAAATATAAAAGAATGAACAAAATATATATATATATATATATTTATATATAAATAGAGCACTTTTAAAAATTTCAAAATATAAAAGAATTTTGCATGATTTAAGGAGGAGGCACTACTATAATTTTATAAAAGACAAATTAAATATAAACTTTCTATATGAGGGAAATAGTGTAAATATGAAAAATTGAAGAAGTCACGGTCCTTCTGGTCCTACATTGGCTTCGCCTCTTATGAGGATGGTTATGAAAGAATCATCATCCTTATATTATATATATTGTGATTTATTATATATATATTTTAAGAATAAAAAATCTTTTATAATTATTTAAGAAATATTTTTTTATAATACCCATCATTGCTTGATTTCTCCGGTATCTTCTAGAGAGAAGTAGGCAAATTATTTACGACTGTGTCAACTAATCTCATTTCATTTCTATTGCAAGAAAAAGCCATCAACGGTTCAGGCCCATTACCAAAACAGACACGGCGTAGAGGTCCATAAAGAGATGATTGGTTTGGGAATAACATATTTTAATATTTTTTTTTGATAGAGATCTCTTTTTGGAAGACTTTTACAATCTTCAAAGTGATTTCTACCACTCATGATGTGATTCCTACCACTCATGATGTGGGCCCCCGCATTATGAGGGGGTGTGGATTATTTTGAGAATTGTGAGGTTTTTCAAAAAAAAAAAAAAGGATTTTACTCATTTTTTATAAAAAAAAATAGTATGTTTAAGATAATTTTTTTTTAACAAAAAAAAGTACAAAAAGCATAAAGAAAATAAAATTTGACTTTTTTTTTGTTGTATAATTCTTTGATTTTTTAGTAACTTTTTGACATTTTAACTTTTTTATTGCTATTCAAAACAAGCCTATAGAATGGTCGAGGATTCAGAACTCCTCCCTACCAATAATAATAATAATAAATGATTGAGGATGCGCAGGCATTGATATCATAGATAAACAACATACTCTTCGCCCGTGTTTGATTGTCTGATTATATTGGTTGATATAATGAGTGCAATAAGATTACGTGATGGAATTACT
The DNA here is from genome assembly GCF_055761805.1 of Camellia sinensis. Classification (NCBI taxonomy): domain Eukaryota; kingdom Viridiplantae; phylum Streptophyta; class Magnoliopsida; order Ericales; family Theaceae; genus Camellia; species Camellia sinensis. The sequence goes on along the minus strand of NC_138974.1, from coordinate 137,624,946 downwards.
AGTATCGTGGTATTAAATTAAAAATGTAAAATAAAAATTATATTTATTTGTGTATCAGTGTTATAGCTTAAATTGTTTAGCATTATGTCAATTACTTCTATGAAATTATGACAAAAAATGAGACTTTATTATTTTTATTGAATGTCGATAAAATAGTGTTTTTATCCCTAATCTCTTATCTTTCATGACAACGTTAATCTCACCCCGTGGAGAAGGATCAATAGTTGGAACTTTTAGTGGCACTCACTTGATTTGTAATTCAATCCAAAGCTAAACAAGCATTGCCCTAGAGATGAGTCAATTTCGTCATGGGCATTCGAGTATTGAATTTCCTTTTCTTTGTTTTTGTCAATTTTAAGATTGCGTTTGTATTATTAATTTGAATAGAAATTTATAAAGAATGAGTCCATATTTATAAAGAAAAAAAATAAAAAATATATTTTACTTACATTACCCTCTCTATTGACATAAATTTTATAAAAATTAAAAATTCAAATACAGGCTACAAAAATGGTTAGAAGACCCTGTAGAGGGTAGGTATTAGTAGGGGCCCGATGCCAAATAATTTATCGAAAAAAAGGAGTGGTGGAGGGACAGGAATTACGTAAAGGTCAGCAAAGTCATGAAAGGTGCAACACACTTTGATGGGATCACATTTTTCTTTTTTTCTTTTTTTCTGTTGAGAGCTGGTAATCATCAGATCAGATGAATGACATTTTTTCTTTTCTTTACTTTTTTTTTTTTTTTTTCTTTTTTTTTTTTCTTTTTAAACTCTGGCGCTGTTTGGGAACTAGATTTTTTATTTTTTTTCACTAAAAGATAAATTGGTTACAAAATCAAAAAAAATAAATCCAAACAAAATATCATATCAAATCCTATAATCATTTCACTTTTCTCTTACAAACATAACATCTAACCATAAAAAAACTCAATTATCTTTCCAAACACAACAATTTTTTTCTCTAATAATATCTTACAACTAAAAAAACTTGAAAAAAAGCACTTCCCAAACACCCCCTCTATATCCTGCATTGTATCTTTATATACAGAACAATGAGTTTTACCCAAAAGAAGGAAAAGTAGAAAAACCAAAATTGAGTTGTGTAGAAAACAGCACTCACAGTACGCAAAGCCCACGTTTTCCTCACGTATACTGGATTGCCTACGATGGGCTCAGGCCTTGCTGTTCAAATAGTCTCAGAATCATTTTGGTTTTTTTGGTAAAATTTATTATTATTATTTTTTTGGGTACAAAATCGCTTATCTCATAATCATTTTGTGATAGTATTATGCACATGACCCCTCCATTGATCAATGATGTCGCAAAAATGTTAATTCGTATTTATTAGGTAGTTGGTAGATATTGATAATTCATTCAATTAAGTTTTCATTTATATTATAAAAAAATCAAATTGATTGAATGTTCAACTAATTAACACTATGCTTAAAATCAATTTTTTATTTTATTTTATAAATAAAACTAATTTAAATAATAAATTATTTGGCCCGACTTAACTCGTTTATAACTTTATATTTTTTGGGTCAGATTCTCTCTAGCTCACAGAGTGGACTGGATAGTGTAGTTCGATTCCATTTGTCTCATCTAGGTTATGTTTTGATAATTCGAATATTCAATATATAGAGTTTGTCGAGTATTTCTTTCTTATGAAAAATCACGTTAATTGAATATTGATAGCTAGTTAATCAGATCAAATTTTTATCAATAATTTTTTTTAAAATCATATTTATCGTTGACAGAAATATGATTTGATCAAGTGGTTATAGATATTTGATTAACGTTTTTTTTTTTTTTGGAATGAAGCATTCAACGAGTTCTACACATTAAACAGTTTGGATTATCGAAACAAGACTCGTCATGAACCTATACGGGCCTAACAACATGCTCCAATCCGATCTCGGAGCCTGGCTCATTATATATATATATATATATATATATATTATTAGGTGGCATATTTTGGCACATTGTAAAAACTTACTTTTTTCATAAAAAGTCACATAAGCATGTCTTTTTCATTTATATATAAAGTTATATACAAACTCAATTTCAATTATAATAAACAATTTTATATGGACTCTATTTAATAAATACTTATTTTTTTATATATTTTTCATTGTGTATTTAATTTTTTTGTTATCAAATTTCTTTTATATAATTAATATTTTAATTTAATTATTATGATATTTGAAAAAAAATTATCTTGATATATAAACAAATAAATAAGATAGAATGTGTTTAATTATGTGTATAAATTAATTTTCATTTTCATTTATATTTTTTATTTTTTTATCTATTTCATTGATGTCTTAATATTATTTTTTTAATTTAACATGAAATTATTTATTACAAAACATTTATATTTAATTTAAATTTTATATAACTATATACAATATATACATAATTAAATTAAATTTTATGTATGAAATTATATACAATATATATTTAAATTAATACTCTACATAATTAATTTATGTATTTTCTTCTTAATCCAATCACAACATATTTATATTTAATCTGTTAAATATATTTTGTATGGTTCTATTTCTACATATTTTTATTTTCTAAATAAATATAAAAGTAAAAATAAAATTAAATAATTAGAATCACTTTTAATTTTATATTATTAATTCTCTTTCTAATTTAACTATTATTTTTAATGTCAAAATGAATTTGTTTTACCATATTATAATTTAATATATATATATATATATATATATATATATATATATCACATAAAATCATTACATGATAATTACACTTCTGTAATAGAACTAAAATGATCAAAACAAACAAAGAATATAACTAAATTTATTATATATAAGTATTCAAAGTAGTGCTTTTATAGAATGATAAGGCTAAGATTATGAAAATAAATAATTTAAATTTAAATTAATTTTATTCTTTTGTAACACATATCATAATATAAAATATCATTACATTAAACTTAATTTTATTGTGATTTTATATCAGATATCATATTTCTAGAAGTGATTTATATACACATGTATCGTCTAATTTGATATTGATTGATTAAAATAATAGAACTTAATACATTTTTTTGTTAAATTTTTAGAAGATAAATTGACAAAGGTCAAATGATAAATAGTGTGAAATATTATTAAAAAATAATGATTCATAAAAAATGATTGTATATATTTAAGGCATCTATTGATTTTTCTTAAATAATTTTTAAATAAAAATTTTGAATTTATAATATTATTGATAATGCACTTTCATGAGCTCTATCAAAAAAGATATGCAAAAATAATTTGGTTGGAATAAAAATTTTGCGATTATTATGATGTGTCACATGTTGGAAACATGGTTTAATATAAGCATATTTTTTAGCCCAAAATTGAGTGGGTCCCAAACGTCTTTTGGGGTGAGTTCAAAGAGGTGACATGTTCCTTGCCGCGTGGCAAGTCACACGGTGAAGACGGAACGTCAAAACCATTTATGAGTGAATGGGAAGTTGACGTCATTTTCGAGTTTAACATTAATTTGAAAAGACAAAATTTATTTGAATTTTTCAATAAAAATTATTGTGGGAATTTAATTTAAATATAAATTTATTTTTGGTTTTTTAAAATGGTTTCCTAAAAAATAATTAAACTATTTCAAATAGTTTAATATTAGTATTCCAGTTATTTAGAAACCTTTCCCCTTTAGCTTTTTTGAATAAACTATTCAAATTATTTAATGTTTTATCCCAACAGTTCCAACAGGTACTATTCCGTCTTCGGAACCTTTTTCAATTTGCTTGAAAATAAGCAACGGTCAGATTCATTTTGCAAACAGATCTGTTCATTTGAATAAGGCACACGTTGACCACTTTTACACCGGTTTGGGGCTTTGGAAATTTGTCTATAAATTCAGCCTTGATTCCATCAGTCGGGAAGTTAGAAAAATAGTCTGAAATTTTGTCCCATTGTTGTCCAAAATTTTCTACTTTTGCATTATTCTTCATTTTAGTTTTAGAATAAATTAAAGAGAGTGTTAGAACACAAGGTTTGGTTCGCCGAACAAATTGTTTGGAGTACTACTACAATTTGTGAAGATCATTGTATCCTGGGAGATAGACATCACTCATCCGTAAGTACCATAGCGGGGCGAATCTGTCTTAAGGACAGAGTGTCACACACTCGACTTGGTCTTAATTTTTTATTCGGTTCGATAAATAAATCTGGTATGTTATTTATTTATTTTGTTTGAATTTATTTCAAGTTATTTACACAGAAGATTGTTTCAACAATCTTAAGACAGATTCGAATTATTCTGCTTACAGAATTTTTCGTTTGTTTTCCTTTTTCATTCTTCGTAAATAATGTCGGAAGAAAATTATTTTCTGTGAATTTACAAAATAATATTCTGGTTGGAAAAACAAATAGTGATTATATGCTATTTGACAGATAGTAGTAATATACTGTTTCTTTTCTTTGACAACAACTAGTAGTACGATACTGGTGTCATTAACAATTCAAAATATATTTTTGTGGAATTTTGTCAGGAAATTAATTTTGGTTTTTTAGAAATTATTTTCTGAGTTTTCATTAATTAAAATTCTGTTTCAGTATTTTAATTATTGAAGTGTTACTGAAATTAATTTTCTGTGTGAAATTAATTTGGTTAAATAAAATTTTATTTTATTTCCAAATTAATTGAAAAATAAAAGTTATAGTTTTTATTTCTTTTATTTTTACAGAATTTAATTTCTTGTGTGGAATTATTTTGGTTAAATAAAATTTTATTTTATTTCCAAATTAATTGAAAAAATTAAAGTTATAGTTTTTATTTCTTTTATTTTACAGAGTTTAATTTTCTATGTGGAATTAATTTGTTTAAATAAAATTTTATTTTATTTTATTTTCAAATTAATTGGAAAATAAAAGTTACATTCTTGTTTCTTTTATGTTTACAGAATTTAATTCTGTGAATTTGGTTTAATTTTTTGTGTAGTATAAATTCTAATTATAATTTTGTTTTATTTATTAGAATTGATGGCTACTAAAACAAATGTCCAAACAAGTACTACTGTGGTGGCTGCAATGATGCCAACCCCCTCTCCTGTTGTAACAGTACCGGTAAATCACGGTGAAAAGCCAGAGAAGTTCTTACGAACTGACTTTAAAAGATGGCAACAGAAAATGTTGTTCAATCTTACAACTCTAACCTGGCTCGTTTCCTCCGTGAAGATGCTCCTATCCTGAAAGAGGATGAAACCGACCGGCAAGTGGTTGCTGCGGTTGATACTTGGAAACATGCCGATTTCCTTTGCCGGAATTACGTCTTGAACGGACTTGACAACACATTATACAATGTCTATAGTCCAATCAAAACAGCAAAGGAACTTTGGCAGATTTTTGGATTTTATAATGGTTGATTCAAAAACTGTGATCAGCCAAGCTCAAGATTTCCAACTCATCATGCATGACATTCACGCAGAAGGTATGTCTCTCAGTGAATCCTTTCAAGTTGCAGCCTTAATTGAAAAATTACCAAAAGGCTGGAAGGAATTCAAGAACTACCTCAAACACAAGCGCAAAGAAATTTCTATGGATGAGTTAATTGTGCGTTTGAGGATTGAGGAGGACAACCGCAATTCTGAAAAACGGGCTAGTAAGCTTCCTATGGAGTCTAAGGCAAATGTGGTGGAACATACTTCAAAAACCAAGAAACGAAAGTCTTTTGGAGAAAGTTCATCACAAGGCTCTAAAGGGGGGGGGGGAAATAAAAAGTACAAGTTTAATGGCAAATGTTACATCTGTGACAAAGAGGGACATCGGGCCAAAGATTGTCGCAGCAAAGGCAAAAGCAAAAGAAGAACAAGCAAGAAGCCTGCTCAAGCCCACATGACCGAAGTGGATAATATTTCCAATGGTGTCGATGACATCAATCTTTCTGCAGTTGTTTCCGAGGCAAATCTTGTCGGAAATCCTAAAGAATGGTTGGTGGACACTGGTGCTACTCGCCATATCTGTGCCGACAAAAAGATGTTCACATCTTATTCTACAGTGGATAATGGTGAACAACTCTTTATAGGCAACTCCTCAACTTCCAAAGTTGAAAGACAAGGAAAGATTGTACTCAAGATGACATCTGGAAAGGAACTCAGTCTCAACAATGTGCAGCATGTACCGGACATTCACAAGAATCTTGTTTCCGGATCTTTGTTGAGTAAGAATGAGTTTAGGCTAGTATTTGAGAGTGATAAATTTGTACTTACTAAGAATGGGATGTATGTAGGAAAAGGTTACATGTCTGATGGCCTTTTCAAGTTAAATGTAATGGCCGTTGTACCCTCAATTATTAATAATACTACATCTTCTTCTTACTTGCTTGAGTCTTCAAATTTATGGCATGGTAGACTAGGACATGTTAATTATGGATCTTTGCGTAGATTAATTAATATGGAATGTTTACCTAAATTTAACATTGATTCAAATCATAAATGTGAAATTTGCGTTGAGGCAAAATTATCTAAAACTCCTTTTCATTCAATTGAAAGAAGTACAGAACCACTTGAATTAATTCATAGTGACATTTGTGATTTTAAATCAATTCAAACTAGATGTGGGAAAAAGTATTTTATCACATTTATAGATGACTATACTGGATATAGTTATGTTTATTTAATTCGAACCAAGGATGAAGCTTTGGAAACTTTCATTCAATATAAGAATGAAGTTGAAAATCAACTTGGTAAGAAAATCAAGAAACTTAGAAGTGATAGAGGTGGTGAATATGAATCACCTTTTGGTGAATTTTGTAAAGAATATGGAATAATTCATCAAACCACCGCTCCTTACTCACCTCAGCAAAATGGAATTACTGAAAGGAAAAATAGGACTTTAAAAGAAATGATGAATGCCATGTTAATAAGTTCTGGATTACCTCAAAACTTGTGGGGGGAAGCAATACTTTCTGCTAATTATATTTTAAATAAAGTACCCCGAAAGAAAATAAATCAAACACCTTATGAATTGTGGCATGGAAGAGTAACATCCTACAAATACTTAAAAGTGTGGGGGTGTTTGGCTAAAGTGGTTATTTCTAGTCCTAAAAAAACTAAGATAGGTCCTAAGACCATTGATTGCATTTTCATTGGTTATGCCAAGAATAGTAGTGCATATCGGTTTTTGATTCATAAATCAGAACATTCCGAAATGCATGTAAATATTATTATTGAATCTCGGAATGCATCTTTCTTTGAACATGTATTTCCAAAGAAGACTGGACAAGAGACTAGTACTAATAAAAGATCTTTTGATGCTATTACTAGTCAAGATCAAAAACATGATAAAAAACAAGAGTTAGATCAAAATGAGGAAGAGGAACTTAGGCGTAGTAAACGTGCTAGAACCTCAAAATCTTTTGATCCAGATTTTCTAACATATTTGTTAGAAAATGAGCCTTTAACTTTTAAAGAGGCTATGTCCAGTCCTGAAGCTCCTTTATGGAAAGAAGCTGTCAACAGTGAAGTTGAATCCATCTTGCAAAATCACACTTGGGAATTAGTGAACTTGCCACCAGGTTGTAAACCTCTTGGGTACAAGTGGATTTTTAAAAGAAAATTGAAAGCGGATGGATCAATAGATAAATACAAGGCAAGACTTCTAGTCAAAGGTTTTAGACAGAAAGAAGGTCTAGATTACTTTGACACATACGCACCGGTTACTAGAATCACATCCATTAGAATGCTAATTACCATTGCATCTCTATACAATCTAGAAATTCATCAAATGGATGTTAAAACAGCTTTCTTAAATGGTGAGTTAAATGAAAAAATTTACATGGAACAACCAGAAGGGTTTTCTGTTCCAGGGAAAGAAAAGAAAGTGTGTAAATTGGTTAAATCATTATATGGTTTAAAACAAGCGCCAAAGCAATGGCATGAGAAATTTGACAAGGCAATGATGTCAAATGGATTTAAAATTAATGAGTGTGACAAATGTGTTTATATTAAAAACACAGATAAAGGTTATGTCATTGTATGTCTTTATGTAGATGATATGCTCATTATAGGTAGTAATAATGGTATGATTAAAACTACCAAGAAAATGTTGAATAAACATTTTGACATGAAGGACATGGACATTGCTGATGTAATTCTTGGTATGAAAATTACCAAAACATCAGAAGGATATGCTTTGTCACAATCTCATTACATTGAGAAAATACTTGACAAATTCAGCAAAGATGATGATCATCTTGCTAGAACTCCTGTAGATGTTAATTTGTATCTTTCTAAAAATGTACAGAAAAGTATTTCTCAATTAGAGTATGCCCAAATTATTTGAAGCTTAATGTACTTGATAAACTGCACTCGCCCAGATATAGCTTATGTAGTAAATAAATTAAGTAGATATACGAGTAACCCGGGAGTAGAACACTGGAAAGCAATGATAAGGGTTCTAAGATATCTCCGATTTACTCGTAACATTGGGCTTAACTATACTAGATATCCAGCAGTACTTGAAGGATACTGTGATGCAAATTGGATATCGGATACTAGAGACTCGAAGTCCACCAGTGGGTATGTCTTTACTCTTGGTGGGGCGGCTGTATCTTGGAAATCTTCCAAACAGACTTGTATTGCTAGGTCTACTATGGAATCTGAATTCATAGCTTTAGACAAAGCAGGGGAAGAGGCAGAATGGCTTCGCCACTTCCTTGAAGATATTCCAATATGGCCAAAACCGGTGCCTGCTATATGCATACATTGTGATAGTCAATCAGTAATTGGTAGAGCACAGAGTCATATGTATAACGGTAAGTCACGACACATTCGTCGCCGACATAACACCGTAAGACAACTACTCTCTAATGGAATTATTTCCATAGAATATGTTAAGTCTAAAGACAACATAGCGGATCCACTAACCAAAGGGTTAGCAAGAGAGTTAGTTGAGAATTCATCGAGGGGAATGGGACTTAAGCCTATGAAATAAGAGTTACCACAACGGCAACCCAACCTAGTTGACTGGAGATCCCAAGATCTAGGTTCAAAGGGACAACCGAGTTGTGATTGACTCAGAAGGATCACTGTGGAGTCCAACTCCTACCCATTTCTATGATAAAATAAGTGATGTCTGCAGCGATTTAGGTTAAGTAATACTTTTAATGATTCTTATATTTAGGTAAACCTAGTGGAGTATGACAGGATACTTTTCATAAGAATCACCTATGTGAGTGTGAACTGGGCCGGTTCTATAAGATTTGTGAAGGGCTACAAGTCTTTAGAGCACTCATGAAAGACCAGGTTGTTCAGGGCCAAAATGAACACAATAGTGAGAACTAAACTGTGTCTGAGAATATACTGTGTGAGTTCTATTGTCTTGATTTACACAAACGGCTGAACAGTTCAAGACATCATGTTCACTGGTTAGCTAGTAAATCCGATAGTGTCTCATAAGGGAAGGTTCAAAGCCAAAAGCTACCTATCCTTTGCAGAATATTTTTAATTTCTGTACTCTCTGATTAGATCATGTTGTTGCATTTTCTCTCCGTCAAATTCCATTCATGTGGGGGATTATTGGAAAAATGGTTTAATATAGGCATATTTTTTAGCCCAAAATTGAGTGGGTCCCAAACGTCTTTTGGGGTGGGTTCAAAGAGGTGACGTGTTCCTTGCCGCGTGGCAAGTCACACGGTGAAGACGGAACGTCAAAACCATTTATGAGTGAATGGGAAGTTGACGTCATTTTCGAGTTTAACATTAATTTGAAAAGACAAAATTTATTTGAATTTTCAATAAAAATTATTGTGGGAATTTAATTTAAATATAAATTTATTTTTGGTTTTTTAAAATGGTTTCCTAAAAAATGATTAAACTATTTCAAATAGTTTAATATTAGTATTCCAGTTATTTAGAAACTTTTCCCCTTTAGCTTTTTTGAATAAACTATTCAAATTATTTAATGTTTTATCCCAACAGTTCCAACAGGTACTGTTCCGTCTTCGGAACCTTTTTCAATTTGCTTGAAAATAAGCAACGGTCAGATTCATTTTGCAAACAGATCTGTTCATTTGAATAAGGCACACGTTGACCACTTTTACACCGGTTTGGGGCTTTGGAAATTTGCCTATAAATTCAGCCTTGATTCCATCAGTCGGGAAGTTAGAAAAATAGTCTGAAATTTTGTCCCATTGTTGTCCAAAATTTTCTACTTTTGCATTATTCTTCATTTTAGTTTTAGAATAAATTAAAGAGAGTATTAGAACACAAGGTTTGGTTCGCCGAACAAATTGTTTGGAGTACTACTACAATTTGTGAAGATCATTGTATCTTGGGAGATAGACGCCACTCATCCGTAAGTACCATAGCGGGGCGAATCTGTTTTAAGGATAGAGTGTCACACACTCGACTTGGTCTTAATTTTTTATTCGGTTCGATAAATAAATCTGGTATGTTATTTATTTATTTTGCTTGAATTTATTTCAAGTTATTTACACAGAAGATTGTTCCAACATCACATAATTAATCAAAACCCATTTGAGAACTGAAATTATTAATGTTATAGATTTTTTATGCCTGGTTCCCTTTGAGGACACTGTTTATGGTTTGAATTTTGATTTTTTATACATCAATGTAAATAACTCTTATGATCTTATTGATATAAGCATAAAATCCTATATTTGAGTCAACACACCTTAAACACATTTTCATATAATAAAATATTTAAATATTATCATATAAAAATTTTATAATAAATCATAATCAAACAACACTTGAAGCATTATTGATGACTCGATGCACCACTTTAGATAGCTATAAACATAAAAAATTAGCAAAGACATTTTCGATTAATAACCAAAATAATACATAATGCGTTATAACTAAGTCATAATTCGTATATTGTAGAATTTTTTGTTATTTTTATTTTTTTCAGAAAAAAATATTTTAATACAAGTAAAATTCATGATTTTTGATAAATTTGATCAACACAAATGAGGATTTGATTTCAGGTTGAGAATAATTTTTTTTTTTTTAAAGAAATTATTTTTATAAACTTATTTTACATAAGATCACACAGTGTGACAAAAAATCTCAACAACCATTAATAAATCTATTCCTATTTAGCTTTTAATTGTTAAATATTTTTACACGTAACTCATAATTAATTTTCCATTTTAAAAATAAATTTTCATACGTTATCACTAACTAATATTTTCATATAAAAGTGTAGAGGCATTGTATCATCACCAACTAACTAAAGCAAGCAACGTGGTACAAACAGTAATGAGTTGAAGACTACAAATCAAGATGTAGCACATTTGCACCACTTTAATTAAATAATTAGGTATTTGACCTCTTAATATGTGTCCCGATCCTCTCCAGCTTCTCTCTCCAGCGGTTTCTTCGGACAACAGTTCAGATAGAGCCACATCATCTCTAAAGGAATATACGGCTCAGATTTATTCTTTAAACCAAAAAGAAAAAAAAAAAGTACACACCTACACCCACTAACATAGACTCTCTCCGTTGAACGTTCCTTTCTCACTGACACACACAGACTCACAGCACACATTCTCTCTCTCTAACATAGACTCTCTACTGAGCTGGTATGTCTAAAAAAAAAAAAAAAAAAAAAAAAAAAAAAAAAAAAAAAAAATTTAAGGTAAAACATCACACCAAATTAGACCCCACACAATTCCATGTCATTAGTGCAAGGCTTAGAGCTCTTATCCTAGAGCTCTCAAGCATTTTTCGGGTGGGATATGACTAACGTGTGCGTGCAGTGCAGTGAGGTGAGGGAGAGAGAGGAGTGTCAGAGAAAATGAAATGATTTGGTGTGGGTGTGTTTTGAAATTTTTTGTTTAAGAAAATAAATATGAACCATTTATTTTCTTGTGGGGGTGACGTGGCTCTATCTAAACCGTTCCCCGGAGGAACAGCCGGAGAGGGTAGCTGGAGAGGATCCAGACTCCTTAATGTCGGCGACTTTCCAATTGTAAAAGGTTACATCTAAGATCATTTGCAGAGGAGTCGCGCCTTTGGGTGGCAGAAACGTGTCGTGCATGGGCCATGTCGCTTTTTAGAAATTGAGTAGTCAGTCTATCGGCCCATACATTCATACAAACCCACCACAAAAACAAAACAATAAATTAATTAAGCATGGAGCAAAGCCCAAACTCTGAACTCAATTTACCTAAATATCTTATGCTAGTCCAATATTATGGTTGTTGCAGTGGTCGTTGCTGGGATGGTTTAGTCATTCTAGCTCTCCTTCTTTCCCTTTTTCTTATTTATTTATGTGTAATTATAAAGTGTGCCAAGAACATCAGCATGACTATATATCCATTTAAATACGCGCTTTCAAGTGTTCATTATATTTTTATATTAAAATTTTTTAAGTGATGACACATTCCTTATTACTGGGTGGATGTATGAGCATTTGGTGCTCCAAAAACACCTAATAACTCCTAGTGTGCTGTGCCAATTTCGCTCATCATCATCTTCTTTTGGTTTGTGCCATCTATACTTTTTTGCCAATGGCTGGCTATACAAGGGGAGGTTAAGTAATTGTTACACAACACAGCAAGCACAACACATGGCAAGTTGTTATATATAAAATTGCTATCCTAATGAGAAAAACCAACCACCAAATAAGAAGAGAGCAGAGCTTAAGTTTGTATTATATAGTGAGTGTATTATATATATATTTAATATTATATGGAAGGAGGAAGAGCAAAAAGGCAAGTCAACGACGACGAAGAAGAAGAAGAGAAGATCAATACATTCTTCACTCTGATTAAGAATATGCAAGATGTGCGCAATCAAATGGTGAATTCCTCAGAAGAAAATAAGCCAAAAGGAAAAGAGAAAGAAATAATGAAATCATCAAAAGGGAGTCTATCGTTGTCGTTCGAATTGGAGGACTTCATGAAGGATGGGCACTTTGCTGCAGTGCTTCCTAGTTCTTCAACCAAGAATGAAGAACAGGCCAAACTAGAAAAACAAGCTGGATTAGACCTCAACCTTTCACTTTGAGTTTATTAATAAGGGGGTTGGTTCAAAATTATGTTCTCTGCATCTGCTGTTTTGAAGTAACCACTAAAAAGTACCATTTTCACCTTTCTATGCTTTAATATATGATCTCTTTGATTATTAATATATATATATATATTTATATATATTCTTTCTTTCTTTCTTTTATTCTCTCTCTCTCTCTTTCTCTGTATATATATATATATATATTATATTGATTGATTCTTAGAAAAATTGAAGTGGTTGTTTGTATTGCTTTGATAGTCTTCTCTTGTGGGCGGGCGCCTTTCATGTTTGTATTTGAAGAGAGAGAGCACATAACTTTAGTAGTAAAGTACAAAGCAGCATTGTGACATGCCATAATACAAGTCTACCTTCCCAGGATGTCCTGTTTCAATGTCAATCTAAAGGAAAGGAAAATTCTTCGGTAAAAAACGTGCTTCGAATCATTATTATTCGGACTTGTTTTAATAAAGTTCAAGTTTTTTGGATTCTTTATTGACAAAGACAAAGCTAGTATTATCTCTTAGTTATAAAATTTTATGATCTTAGTTATAAAGGGCTTAATTACGAGGTTTTGTGATGGTTAAATTTATGATAAACTTAATTATGAGATTTTATGATGTTTTATTATGAATCGAGCTGGTATTGATTGAGGCTTCTGTAATATTTCGTTACAAAGCAATTAAGGTTTTTTATAACCTAATAAATTATTGTGACCCAAAGTTTTAAATCTTATTTATAAAAATATATAAGACAGACACAATCACAATTGAGATAAGAAAGAATAGGGTTTGAAAAGAAGTAAAGAATAAAAATGTACAAGCCACACACCATATCTTTAAATTCACCAAATAGTCGGTTTGGATTAATTGATTTGAAAGAAGAAACTCTGTTGGACAACTAAAGAGGAAAAAAGAGAAAAAAAATATTGAGAGAAAACCAATCTCTTTGAACTTCTACAATGATTGGTGTTAAAATTAAATTTTGATACGCTACAGTGTCAAGGTATTATAATTTAACAATATTTTTCTTGAACAAAAATTAGATTTGTTCTTTTATTTATATCACAAAATGTCAAATGAAATGTTATTTGTAGTCTCATATAACGAGAGGAGAGGTAGACATAGAATTTTATCAAACATTGATAACTGTCAAGTTTGACACACAATTTAGTAATATCATAATTTGACAAGAAGAACAAAGTTTTTACTTTGGTTAGCACACCATTGAAGATGCTCTTAAATGTACAAAAGAAATGAAAATACAGTTAATACCTGTTTTACCCCTATTTTTATGTTTTTATATTTTAAATGGTGAATTTGTTTGCCCTTATTACTCACCTAATAAAATTTTATATTTTCTTCTTTCTCCTCCATCTTTCTATTCTTTTCTGCTCTTTAGTTATTCAAACAAGAGAATATTATCATTTCTTTTTCTTTTTCCCTTTCTTTTCATTGTTTCCATATGTACTGTACTTGGAGAACTGGTGGAGGCCTCTACTTACACATCCACATATGGACCACACAACTGAGCTCATTTTGGATCTGAAATCAATGAATTAATTCAGTGACTGGTGTGTTCCCATCTAAAAAAATAAAAAAGTAAAAAATGAATGGTTCATTGGTTACAAAGAGTGCAGTGCCCCGTGGTTAAGGTCAACTAGCCTATCAAATCTTCACTTATGCCATCCAAGTTTGGTGTCTTCAGATTGATGATGATGATGATGATGTTGCCCGGCTTTTATCTCAGAAAATGAAATAAAGAAAAGAAAAGAAAAGATGATGATGTGAGGATAGCTTGTTGCTTTGGCGTTATTCATTGAACTTTGGAAGGAAGGCAAAGACAGAGATACACTGTAATCATTAGAAAGGGATAGAAAGTTCTCCATATGAGAGATGAGAGTGACAGACCATGAACATTGAGAATGAAATCCCACTCACATTACCCACCCCCTACCCCCATTGAATGAAGTCAATGCTATTGAAAACCACACCTCTCTCTGAGTAATTGAGAACATGTAGGACCTCAGTCTCTTCACTTCATCCATTTCCCATACTCTTTGCTTTCTGGGCTAACAAATTCTGGCCGCTTCTTTTCCTTTTGCTACTATTCCAATAAAGTTTTTCATCTGATCAATCTACTAGTTCTGTTCAGTGTAACGATGACACGAGGATGAATCTCAGCCAGAATATATGAAAGTCTTTTTATTTCTAGATAGAACTAGCTATATAGCTAAAGAGTAATAGGATGATTGATCATTTCACGAGCCTCGTTTGGATTCCTTAGTGATACAGATTGTTCTTTTCCTTCATTTGAGCAATAAGATTCAAACAATTCTTCACGCTGTGTATCAGTATTTTGTGAAGTTTGTTAATTGAGATATAACATGTGCAAGTAGGCCCTGCTTCAATTGTTCAAACCACAACTGGTTGTTCTTAATGATTTGCTTATGTATATGTATGTATATTATCTTAATCAGCTATGTAAAGAACAATCAAATCAGTGAGGACTGATGACTGGAGAAAACTGAGCAGAATAAGATGCTTCAGTTTTTCACACCTGCAGGTGCACCAGAGGCATCACCCCACAATTCTCATCCAATGACAAATAAGCTAACATTAAACAGGTCATCATGTATGTGGGACCCGCCACACGAATTCAAAACATGCTCCAAGTGCACCAAATAACTTCATCCAGGAGTGGTTTGATTCATCTACATAGATATAATTAACGGGTCAATAGTATAACAAAATGTTAGTGTTATTAGTGTAATATTAATGTAATACAGCTGCACTATCTAGCTGTCCTACTCATGTTGTTGTATAAATAATGTTGTATCTTTATGCTTTCGGTGGGTTAGCATCCAATGTATCCTATCTACTCTCTATAAATGAGAGTGTTGTAAATCACTGAATAGATTATCAATCATAATACATACAATTTATTTTCTCTGTAATTCTCTCTCTATCAATTTATCTTACATGGTATCAGAGCTTGGTTAAGAACTTAGTATTTTTCGCCTCACCGGCGGGCGGCAACCTCGCCTTGGCCGCCCGCCGGACCTCAACCTAGTCCCCTAGAATTTTCTACACATACCTTCACTTTCCTGCATCTTCCAACTCATCAACAAAATCAACAAAGATTTGTGCAACTATAAGCAAACGATCCAGAGTCTCTTCAATCAACAACCGTGGCCTTCCTCGCCTGAATCTGAAACTCCGATGATCGCAGAATCAAAGGCGTTTCCTAAGCAAAGAGAGAGCTCGTCGAGTTCGTCTTCATCGGAAAGTTCTCAGGCGGAGGTGGCTCGTGGATGCACGCACTGCGCGTCGGCAACGACTCCACAGTGGCGCACTGGACCAACTTGTCTTCTTCCACGCTTTCTAACACCCATGTCCTGCACTTCCTCTTGTTTGGACTCTCTTCTTCTCTCTCTCTCAATCAAACCCATCAATGGCAGCAGTAGTCACAAATATCGGCATTGTCGACCACCACCAAGCTAATCAAAACAGAGTCTTTAACAAAACCACCTTATCTTCTTCAGCATTTGGAGCCTTTGTTTGGTTGAACAAGCTGTTCATCCTATAAGCCCTTATTGGTGGCCATCCCACAACCTGGCTGACAGCAGTAGTCGAAGCAGATCCAACCTCTGGGGGAGCAACATAGTGAGTAGCAGCTCTTTTAGTTCCAGAAACAGAAGAAGCTCTGGTTGAGAACCCATTTGGGAAATCATTGGCAGTCAAGATTCTACCATACTCACCCCATGGAGACCCTGCTTTAGTCTTCACAAAACCACCACCACAACCACCGAGGCTCAGACCAAGACCCAACTCCAGCTCAGCTTCGTTTTGGTAAGATGAAGCCTCAGAAGCAGCCTCTCCACCACCACCACCACCACCACTGTATGGTACATCCGCACTGTTGGGTTGCACCCATCTATAATCAATTCCATCACAGTTTGCAAATACAAGAGAGGGGATGGACTTGTTGAAGGAACAGATTGCTCTATTTGTTTGACTGAGTTTAACGAGGATGAGACTCTTAGGCTATTGCCCAAGTGTAACCATGCCTTTCACATACCTTGTATTGACACTTGGCTCAGATCACACACCAATTGCCCCATGTGCCGTGCCGGTCTCGTCAGTCACACGACCGACAGTGCACCCCGAATCCACGTGCGACCTGCTGGAAAAGGATGTGCGCCTTGGCACTTTGCTCTGCTCTTCCAGTTATAATAATAATAACCAACAGTTTCTGCCGTAGCCTGGCAGCATGCATCTTTGTTTTCCTCTTTGATTTTGGCCCCTCTCCTCTCTCGGTCTCCGATCACACACAGCAGACACACGCGGCACTCTCCCTCTCTCTCACTTTACTTTTTCAAACCCACTTGACTCGGCTTTGATCAAATGGGGCAGATCACACCCACACTCTCACCACCCAGTTGGCTTTTCCTTTTCACCCACCAACCCCACTAAACTTTCTTTTCTTTTATTATATATATGTATATGTATCTGTTTATTCTCATCTATTCCTCCCCGCACACCCACCACGATTTATTTATTCAACACAAATCCTCACACGGCACCCCAATTCCTTTTTATAT
The DNA here is from genome assembly GCF_055761805.1 of Camellia sinensis. Taxonomy (NCBI): domain Eukaryota; kingdom Viridiplantae; phylum Streptophyta; class Magnoliopsida; order Ericales; family Theaceae; genus Camellia; species Camellia sinensis. The sequence continues at coordinate 137,607,333 of NC_138974.1, read as the reverse complement.
TTCGAGACCTGACTTGACCCTCCTCGGGCAACTCACTTCACTTTTCTTCTTATTATTCTATACCCTTTTTTATTCTAACCTATTCTCCACCCACAACCCTCATCACCTTTTTCCCACGCCAACAATTCTTTATCTTATATATCTATATATATATCTATTCTTTCTACAAAAAAAAAAAAAAAAAAAACAAACAGAGAGGAAGAAGACGAACTGCACACCATCTTATTTTATTCATGTCGGGACTCACCCCGATCATCCATTTTACACCATAAAAAAAATTAAAAAAAAAAAACAAAAAAAAAAAAACAACAACAACAACAAAACAACAACCAAACCACACCAACACAAATCGGAACAGTGGGCTTTTTCTTCTCTCCTATTCCGCCGGTCTTTTCTTCTTGCCTCCGTCCTGGGCGGTCCTTGACGGTGCAGCCTCCGTGTTTTCCACGCCGCCGAGCACGTTCACTCCCCCATACTCCTCCACTGCAGCATATGGCGGACCTCCAAATCGGAACATCACGGTGGCCTTCCGCTTCAACTCCTTGTTTTCTGCCTTTAGCACGCTTATCTCTGCTCGCGCATCCTTATACATGCGTTGGAGCAGAGCCAGCTGGGAGTTTAACTGCTGCACCTCATTTGTCCTACTCTGCAGCCGGTGTGACAAGTTTGTGACCGCCGTCATGGACTCCACACATGCCTTCAAAGTATACTGATTCGCCTCCACATCCGTTTGCACTGCCATTTTTTGCTCCACCGACTGCATCGGAAAGTTCAATGGAGCAAACCCAGTGGTGTTTGGTTGAGGTTCACGGGACACCGCACCAGTTTTCTCTCTTGTTGACTCGTTGAGGTCTGGAAAGAGAGTGAGCAGACTCCGGGAAGACGAGGCCATTTTCTGGGCAACAGAGTATTACAGACTATCTCTCGCAACAGAGTGTTACGGACTCTCTCTCTCAGCACAACGAAGAGTTTTTCAGAGAAATTCGCAGGTTTTATTGCCTCAGCCTCAGGTTCAGTCTTGGTTATATAGCCGAGGCAACCACGCGCATCGCGCGCCTCTTGACGCCAGACAAACCGAGCACGCCAGCCAAGGCACTCACGTGCCTCGCCATCATATCTGGCACGCCTTTTGATGCATCGGACACGCCTTTTGATGGCACGCCTTTTGACAGATTGGACACACCTTTTTGAGGGCACACCTTTTGAGGGCACGACTTTTTAGGGCTCGATATCTACATCCATGTATATCTTTTGGGCAGCCTCTATACACACTCATGCAGTGTCTTCTACACCGGCCAGCTTTATCAATCCCTTTGTTTCAACCTCAAATAGGTTTCTATCTTCACACCTATTTGAGTTTGAGGGGGGTTATACATATATCATGGTGAGCACAGTTACACACCCTGCGAACCACCCAAGCTACCCCATGGCGCACTCCCTAAGTCGCCCCCTTGGTGCACCACCACAAGCTTCTACAACGGTCCGACATGACCCCATAAACTGTCCCGACATTGATTCCGGTCAGCTTCTACAACGGTCCGACATGACCCCATAAACTGTCTTCTACATCGGTCTGACACGACCACACAGTGTCTGCTACAACGGTCCGACATGACCCCGTAAACTGTCTGCTACAACGGTCCGACATGACCCCATAAACTGTCTTCTACAACGGTCTGACACGACCATACAGTGTCTCCTATCCTATTTTATTTTTTTATTTTCCTATTTTGTTACTCTCTCCAAACTCAAGTTGGCTAGTACCTATCCTCCTTGAGTTTGAGGGGGGCTGTTAGTGTTATTAGTGTAATATTAATGTAATACAGCTGCACTATCTAGCTGTCCTACTCATGTTGTTGTATAAATAATGTTGTATCTTTATGCTTTCGGTGGGTTAGCATCCAATGTATCCTATCTACTCTCTATAAATGAGAGTGTTGTAAATCACTGAATAGATTATCAATCATAATACATACAATTTATTTTCTCTGTAATTCTCTCTCTATCAATTTATCTTACAGTATGTATTTGTAAACATATATTGGCACCATATATGCACAATAGTAAATTGTAGACAAACCCAAGTTATGCACGGGCTTGTGCTGATTTTCATTTTGTTTTTCAATTTTTATGGAGAGAGAGAGAGAGAGACATCAACTGGATTAGCTCCATTACAATGAATATCCACTTTGCAAAGGCAACATCTTAGCATTTACAAGAAGCAGTAATGAAACATTACTCTGAAAACTGAAAAGAACAATATCGGCTATGGCATTTTTTTTACAAGAAAACAATGCATTACAATTAGGAAGTAAGATTTTACATCAAGGCCAACCAAAACAACTAGACAAAAGAAATCACAATGTTACAACATACAAGCCATCTCAAACTTAAAAGCAAATAAAAAAGAGCAAAGTCAGTTATCTCTCACTAATTTTAAGTCTAGTTATGAGGACTCATTCCCAGCTTAGATGGTTTTGGGTCTCCAGTTTTTGGGCTAAGAAGGCCTCTTCCACCAGTCCGAGGACTTTGCTCCCCTCTTAGTTCACTTAGTCGAGGGCTGTATGCTTTCTCTGATAAACGTGGGCTCTGGAGGATTTTGGGATCTTTTGTTGGTGTTGCAGTGGAACTTGTGACCTTGGGACTGCATATACGCCTAATCTCGCCACGGCTTCTAGTAACCATCTCATCTAAAATTTCTCCATCCTCCGCAAAAGAAGCTCCAGCACCTAAATCTGCCTCCTGTTTGACCAAATTCAACATACAATAAAAATGAAAATGAGTCTAAGCCATGGAAGTGATCGCCAAATTTTTTAGTAAAATAGTAAAAGATAAAATAAGTGACTTTGGAAAAGTTGAAAGAAATCCTACTGTAGCAAGATTGAATGGTAAAGCTGGTGCCTCTTCATACTCTGCCGCATCTAAATCCTGAAGGTGTGGCCCTTTGAAAAACTTGGGCAGAAGGTATTGTCTTACAGGAACCAAAAGCATAATCATCAGAGGGAATAAAAGTCCTGCAATTGGAACCCATGTGATCCCGAAACAAATAAGCAAGTATGTTGTTTGGAATATTGTAAATAATGCAATTGTCTTGAACGGCACAGTTTCCACAAAGGTGGCATGGTACTCCTCGAGAACTCTGCAGAGAAGAAAATTTAGTTTGTTAAAAATGGTTAGGAAAGATGGAATACGAAAAAAGAACTGAAAGAAAAGTGTCCGAAGCATTACTTGTATCTTCTGCTAGGAGCGGTGAATAGTAATAATATCCTCTCCCAGAACTGGTTACCGGGTAAACTTTCAATTGCCATAAAGGCAAAGTATCCCCATAGAACTGAGGTTGGAATCATCTTGAGGAAAGGCATGGCAGCAACACATCCTCCAACCATTGTGGCTTGAAGCAAGTTACTGACACGCTGTTCTTTAACCTCAACAGGCAATAGATCATCAATCTCCTTCTCAACATCAAAAACTGTCTCATCAACTGGGGCATCAATATTCCCCATGCTTGAAGCTAGTTGAATTGTTGATTCTTTTAATTCATTCAGCCCCTGGTTGTAAATTTTTAGAAAGTCACAATCATCATTGCACTCACTATATTTAAGCAACCAACATTGTTGGTTTGCAAAGAAAACTAAGCATCGAACCCAAAATATTGTGGAAATAAATTAATGTTTGCAACCATACCCGAGCCGAGGGCTCCTGGTAAATCAGAGGGGTCTGCATTTGTTGATAGGCTTCTTGCATATTCCCATACAATTGTCCCAAGCTTGAGTTCTTTCTCATACTTTGGCGTGCTGTCGCAACCAGTCGATTCCGAAGCAACTGCACAATCAATTGTTACTGCTGTCAGTGAAAAATATTTGGAGTAATGAAGCATTTAGTCAACTATAGGCTTGTCGACTGCTAAAATCAGAAGGTCAAAGATGCAGGAACTATTTGAGAACGAAATTTCATGATTCACCTAAGAAGCACAGACACTTCTAAGAAGGTGACGTATCCGTGTCGGACACCGACACTCTTTCGACACTCTTAGGACACGTGTCCGACACTCTTCAAAACGTGTCCTAATTTTTAAATTTTTTTAAACAGCCGAACACTCTTTGGATACTTGGAAGACACACATGTCAATCACATAAACACACGTGTCTATCGATTGGATACATGTGAAACTAATAATAAGTTTAAACAAAATAACTTAAGATACAATAATAAAACAAAAATCATATAAATTTATAAGAATTAGTGTCATATTGCATTTTTTATTATCTTTGAATGATATATTAATATATATACCATATAATAAATATATAAAATTACATATTTCACGTGTGTCCCCTACGTGTCGTGTCCTTCATTTTTTGAAAATTAACGTGTTAGCGTGTCTGTGTCGTGTCCGTGTCGTATCATGTGTCCGTGTCCATACTTCTTAGTGATTCACTGTGAGGTTTTGAGGTAAATTACCTGGTGTTTAAGAGTTGCCAGACTCTTTGTATGCATTGGGGATTGTGGGATCACGCCATTTGAGGGAGGGATTCCAAGCAGGCCGCACATTAATGTCTGTCATCATGAAGCAAGAATTTAAACATATCATTCATCATAAAATCAGGGTAAGAAAACCAAATAAGTCCTGTAAAAGAAAACGGAAGTGAGCTGCAGGAAGCAAGAACTTGCATACCAAGAACCCCAAAAGAAGCAAGTCATAATGGAAAGAAGGCGGCTTTCTCAGATTGAATTCTTTCTGCTGAGCAAGTTGAGATGCCACGCTATGGTCAAAATAGTAAAGTACTGCAATCATCGTAGCAGGAATAAAAGCTCCAAATATGTAGATAATGGGTACGTCGAGCATGTCCTGTCAATTTGGTTGAAATCATAAATTTACTACCCATCATGAGCCAAAAAATTTAGAACCTGAGGGTGATTAAACAAAACAAAGGACCTTTGGGTAAAAATTGAACTTGATTAACATGCCTTAATAACTGTCCAATTCGCATATGCACCAGGCGACCATGGATTTGGGCTGAAGAGACGTCGTGGGATTCCTTTAGGAACATTTCCAGATGGAATGTAGGAAACGGCTGTCCAGATTATAACCATAAGTGGCACACCATAGTCTGCTACAAAGCTTCGAAGCCAACCTGTGGCAAGACATGTATACTATCAAAATTAATGGTGTTCACCAGAAATGACAAAGTTTACCAACTTGGGAATTTTTAATTTTTCACAGGTGAAAAAAGATTATGCTTTTGTTTAATATATGTTCAAGAAACCTGAAATTTTGCAACACCTACTTACCACTCCCATAACGCCATGTCCTTGCTTTTCGGCTTCTTAATCCAGTTAGCAAAAGACCGAATGACAGAACCAACGCAAACATCCCATTTGCAAACCTCCACGAAGGTATGAATTCAATCAGTTTTGGATTTTCTCGCTGTGGTATGCGAAACTCATCCACAAGTCCCTGGAAACCAAATCAAAATCAAGCTAATGTTAGAAATAAAATCTAAAGTGGTATGAGATGTTCATAGTTGAATATAGCTAACATATCAAGATGTCAAAAAAAAAAAAAAAAAAAAAATCAATATTTGAGTTGAAAAAGTGTAATCATGCTGTATTTGTGGAAAATAGGGATTAGAAAAGATAATTCACATCACAATATTGTTCTTACTTTGACTGCTTGCTGCATGAAGAGCATGGCAATGAGCAAACCAAAGAGTTCTCCAGCCACACGAGTAAATCTGTTGATAATGGAGCAAGCTCCTAAGATAGCCAGTAAGAACAGCAAGATCGCAGTCCACACGCACACCCTGAAAAATCAAATAATCAAGTATTATTAAACAGCAAATGACTATATACCATAAGCTTAACACAAGAAATTCAAGCAATAAAACTGCCAACAGACGAAAACCATGCCAATAGTATTATATCATTTAGGAAGACTAGAAGATTAATAGCTCACCATCCAGTCCATGGAAGAAACAGTTTGTGACCCAAATCTGGTCTCTCTTTGGCAAAGTTAAACATGAATGTATACATTAGTACAGTGGGCTCTGCAACTCCCAAAATCAGTAAAGGTTGCCCTCCTATAATGGAGTGAATAATCCCACAAATTGCAGTAGATGCTAAGGTTTGAACCGCAGTTAATACTCCTTCTGCAAGTCACAGGTGGAGCATTTAATGTAAAATCATATAGCAAATATAGCCTTGATACATATCATGATTCATGCATTATGCTATGTTGTAGTATTTTCCTGTTGACTTTCTTCATCTCTCACTTCTTTTATTTATTTTTTTCTTTTTTTTTTTTAATAATTGAAATGCTAAGTTGAAGATTCTAACAATTGTGACACATCTTTGGAGCCATTTAACATCCATTCCAAAATATAAAAAAAAAAAAATCATTTAGGTTGAGAATTATTTACAGTTAATTCCCATACCAGTGTTTCTATCTAGTTGTTCCCCAAATGAAATGACTGGGATTGCAGATGCAAAGAATATATATGTGGTAGGAGCCAAAATCCTGAAAACATAACAAGTTATATTAAAATTCACCAGAAAAGAAGAAAATGGGTTGCAAAAAAAAAAAAAAAAAAAGATTAATCTTCTTTGATTGTAGTATATACCTGAAGCCAGCTCTGAAGCCACCAGTCCAATCTTGCTTGTAGCACAACAACCTGCCCTTAAGATCATTCTTGATCCCGCGAAAAGGCACAAATGTCTCTTCCATAGCGCTCTGCTCTATTATTATTATTAATTAGTTCAATGTTGTACTCTTCCTTCTTTTAATAGGCTCTCATCTCACTCAGGAAAAAAGTTTTTAACAAAGCCGTTGAGCTTTAAAGCAAACAATTATCCCAATAATTACATGACTGGGGTATTCTAGTAAAAGAAATTAAGTTGTACAGAATGTATTGTCCACTTTCAGTCAAGATCGTGAGAAAACTGAAGCAAATGTGGGAAACCCAGATGGATTACGAACAAGAATAGACAAGTTACATGACCTGATTGTAAAAAGGAGACCAAGAAAGCAGCGCCGAATTGAAACAAAAAGAGAGTAGTAGTAGTTCAAAAAGAAAGAGTGACAGACAGAGAGAGAGAGAGCTCTGAGGTCAAGAAAGAGTCCCCCTAAAATCCTTGGGTTTGAGTTTAGGGTGATTTCAAATCAGCGAACAATGTGTGGGCATATACAAGGAAGGAAGGGAGGCGAGATCCAAATATATATATAAAAAAGAAAAAAGAAAAAAAAGAAGCTCCAAAAGGGTTGACAAAAAAGGAGAAGTAGAGATTTGATGCACATGCCTGATGCAGATGCAGATGCAGTGCAGGTCAAAGGACAATGAAAGGGACCTGCACCTCACCACCACCACCGCCCCCCTACACTTCCATTGTTATTATTAGGGTAAGTTTGATTATGATTTTTTTAAGTTGATTTTTTAGTTTTTTTTTTTTGACTTTTTTAATTTGGAATTTTTTTTATTTGTTTAGTTTTTTTTTGTCTGGTTTTAGAATGACAAATTTTTTTTGTTGATTTTTTTATTTTTATTTTTTTAAATCTTTTTGTGATTATTTAGCCCAAATAATTTGCCAAACTAGAGCTTAATAGTAGAAAAATTTTACTATACACACCTTAAAATGATGGATCATATGTAATTTTAATTATGATTAATTTTTTAGTTTTATCATGATATTATTTTAATTATAATTTATTAGATTTTTTATTGTATCTTAGAGTTTGATTATGATTTTTTTATTTTTATTTTATAATTATGACTCAAAAATGTTTGTTATGTTATTTTATTTTTTAATTATAAAATACATATAATACACCTTTTGAAAGGTATGTATCATAATTTTTTTCTTAATATTATGGGTAAATTACACTCACCTCCTCTGAGGTTTCTGACAAATGAAGGGACTTCTCATGTGATTTTAATAATTACACAAACTCTCTTATTTTAATTGACATTGTCTGAATTCTCCCATTCCGTCAAATTGAAACAAATGGTATTACTTGCATATAGTAAATGACCGTATTACCCTTCATTTGAGCGCAAAAAAGACGATAATACCCCTCTCCCCTCTGTTTACATTATACAGTAATTAAATTATGAATTATTTTTTAGGATTTATTACTTTTTACCCTTGTTTTTTGGATTTATTTTTTTTAACATATTAAAAAATATTTAAGAAAATTTTATTTTTTTATTTTAAATATGTAATTTTTATTTAAAATTTTTAAATTTTTTTATTTTCAATATTTTGGTTTATTTTGTAAATATTTTAATTTTTTTAATTTTAATATTTTAAACTCAAAATAAAACTCCATAGTCAAATTGTAATCAAACGCATAACTCAAAACTCAATTCAAAACTTATTCTCAAACCTCATAACTAAACACATAACTCGAAACTCCACACTACTTTCAAAACTCTACACTCAAATCATAACCAAACACATAACAAAAAAAAATTAAAATATTTAAAAATATATTTATAAAATAAAATAAAATATTTAAAATAAAAAATATTTTTAATATTTAAAAATTTTATTTGAAATATTTTTAAAAAATACAACACATAAATGTATGAAATATAATGCACATTAAAATAAATAAATATTTAAAATATAAAATATTTTAAAAAATAAATCCAAAAAATTTCAAAATACGACTCAAAACTCTTTTCAAAACTTATAACTAAACAAATTTTTTTTTTCAAAACTTATAACTCAAAATACAACTCTACACTCAAATCATGATTCTAAACATAATTTTTAAAAATAAAATAATTTTTTTTTCTTTTAAAATAGATTTTTCAAAAAAGTTTGGTTATGAGTTTTGAAAAAATTTTAAATTGAGTTTTGAGTTGTATATTTGGTTATGAGTCTTGAAAATAATTTGAATTAAGTTTTGAGTAGTTTTGAATTGTGTATTTGGTTATGATTTTCGAAAAGATTTTTGAAAATTTTTAATTGGAATTGTGATTTTAAAAGAGAACCAAACATGTTTCTTTGTTATTGTTTGGCTAATTAATTGTTTATGCTTGTAGTATTCATCTCACTATAAATTGAAATTTTGATTTGAGTAATACTATAAATAAATAAATAAGAATAAATTTTAAGATAAATTTTAATAGTTGTGGATAATCTACCTGTTGTGTTTTTAAATAAAAGATTGAAATTGTAAAAAAAAAAAACAAAAAGAAAAAGGAAAAGGGCACTGTTCCGAACGTTTGACCAACTGGACGTCCAACCAACATGGTATTGGTATATGTAGGTGGGTTGATGACATTTGAGGGTATTATGGGCATTTTAGTGTTTGCTTCGATGACATCAACAGATTTTGTGAAGTGTATAAACGGCAGTCAAATAATGAAAATTTTTGACATTATTAAATAAAGTAAGAGAAGTTATTGTAATTATTAAAATTACAAAGAGAGCCTTATATTTGTTAAAAATTTCAGGAAAAATAAGTATAATTTATCCTATTATTATTTATATAATTTTTATTAAAAAAAGAAAAAGAAAAAGAGAAGTTACGAAACCCCAACGAAGAGAGCCAAAGAGAGACAGTTCAGGATAAGCTGGCTTTGAGATTCGCACTACGCAAAGTACAGAGAGAGAGAGAGAGAGAGAGAGCGAGCGAGCGCCTATTATGGACCAGTTCAATTATTTAAATTATTTATTTTATAAATTTATTAAATAGATTATTTGTATAAAAATTAAATAATTACATAATTTGGAGCATGTTTATTTATTTTAAAATAAACAATAAGTATGATTTTGTAAAAATAGATCATTCACCTTTGTAGATAAATGTGATCCAATTAAGTGCCTATTAATATCTTATCAACTTTATTTTGATATATATGATTAATTTAGAAATTCTTATAAAATGAATAATTTAAATCATATAAAGTGGCCAGAGATAGACTTTTTTTAATATTTATTAAAAAGAAAATTACTAAAATCATGTATTTAAATTATTTGAACAATTTTTAAAATAAGACTTATATAAACGGGACCAACTAAGGGTTGGTTTGGGATACACTATATAATCCATCTTTTTATTTTTTTATCTTTTTTTCATCACATTACCTCTCTACTTTTCTACACATCTTTTCGTAAAAAGACAAAAAATACACTTTTTTAGGATACCCCAAACCAACCCTAAATGTGCATGGACAATTGTACAATTATAAGTATATTTATGTCACATTATCTCTTTATTTTTTTATATTTCATTTTATAAAAAGTTAAAAAATATATTTATTTAAATCATCTCAAATATTTTTTTACTTTTAATAGTTATTTTATTTATTTATTTTTAAAAAATGGCAGCCCAATTTCATTTTATGTTTTGATTGATAGCCCAACTTTAGTTTGACCTCTTACATACTATTTAGGCCAAGTTGGGAAGTCTCAAAAAAGTTAAAAAGTCAAAAAATTACTTAAAAAGTTAAAAAGTTATCACTATTCACCAAAAGTCAACAATTACGGCTGCACAACTCTCAATACTAATTTTTTCTTACACATTAATGTATACAATTTTTTAATACACATTTTTCTATAAAAAGTCAAAAAGTTAGCCCAAACATTCATATTTTCAATCTCAACTTTTTAGTCTAAAAAGACAAAAAGTATACTTATTATTTAGGACACCCCAAACAACCCCTTATACTCTTGAGTATCATCAACTAAAATCAAAATAATTAAATTTTCTATTAATGGTAGATATACATGTGGAAATTTAAAGTTGTTTTTTTTTTATTTTTTATAATACATTATTGAGCATTATTATTCAAGATCAAAAAATTAGATTCAATTTTCAAGTTGAGTGATGTGGCAATCAATTAATATATTAAAAATAACACTTTCTCTCATATCTTCTCTAATCATCAACTAATCACTTCACTTACACATCATTGGGTCTATAAACATGAGTTTAAAAGGTGGATTTGTATATTGTCAGGGCAATCACATGCAGGTAGGAGTTGAAAAAAAATTACAAACACATAGGGGTGCAAGTGTATCTGTAGTGGAATACAAATGAAAGACTGTGGGGGGTTGTAAGTGTGTTAACACCATAAATCTGCAATTTTATTATTATATAATTTCAGGACACGTGGCATCCTCTTATTCATTTGGAAGTTAAAAGAAGTTATAGAGATGATGGAGAATATGAAGGACAAAGTGGATGAGTGGAAGGACACATGGCAAGACAAGAATGTGTTGGAAATGGTTATAAAATTCTGGATAAAACCAGAATTTTTTCCTAAGTTCAGTCTATTTTTTAGGTGGGCCCCGTGCGTCGATTTTCACGGGTCAAAGTGGTAACGCGTTCTATGCCGCGTTGTGATTCACGTGGTATATTTGGTTGCTCAAAACCATTATCGAGTGAATGAAAAATTGAAGTCAAAGTGTGCTCCATGGAAATAGAGTTTTGGTGAAAATTCCTTAAGGTTGTAAAATGGCTTGTCCCACATTGATTTGGTGGGAAGTTTTGAATGGGTTTATAAGGCTTGGGTTTGGTACTTGGGGTGTGCCCCAAGGGATACCTAAGTGTTTTAGAGGGAGAGATTATGGGCAAAATGGACTAGACCCATTGGACCCAAAAATCACCACACGCACACGCGACCGCCGTCCGGTCGGGCGGGCTGGGCTGGCCCTGGGTGCGGGTGCGTGATGCGAGGTTGGGCTTGTTCGGCCCAATACTAATCTTTTTGGGCCAAAAACATTTGAATTTAATTTTATTTTTTGGTAAAATAAAATCCATAATTCAAAATTAAAGTAGTTTGGTTTTACTGTACATCCAAACAGGGCCCTTCCCAAAATAAACTAGTCTGGTATTATTGCACACCCAAATAGATTAAAATCTGTTTGAATTCAAAACCAACAGGTTTCATACCTGTTCAATTTAAAACCAATAGCCACCTTTACATCTATAAATAGACTAGCCTCCCATTTGGATTTTAACTCCAATTTTCGTACTCCATCCTCTGATATAAATCTCTGCATTTTGCTGCATTTATTTTCTGAAAGAAGGAGTGTAAACACTTAGTGTGTTCGTAAAGCAAACAATTTGTAGTGCTGCTATTGTTTGTAGTAGATCATTTCATCTTGGGAGATAGACGTCCAATTTCTGAAAGCACCGTGGAGAGGACGAATCTGTCTTAAGAACACAGTGTCAAACACTAGACTTGATCAGATTATAATTCGAAGAAATTAAATCAAGTAAGTTATTTAATTTATTTTCAGTGTTTTATTATTTATTTAAATCAGATTTTAATTTTGTTTTTGTAACAAAATAAAATCTGTTTTTATTTATTTATTTTTATTTTTATTTCGAGTTTGATTTTTGTAATCAAACAAATTTTCTCTTTTTCTTTATTTCTTTTTATTCTGATTATTGTTTAGTACACAACAGAATTTAATTAATTTAAATACAGTGAAGATTGTCCTACAGAATGAAGATGAAAGAAATGGGTAGTTACTAAGTAGTTATTGCTGTATTTTTTCCTCTATAAATAGCCATTAATGGCTACATTGTAATGGATCCAGAACTTAAATCAAAGACAATTGATTTCAATATTTCTTGTCATTTTCCTTATCTTAGGAGTAGTTTAACATAGATTTATATTTCGAAGCATTTATTTTCAGTATTTCATTTTGAAGCATTTTATGCACTTTCTTTTCGAAGCATAGGAGTAGAGGTAAGGAATTATTACTTTGATTGTTCACTCAATCATCTTTCTCCGTCCCTTTTTCTTCTTTTACTTTTTTTTTTCTCTACACTTGACAATTTTGAAGTCCTCTTCGTTGAGGCAAAAGAACCGTCAACACAATCGCTTGATAATTGACTTGAATTTAATCTGTAAGGATTTTTCAATCCTTGCTGGCACGCTCGCATTTATGATATTTTCCTTCGTAGGAAAAATAAGCCAACAAAGTGTTATTTGCATCCATCCATGTGTTGGTAATTTTTTTCACCAACTCTCACCTATATGTAATTCTCCCTATATTTTTTTCTTACATTATTTTTTTAATAAAAATGTCAATTATTAGTGTTTTTTTTATCTACAAATATTATTTGTTAATTGTTAGATTAATACATATGAAAAAAACTATGCTTACACACTCTTAATTCAACTCCCTTATAAAAAAGGAGTTGGGGTCCCTGCTGTATTGGGTGCACAGCAGGCACTATTGTGCAACTTTATGGGCTTATTTCGAGATTCGTTTTAATAATGCGAACCGTTCACATTTTAGAATACATTAAATAAAATATACCTGTAAAAAATTAAATTAATCGGATATCGTTAACTCTTTCATTTACTCATATTTATATTCATTTTAATACTTTAAATCACAATGTCATTTATTTTTGAAGATATAAATGTGAGTGGAAGAAAGGGTTAATGACATCAGATTAACTTAATTTTTTACAGGTATGTTCTACTCAATGTATTCTAAAATGTGAACGGTTCAGATTTTCAAAACAAATTCTGAAATAAACCCATAAAACTGCACAATAATATCTACTATGCTAAGTACACAGTAAACACCCCAAATCCTATTAAAAATTTAAAACCACGACCTCTCTAAAATTTAAATATTAAAGAAAGTATGGTGCCAACTAGATGTCAATTATTAGCGTTAACGGTGAAACTGCTTGTAATCGGCTCATGATGTTTGAATTTTCAGCCTTAGCACTTAAAAAAGTGATGAGTGACGTTGTTTATACACCGAAAAGTGAGGATGGGCTAGTAAGGCACTCCCAAAAATAAAAATAAAAATAATTTAAAAATTCGTACGTCATATAAGAATTTCATTGACATTGTATGAAACATTCAAGTTTTGCACTAAATGCCACTCGAAAAAGATTCATTCGGTTTTGTGAATTCCACAGGGCCGGCCCTAACTTATTAGGAGCTTAAGGTGAATTTTTTAAATTGGGCCCTTCATATATCATTATCTAAAAAAAAAAAAAATTTGTTTGGATAAAACAAAAAAGATAAAAATTTGTTTCTATTGCATTACAATTTAATATAATTTAGATAACATATATATATATATATATATATATATATATATATAATAGTTGAACTTCAATTACTTGAATCGAATCTTTATTTTTTAGCTTACCAATGCTATAAGAACAAAAATTAATTGGGGGTAAGGATGAGAATTTTTGACAGAACTCAAGCAATATATAAAATTAGCAAGTTAAGGTTGACTATTTTCAACATGAATCCAAGTATGACATAACTCAATAACATGAATTATTAGTTATATATTTGAATGTTCACTAAGGGATGCCATAACATTTTTTAATCTTTTATTTAACTTTATCTAACTGAATAAAAAAGTATGTAAAAATAATAATAAAGGCTAATATCATTTTTTCATTTAAGATATATATTTTTTTGTTACCTATTTCAGAGTCAATCTACTAAAAAATATATAGTAATAAGGTACAATTTTTTTAATTAGAAAAATGTAATTGAATTAAAATCAAACATTTTATGAATAATTTCATTTAGTTGAAATAAATTTTATAAAATTCAACTTATGAGAAAAATTTTAATCTCTCAATACACTTGCTAAGTTATTTTTAACTAAAAGTGAAAGTTTTCACATTAAACATCAATCGAACACGAATCAAAATAACACCACACGATAACATAAAAATAAATAAATTGAGCTAATATTAAAATAATTATGAAATAACATGACATGATACACTCCCCTAATTAGAGGTCCTAAATTTTGTTCAAAATTAGAGGTCCGAGGCGACCGCCTCAGTCGCCTCACCCCAGGGCCGGCCCTGGAATTCCAGTTCCACCTGGTTTACATATGCATGAGTATGAAATGATTTGTTCTTAAAAAAGTATTCCCATATAATCGTATTGAATGCATTATGTGTTATTATCATTTTAATGTCACCCCAT